>NW_027531018.1:743365-887716 GCF_008692635.1 Crocuta crocuta | reverse complement strand
TCATAGAACCTCTTTTCCGTTTTTTTAAAAAAAAATTTTAATATTTATTTATTTTTTTAAGAGAGAGAGATAGAGACAGAGTGTGAGCAATGGAGGGGCAGAGAGAGAGAGGGAGACAGAGAAGCCGAAGCAGGCTCTGAGCTGTCCGCACAGAACTCAATGCTGGGCTCAAACCTGTGAACCGTGAGATTATGCCCTGAGCAGAAGTCGGATGCTTAACCGACGGTGCCACGCAGGGCAGGCGCTCCTCAAACCTCTTTTCTTGATGCGCAAAGGAGATGGCAGTGTCTGGCCCGAGGGCGCTTGTTTATTTCCGTGATGGAAGGAGAATAGAATCGAGCAAGGCGCTTCCTCAGGGCTCCCTGCTCCCTTCCCCACTGTTCTTTCTCCTTCTCCCTGCCTATTTAAGTTCAGGCCACAGATTGGGGGCCATAATCACGGGGGAGGAGTTTCACGGGCCCATAGCCACAGCTCTGGGCTCACTCTCTGCCCCTCTTCCTTTCTCGTCTTCCTCCTCCCCTTCTCCCCTCTCCCTTCTCTAACTCTGCTGTCCTAACTTGACCTGGCTTCTCATCTGCACTCATCAGTCCTGCCTTGACCCTTGCTTGGCTGGGTGGAACTACTCCCGAAAGAAATAACCTCACAAAGAGCCTTATATGACCATCTTCTGTTGTTCACTATACTCTTGGCCTTAGGTAAATGAGGTCAAATGAAACAAAATTCCAACTCAGTGGCCATCGCCTCACTTCCCATTGTCAGACACTCCCGCTGACCCCTAAATGAACTGACTCTGTCAGTTTCTTCTGTCTTGAAAACAGGTCAGTTTTCAGGGCTCAGGAGGTATGACCTTTCATGCACATGGGTCTCCAGGGCAGGCCTGCAGAGGCTGCTTTTTCCTTCGAGAATCTTCTCCAACCCAGGCAACAATCATCAGGTCTCCAGGAGAAGCCACTGCTTTTAGAAACGACATCCTACATTAACTAACAGATCCTCCCAGATCAGAAATTCTATATGCATTGCTTGTAGGCATTTAAATTGGTATAATAGCCTTTTGGAGGGCTATTTGGCAATATATATCAAAAGCCTTGAAAATGTAGATTCCCCTGACTCGGTAATTCCGCCCCTGGGAATTTATCCAGAGAAAATAATCAGAGATGCAGCCAAAAAACGTATGTATAAGAATGTTAACTGCAGTGCTAGTTATAGTGGTAAAAAAGAAATCAAAAGAATCCACAGGGATTTGGTTAAATAATTTATGGTACTTTCTTCTAAAGGAATACTAGGGAATACTAGGCAGTCCTGTTTTTTTTTTTTTTTCTTAAAGTGTATTTAAAGCATATACGATGATACGCATCGGAGCTGTTCTGCTTTGGCTCTCCAGATCCACTCTGCATCATCTAGGCTCCCTGCCCTTGATCCGTCTCTGGATCTGTGCAGGGGGAGACACCGCATGAGGAGCGCGAGGGCAGGGGTCCTGATTCCTGCCTGGGCTGCTTCTCCACTTAAAGCCATAGACTGTGTCAGGCGGTGCCCCTCCTTGCCCATCCCTCACCCTGCAGCCTCAGCAGGGGGATCTCTTCGAGGTGCTGCTCAGCACCCCTCCGGGTCCCTTCACCTGTCCTCAGGAGGTTGAAGGGAAGCTCGTTTCCTGGAAGACCCTAACTGATACAAGGCAGAAAATAAAACGCTTGCAACATCAAGTGAAGGGGCTGAGTCAGGCCAGAAGACACTATGATCCCAACTCTGTTAAATAAGTATATCTAGAAAAGGAAAACATATCTGCACATGAAAGCAGGGAGAGACTGGAAGTACACCAAATGATTGGCTGCTGTCGCCTCTGGGTNAGACCCTATGATCCCAACTCTGTTAAATAAGTATATCTAGAAAAGGAAAACATATCTGCACATGAAAGCAGGGAGAGACTGGGAGGAAGTACACCAAATGATTGGCTGCTGTCGCCTCTGGGCTGTGAGGTTGTAAGTGCATTTTCTGCTCATTTTTACACAATGCCGTATTTTGCACATTCTCAAAAGTGATCATGTATCATCTTTAAGTGAACACATGTTTAAGTTCATCTATATTTTAAAACAAAACTGATAAAAACAGAAGAATGAACTACTCAATACCGGTGTAATGGCAGACCAGTCACCCATGAATACAGTGCAGCTAATAGATTTTAGGTGAATATATGATGATGGAATTGGAAAGGAAGTCTAAACATCTCGGGGTGAACTGTGACCAGGCCTTGACTGTGCCCAATCGCAACTTATCTAATGCAGAGACACCTTCCTGAGACTTGGTCCTGCTTCAGAGAAATCCTTGCTGGGGTTGGACTTTTTCACAGGTGCACCTGCTCTCACTCCAACCTTGGCCTTGCTTCCAGCTGTGCTCAGGGGAAGAGGGAAGGGCCCAGGGGTCTGAAGATCAAGCCCACAGATTAGGCCTGAGCAAGCCAATACTTTGGCACCCTCCCAAGTGTATCCTTAGATATTGTTCCACGTTCATTCCGTGGGGATAGGGAAATTTTATTCGTAAAACTCCTATGCCTTTATGCTCAAAGACTGATTACAAATACCAAACACAGCATGACATTTTGACTTACTTTTTAAAAATTTAAGTGTATTTATTTATTTTGAGAGAGAGAAAAAGCGGGGAGGGGCAGAGAGAGAGGGAGAGAGAGAATCCCAAGCAGACTCTGTGCTATCAGCACAGAGCCAGATGAGGGGCTCCAATCCCCGAACCGTGAGACCATGAGCTGAAATACAGAGTCGATTGCTTTACAGACCACTGACTGAGGCACCCAGGCGCCGTAACATTTTAACTTACTTAAAATGGTCTTTCTTTTCCAGTTTCTCTAGTGCTTTCACCTGGAGAGAACTCAGCTACTTGCCCACTTGGGATGGAGGTAATACAGACAGGGATGTGATTACAAAGTCTTGGTCAATATTTCCAAAAGTTATTTAGCTTTTTTGGATGAAGGGGGTGGAGTGGGATTTCAAACGGGCAAAAGTTTTCTGTAATGCTTGACTTTGCTCATATTTCTTTTGTATTCTCTAAATTCAGATGGTTTCTTTAGAACCATACCAAGGGATTTAAATTCCTAAGAGAGTAAAATTAATTACTGATACATAATAAATGCTTCCTATGCAAAACTTCCAGACTTTCCAGGAAAGAGAGCCTGCATCTTTGGAAATATTCAGCTGGCTGGTCTCTGATAGATGTGCAGCCTCAAAAAGCACCACTTGAGCTAGTCACAAACATGAGAGGGAATAGCTAACCCTCAAATAGTGACTGCTACATGCCAGGCTGTGTCCTAAGTGCTTCACGGGTGCCTGTTTAATCCCCCACACCGGCACTATGGTAATCCTCATGTTATAGCAGAGAAAGCAAGAACACAGGAAGGTAAAATATCTTGCCCAGGATCACAAATGAGTAAGCAGAGGAACCTGGGTTTGAACCTGGGCAGGTTCAAGCTACCAAAACCCACCAGGAGTGCATTTTAGGTTTTACTCAAGGATGGGGTGTACTTTGGCTGAAGTTTCTGTTTCGCTAATTATATCAGGAGTCATGCATGGAAACCGGAGTTAACTGGCTCTGTGTTTCTGATTTTTTTTTTTTTTTACGTGATCTTTTAGCACCTTTCGTAGATTGGGAACTGGGACAGATGCCCAGCTCCTCTGCCTCTAAATCTGGCTCTGCTGGGCGTCCAAGTGTCCCCAGCATGTCGGGGAGGAAACATCAGACATGATCTCTCAGTAGCAGAGCCAAGAAAGGCTGCATCCCGCGGTCCCGTGAGCTTTTAGTTCCTGCACACACTCTGCCTCCTGATTCGCTGCAAGAGAAAATAGTATCTGAATCTTTAGGCATCCTTTGTGATGCCCAGTTGTCTCCCAATCCAGAGGTGGTTACTCCAGCAACCCAGCGCCCTCACACCCCCTCCAACTCCAGAGGTGAAGGTGTTCACTAATTACCTTCATCTGCAAAGACGGCATCTCTCTGAGCAGTGTGCCCTCAGCAGGACTTTTTTTAAACCTGCAGCAGGTTAAAAAGCAGACCTGCTTTTAATTTATTAAAAGACTTGGCATTTTTTTCCCCACTGAGCATTTTAAAATGCAATTAGACAAAATGGAATAATAATCAGGCAAAAGTACTGAGGAGTTTTCACAAAGGGGGTGCTCCTTTCTCTTGTTGCTTTCCACTTCTGGGCCTTTATGCTGGGACAGCATGCATGTGGGAATAACATCGATGTCCCCCTCACCCCAGTCCCACATCCCTGCAGACCTGGGCTCTCCGGAAGCCGCAGCTAGACCTTCACATAACCCTGGCTTAGAAGGCAGGGGGCGCATGACTCTAACAGCCTCACACCGTGCACTGGTCTGTCTCCTCGTCTGGGATATTTTTATCAAAGTATCCTCAAGGTCAGACCAAGCATCTGCATCTTTAAACAAGTTCCACAGGAAGTTGTTGTGCACAGCTGAGTTTCAGAGCCTCGGTAAACTGCCAAGAAGTAGGCCATGTCTGCCTTTCCCATCATTGTTATCTTTTGCACCAACAGTATCTGGAATATGCAAGCATCAGGTGAATATTTATTGAATGAATGAACGAAATTTCATGAGACATGTTAGACATTTTTAGAGAAACAAAAAGAAGGGGGTGCCTGGATCACTCAGCGTCTGACTCTTTTTTTTTTTATTTTAACATTTATTCATTTTTGAGAGACAGAGGGAACAGAGCATGAGCACAAGAGGAGCAGAGTGAAAGGGAGACAGAATCCAAAGCAAGCTTCAGGCTCTGAGCTGTCAGCATAGAGCCCAACGTGGGTCTCGAACTCACTGACTCTAAAGATCATAATAATGAGCCAGAGTATGACGCTTAACAGACTGAGCCACCCAGGCACCCAAACTGACCCTTGGTTTGAACTCAGGTCATTGATTTTGGCCCAGGTCATGATGTCACAGTCTGTAGGATCAAGCCTCATGTCAGGATCTGCACTGACACCCCTGAGCCTCCTTGGGATTCTCTCTCTCTCTCTCTCTCTGCCCTCCCACCAAAGTAAATAAATAAACTTAAAAAAAAAGGGAAGAACAATCTTACCTTTTCCGCTGATGACTGGTACAAAAAAATGGAAAGTGAGACATTGCAACTCCATGTTGTAAACGATTCTGTTATCATAGTCAAGTATGTAGAGTGTCTAAGATTTTGTATTGTGTGAAACATACCAGGTAAAGGGAGGCCCATTAAATAGTCACTACTGGGCTGTCACCACTGACATAACCAGAACAGAAGAACAGATGGCAGACTTGGCCAGGAAAGGCAGGACGCTGCAATGGCACTGGCATCTTTGTGGTAAGTCTCTAAGAAGGTGAAGGAACATGTATTTTTTTGATACGTAAAAGCCTTCAGATTCCATACCAGTCCCGTCACCCCCCACCAACCCCTAGGCTCCTCTGTGTCCCTTCATGTGCCTATAGAGTAGTCCCTGTACGCAGCCAAACATGTTGATGTGTTAAAGGTACCAATGTGCCCCTCTGGGCTGGGCTGGGCTGGGAGGGCCTTGAGTATAGATAGCATCTCTGCAGCATCTGCCTTGGGTAGCGTGGTGCCTGCTCACACCTAATAGGCATTCTATAATTGTTTGTTGAATCCCTTCACCCATCAGTCAATGTGGATTTCAGTAATTAAAACTGTTTTTGATGCACTGGGATTTGTTAACAGAACAATGAGTTCAAAGAGCATTGGGAGCCTCAGAAGGGAAGTTATTCTCATTTTACCAGCTTCTAAGTGTCCAAGTCTCTTCCTCACCCCAGCCCTTTCCTTGTGATTTAATGGGCAACTAATCAAATACACCCGTGTCCTCTAAAAGGAAACCAGCCTGTGTGAAGGGACTTGCACTGAATTCCTTATCCAATCAGGGCACTTCATGCTGAGAAGAAGCAACCAGATTTGGAAATAGGTCAGATTAAATTTCCAAATTCTTTCTCTTCCCTTTCCTCCTTTCTCTTTTCTCCCTTCCTTCCTTTGTTCCTTCCTTCCTCCACCCCTCCCTCTCTACCTCCCTTCCTATTTTCCTTCCTTCCTTCCTTCCAAACTGTTGCCTTCTACATGTGCACTACATCTGAAGCAGGATGATATTCTCTGTCATGGATAGCAGGCACCAGATCAATGGCTCCAAGTTCAACTTTTAAAATATTAAAAGAGAAATGATCATCTAGGCAGTGTGCTTGGATTTCAAACCTCTAGGGTTTGACTGGCCCAGAACCATTTTCTACTGGAGATGGACTGGTTCATTCTTTTTGGCCTATGAGAAAAGTCTTGGACATTGGGTTTGCCAACCAGACCCCCCCCCCCGCTCCAGCTACACTGACACCGATATGTCCCTGCAGACCTTATTTAGCTATGAACACGGCCAGCTTCCCACGCTGAGCCTTGCTCACACTCCAGCTCATGGCCCTATAGGGAGTGTATCCTCCACTTCTCCAAGCCAGGCTCGTGGCGCTCAGCAGGCAGACAATTCCAATAAATCTGGGTTAAGACAGACCCTCCAGGGCTGAACCCCTGGCTTTTTATGTCCCAGAAGGAGAGAATTACTAGACTTTCTTTTGTGGTGACGATTCGTTGCCTAACAAATGTTCGTTGACCATTCATGTGACCACATGTGCCAGGTAGGATACAGGATGCAGAGTCCATTTGCAAGCTGCCCAGCTTCATGCCCAGGCAAGTATGGGCACCCCATGAAATGCACTGATGCAGTTCTTGCCAGAAACATGACAAACGTAAGAATAATACATAATCACATGAACATTTGAGTCCAGAAGATGGTTCAAAACCTGTGTCTTAAGGAGACCCCGTAGCTTCACAGAGTCAGCTATGCATGGCTTCCCAGGTGCCCCCTTCATTCTGCCCATGGTCCCTTTTTCCCTTCTGGCTTTTTGCTCACCCCCAGGCAGGAGCCCCATATCGCCACAGCTGATAAGGCTGCCCTTGTCATCCTCGCCAGTGGATCCTCACAAGGCAGAGGCTTAACCTTCTCCACAAGAGGCAGAGGCCATTCCTCCAGAAGGGGTCATTCATGAGACAACTCAGCTTTTCTCTTGCTGATATGTCATTGCACACACCTTGACCTTCATACATTGTTATGCCAAAGGACCACCCCCACTCCGCTAGGGATAAAGGAGAGAATGGACACGGAAGATAAAAGAGGGACGGGGTAGGCTTCCAGAAAAAAAAATAGGTGTCTTTTAAACCAAATATTTGGAAAATACACTAAAAACTGATTCATCATTCAGCTGAAGTTCAAATTTGATTGAACATCCTGTACTTTTATTGCCTAAATCTGGTAACCCTATCAAAAAGCCTTAAGAAAAAGCCTCCTTATTTCCTGCCTTCACCTACATCCCCAATTCAGCTGGTGGGGCCGCCCTGTGAGCTGGGGCTGGGAAGCACTCTTCAAAAGAGGAAGCCCTTTGAAAAATGACTTTTATATGGGACCTCCACTTGGTTGAACAAATGTTATCTGGGCAAACCCATGACCCAAGGAATGACTCAGGCTGCTGCTTCTCTACCCATTTCTTTGGGGTATTTTATGATGAGTTGGGACCACTCTCCCTTCCCTCAGGGCGCTAGGATGTTAGTTTGTTAAAGCTGCTCTAGCAAGTGACACAAGGCAAGTGGATTAAACAATAGAAATTTATTATCTCACGGTCTGGAGGCCGGAAGTCTGAGATCAAAATATCAGCAGGCCTGGTTCCTTCAAGGGCTGTAAGGGAGAACCCGCCAGGCCCTTTCCCCAGCCTCTGGTGTTTGCTAGTAATCTCTGGCATTCCATAACCTGAGGAAATATTACTCCCCTCTCGGCCTTCGTCTTCACATGGTATTCCTGTGTGTGTCTCTGTGTCCAAACTTCCCCGATTCATAGGACACCAATCCTATTAGATTAGGGTCCACCCTGAGGACCTCATTTTAATATTCTGAAATAGCAGGAGTTAGGACTTCACATATCTCTTTTAGGGGGAGATGCAACTCAACTCATAAAAATGCACCTTAATGTCATGTATATTTGCCTTCGCCAGGAAGATAAGGGACCATCCTAATTGGAGTCAGTGATTTGGTTCCTTTGCTCGCTTTGGTTGATAATGACTTAAGGCCTTGGAGTAATGGAAGATAAACTGCTTGTCACTGCCCACTCTGTGTTCCAAGAGATTTCATTTCTGTGTGAGGCCAGCCCCAGCATTGCCCTGCAAAGGGCTTTTCCATTATGCTAAGAGCCGGTGATGATAGCCACCATTAATATTCAGCCCTTTGGCCTCCACCCTCTCTCATTTCCCCAGCCCTAAGCACTTCCCTCTGACCCTCCATGAGGTAACATGAGGACTATTTTCCCCAAGGGACCTCTGTAATTGTTTGCCTGCAGCAGGGGGCCTGGTGGTGCATTGGGTAGACAGTGTTCAAGGAGGGGAGTATGAGAGGGAGAAAGGGAGCCTTTCTTAGAGGTCTTCACCCTCCCCCTTCCAATCCAATATTTGAACAAAGTCTCTGCTTGCTTCCCCTCCTCCATGCAGATGCTGGGAGAACAAGATAAAATTCTTTGTCAATTTGGGCCCTAAATTCTCATTCATTTATTAAGAAATGTTACCATTTTCTCCAAGGAGTCATCGACCCTCTTTTCCCGGGTGCTGCCCATTACTACAGAAATGAAGGGAGGGAAAGATCCACGTTTAAGCCGTGAGGTTTTTTGGTGATTCTCGATGTCTCTTTCTCCTGGGGGATTGATTTGTGAAGGCTGTCCAGGAAATTTGGTTCTAAGAAGAGCCTGCTAATTTAAGCGTCTTCAGAGCTGACTCATGTCGATGAAGCGGCATGATGTCCGCAAAAGAGTGGTACCGTGGCAGTGGGAAGTGCCTGTGTTAGTCTGCTCAGGGGCCGTAACAAAGTATCCCAGGCTTGACCATTTCAAAACCCGATATGTATCGTCTCACAGCTCTGGAGCCTAGAAGTCTAAGATCAAGGTGTTTTCAGGGTTGGCTTCGTTCGAGGACTCTCTCCTCCTCCTCACGTGGGCTTCCCCTGTGCATGACTGTGTCCTCACTGCCTCCTCATATTGGATTACAACCTACCCAGTGACCTCATTTAACCTTAATGACCTCTCTGTGAAGACCTTGTCTACAAATACATGCTGTGGTATTAGGGGGTTAGACTTCGACCTACGAATTTGAGGGGACACAGCTCTGCCCATAACAGTGCCCTTGTATGAGATGTGGAGGGGACTTGGGTCTCAGGTTGAACTCTGCCTTTGGTTAAGTGACTTTGGGGAGTGTGTCAGTTAGAGGATTTGGTTGTCAGCAGCAGAAATGATCCGGGTTCAATTAAGCACCACGGGACTTGAATTAGTGCACACCAGTGTGATGAGAAGGCTGGGGAACCGGACAAAACCCCTGGCACCTTGGGGGAAGGGAGGCAGTAACCCCAGGAGCTGTACTATGGTGGAAATACTTAGACCGGGGGTGGGGTGGGGTGGGGCGTAGGCAACATGAGGGAGCTCAAGGGTGCCAAAGGATAGTTCCCTTCTGGATCTACAACTGGGCTAGGGCAGGAGGGTAAGGGACCCCGAGCCTCAGTGGTGGGAGTCGGGCACAAGGGTTCACAGCTTTGCAAGACCACCCCTAGTCGGAGGGAGTGATTCCTCAAGGGAAAATCAGCAACTGCCAAAAGAGGAAATGGATGTTGGAAAGCCAAAACGATGACAAAGAACTGTCACATGACTTACTGCCTTGCTCGAGGAAAGGGGGCTAAACTGGACAACCTCTACCTCTGTCTTCGTTAAGCATTTACTAGAGCTCCCTCCCACTTCTTTCTTGAGTTGGTCCCCTTTCTTTGTCAGGTGGGTGTTGAGACTTCCACTCGTGGATTCTTTATTACCCATGGTGCCTCCCGGGCCTTTGACAGCTCCCCAGTGTTTCCCCCAGTGGAGGTACTGGCCTCTGTTTGTTCAGGAAGGTCACCAGCCTTGTCCTGCTATAAAGAAAGCAGAGGGAACCGCTTTTCGGTATAGATCAGTTTATTAATGTCTTCTTTGTGATTTGTGCTGGTAGTAAATATTATATTCATTATAAACAATAATTCAACCTGCCATTCTTTTTCTGGTCCTCAGTTACCTTGTCCATAAAACAAGAAGGTTGAATTAAATGATTATTAAGGGCTCTTTCAGCTCTAGCTCTGTTAGATTCCATGAAAAGTAAACTCCTCAGGGTAGGTAGCCTGTGGGGGTTGACTGTGAGGCATCCCCCTAGAACTTGGAAGTGGAAAATGTAATTTCCCTCTAAGGGAAAAATTATAAAACCAGCTGGCACCAGATCAAAGAAGATATAGTCAAAGTCTCCTTAAATGGACAGGATGGATTTCAGGCCAGAAAAGTCTGACAACACAAACATTCCCAGGGACGGAATGGCCTGTCAGAACGGGATGGAGCATCACAGGCAGGGAGCAGAGGGAGGCTGGAGAGCTCATCAGATTTGATTCAAGATTTGACCAAGACAGGGCTGAGGCAAGGCAGTGGGCAAGGCACCCACAGGTTGGAAGACTCTGGCTCCTCCATCGGCTGCATCAGTGTAGTAAAGATGCGGAGGAGCTTCAAGCCCTTAGGACTGGGATGAGAGTCCACACAGCTAACAACCCATCTGGCACAGGTGTGAGCCAAACAGGACGGTCTTTAGCTCCAGCTAGAACAGGGACCTAGGATCCCACCATATCCAGCATTTACTCATCCACCCTCTCATGGCTGGGACACCTGTGAGTCTTTGGTATGAGAAGGACAGTGAGTAAGAGCATATAGGAGACTCAGAGCAGAAGATATGCATCAATCAGCCCAGAATTATTTTAATGTTTTAATAACTTGTATGTTTGAACCATTCAACTCCTTCTCTTTCTCTGATTCCAACTCACTAAGCAATCCTTTCATCTGCCTGGTTTCTCCTGCTTCTACCTATATGGAAAGGATGGGCATGACAGGCTTACATGATTATAAGATGACTGTATTTTTCAAAGTAAACAAACAGACTCTTAGTTTTATCAGCCTCTTGGGAGCCTGATCACATAGATCATGTGACCCTATCCTATGAGAGAAATCCATTCTTGGCTTACAGACAAAGTCAACTGCCCTACGTAAAAAAAAGAAAAAATAGAGGCGCCTGGGTGGTTCAGTCGGCTAAGCCTCCAAATTCAACTCAGGTCATGATTTCACAGTTTGTGGGTTCGAGCCCCACATCGGGCTGTGTGCTGATAGCTCAGAGCCTGGAGCCTGCTTCAGATTCTGTATCTTCCTCTGTCTCTCTGCCCTCCCCTGCTCATGCTCTGCCTCTCTCTCAAAAATAAATAAACATTAAATAATTAAAAATAAAATAAAAAGGCCCAAACCTGCTGCATGGAAATGCTCCTTAGAAATAATCAGCCAGCTCCTCTTTCAGACTTCAAGTCAGCGATCCAAGGATTTCTTCAGCATTTTTCCACAGGATCTCTGGCTGCATTTCCACAGCATGTAAAAATTCAACTGTAGACAGGTCAGCATAATACAATTGTTCTCTCTCTCCCTCTCTCTCTCAAATGTGTGTGTTTAACAAATTTTGAGTAATGCATTTATTTTCAAACAAAGTCACACAAAGGACCTCAGGCTCCAGAGAAGCAGCTCCATATGCCAAGCATCACTGTTTGGGTGAATAATGGACACCTCAAATATGAGATAGCCAAATAGAATTCTTGATGACCTGCCCGTCTCCATACCTGCTCCTCCTCTTCCGCCCAAAACCCTAAAACCATTCTCAAGTCCTCTCTCCCAAATTTTTGCTTCCACATACATAATATATTTAGAGTCCCGTCCCTTCCAGGCCAGAGTCCCCATTCATGGAAGCTTGTCGCCAGCCACCATCCTCTCTTACCTGGATCACTGCAATGGCCTTATAATAGGTCTTCCTTCTTTCCACTTCCACCTCTGCTCCTATACATTCAATCTCTATGTAGTGAAGTCCTACCTTCAAAAATGTACATTAGATCATGATATTCCCTTGTTCAAAGTGCTCCAGTGTTTCTCATCGTACTTAGAACAAAAATCCAACTCTCCCTGCAGTCTGCAAGGCCCTGCACCATCTGGTCTCCTGGTATGTCAGTGATTACACCGCTCTCCCCCTCATTCTCTTGGCTCCAGACACACTGGACTTATTGTTGTTCCTCAGCTGTGCCAAGTTTGTTCTCTGCTTTACATTCCCTGTTGTGCCTGCTTAGAACCACTGGTGTCCTTGACTTTGAACAGCTCATTTCCCCACACCAGTCACGGCTTTGTCCAAATGACACCTCGGAGAGGGCTTCTCTTATCACCTTGTTAAAATAACCACCCTGACTCATCCCTACCCTCTAGCTCGCTGGTTAGCTCCTGCCCCCACTCCCCACCCCACGGCATTTTGTAGTAGGTACTGTGGAGTGCCACCCAGCTCCCCCTTCAGGACTGAGAGGCACTCGTCACTTTAGTTGCTGAAAGTGTTTGTTGCCAACAGTTCACACCTGAGATACTTTCCAGGCGTTGGCCTTTGCCCAAAGAAGCTGCTTTACCCACATTCGTGCCACTCCCTGGAAGCAGCCTATATGCAATGGCTAGTCACACAAGGGTACAAATGCTCAATCCCCTGGTCTCGATGGAGATAACTCTGTTGTCCAGGCTCCAGAGCTTCCAGTAGGACTGGATGAGGCTTCTGTTCCCGGTGCTTCACAGCTCAACTTTCCCCTCCGCCCATCCTGCAGAGCCCTGCCCAACTCCTCACACTCACATGTTTTGTTCCTGAGGGCACTCCTGTAAATCTCTTAGAGTCTAGTTCCTATAGAACCTGACCTATGGGCCACTACCTAAAATTGTTTGTTTGCTTGCTTACTTATTTCCTGTCTCCTCAACTAAGACTGAAGCTTAATGAGGGCAGTGATATTGTCTGTCTTCTTCACCTCTGTAGACTATCTCAGATGTTTGGCGTGGTGCCTGGCACACAGTAGGAATTCAATAAATAATTACTGAATGAATGAATGAATATATTTGCGGTATATTTCATAGATAAAAGTGAAACTGCTGGGTAGGGGGACAGGCAAAATAGGTGAAGGCGATTAAGAAGTACAACCTTCCAGTTATAAAATAAATAAGGCGTGAGGGTGTAAAGTACAGCATTGAAAATATAATCAATAATATTATAACTTTGAATCATGACAGATGGTAACTAGACTTACCATGATGGTCATTTCATAATATATACAAGTGTTGAATCACTGTGTTGTACCCTAAAATAGTAGTGTATGTCAACTATACTTCCATTAAAAAGGTCTGATTTTATCTATGCCATGGAATACTACATGGCAATGAGAAAGAATGAAATCTGGCCACGTGTAGCCACATGGATGGACCTTGAGGGTGTTATGCTGAGCGAAATAAGTCAGGCAGAGAAGGACAGCTACCATATGTTTGCACGTATAGGAGGATTAGGAGGAACCTAACGGAGGACCGTGGGGGAGAAGAAGGGGAAAAATAGTGGGGGAGAGGGAGGGAGGCAAACCATGAGAGACCCTTGAATGCTGAGAACAAACTGAAGGCAGATGGGGAGGGAGGGGAAGGGAGGTGATGGACATGGAGGAGGGCACTTGTGAGGATGAGCACTGGGTGTTATATGGAAACCCAACTTGACAATAAACCATTAAAAATGTTTAAAAAAATAAATAAGCTTTTTAAAAAATAATAAAAAGTATAAAGTATAAAAAAAGTCTGATATAAGGGACTGATTAAAAAGAAAAAAAACCTGATGCATTGGACTTCATCAAAATTAAAAACTTTTGTATGTGATAAAGAACTTGTACCCATAACATATATAAAACTAACAAATCAATAGTAAAAAATAACTTTTAAAAATGGGCAAAAGACTTGAATGAGCAATTAACAAAGAAGAGGTATGAGAAGCCAAGAAGCACGTGAAAAGATCACAATTAACAAAGAAGAGGTATGAGAAGCCAAGAAGCACGTGAAAAGATCCCCATCATTACTAATCACACAAAAATTCAAATTATAAGTGCAAGAAGGTAACATATTATACCAACTAAAATGCCCAGAGGCTCATAACACAAATGTTGGTTATGATGTGGAGCAACTGGAATTCTAATACACTATTGGTGAAAGTATACAAAATGGTATAATTATTTTGGAAGCTGTTTGGCAGTTTCTTATAAAGTTAAACATACACTTATCATATGAACTAAGAATTTCACTCTGAAACACTTAACCAATATAAATAAAAACATTTATCTACAAAAAAAAAAAAAGAGTGTAGAAGAATGCTCATGTCCACCTGCAAACTGGAAACACTCTGAACGCCCATCAACAGGAAAATGCAAAACCAAAGTAGAGTACATTCATCCATTGAAATATCACTCCTCATAACAGGGAACAAACTACCGATACTCAAAACAATGCGAGGGTATTGCCAAAACATCTTGTTGAGTGAAAGAAGCCAAATTGAAGGTACATATTGTAGGAGGCCATGAAAATGGAAGAAAACTAATCTATCACAATAAATGTCAGAAGTGGTTGCCCGGGTACCTTCTAGGAGAGTCTTGTGGTAAAGAGGGGCCTAGGGGACAACTCTCAACTGGTCAGAAAACTCCTGCTCCACCTCCTTTTTATCCACATTTTTGGCAACTCTTGGGTGAGGGTTACCCAATGTGCTGCTGCAATACTGACTCTGCAGGGGAATTTCTTTGAAAAGGAATATGGAAGGCAGAATGTGTACACATGTATAAAATGTCATCCGTGCTGTGGAAGTAAATGAAGAACAACAAAGGGAAAAAAAATGTGAAGCTGCCTTTTTGAAGTTGTTGGGGGGCACACGGTAAGGACACCTTCCATTCAAAGGTAGTCCCCCCCTGCCACTCCTGCTACCACAACTCTCGAGAAGTACCCGAGGGACTTCAAACTACCTTAAGGCACAGCTGATTCTGGAATCAGACAATTGAGATTCATGGCCAGGTTTCATCACCAAGGAGACATTCATAGCACCTCCTCAAGTTAAGGTTTGGCTTTACAGGTACATTAGCCCATGCAGCGGGGACAGTGAGCCCCAAATTCTTCTCTGGGAAAAGAGAGGAAATGGGAACCAAAGTGCCCTGCCTCTCGGAAGTCACTGACAAATCCTAGGGATCTGGAGAAGACCCTAGGGGATTTAGTACCTCCAGTAAGATTTGGGGTTGGAGGGATGACCTGACACTCTGGAACCCCAAGTCAGGAGTGGTCCCTTTTTGTGTGACAGTGCTTGGAACCAGCACTGGGGCCAGTCCTTTATTCCAGCAGAATGCCCAGGAAGCCATGGACCCCAGTGACAGTTCATTTTCTCCTGAGCCTTTAATAGTAACTCCCCCGTATTTCCAGTATTGGGACTTCCTGGAATGTTTAATGTGCCATCGCCACAAGGATGCAAAAGCCTTTTCTGGGTCAAAGAAGGTGACATTGCCTATTTGTTCTCTCTCTGTTTCTTCCCCAGTTGCTCTCACATCTGACTGATATTTTTCATTCTACTCTGTATTTTTGACAAAGACAGGAAACCAAGGCTGTCTGCCAGTTTCAGATGTCCTGACTTCTTGCCTCGTGGAAATATGCTGAGTTGGAATTAGATAATGCTGGGGAAATCTCCCGAAACTGGGAGGGAAATGTGGCCAGGTGTGCTGGCAGACCCCTGTCAGGTGAAGCCCCCGGGGCCCCCAAGTGGGTTAGCCAAACTCTGTTCTCACCTGTCCCAAGAGAGAGGTAGTTCTCAGGGCAGCCAGGGCCAGAACTAGTGGTTAGAGTAGCTGTAGCTTGTTTTATCTCTTCCAGAAGGCAGCTGGACCAAAGTCCACTGCTTGGTCCCTAAGAAGAGGTTCCAGGATTATCCGGCCACTTTTTTTTTTTTTTTTTTCTCCCCTGCAGCTCTTTCACAAGCAAAAATGAAAGAAGTCCACCCAGAAAATGTCCAACAGCCTTCCAGACCGTCTGGACATATATCCATAGCAGCCTGGGCTGGCTCATTACACACTCTGAGGAGACTAGTCCTGGGTCCCTAAGCAGGTTGATATTGGCGCAGAGGCAGGAATATTCATGAAGGACACAAATCAAGAGGAGGTTGAGTCAGACGGAGTGCATCAGTGGCCTGGAGCCGACCAGAGAAGACAAATCCCTTCCTCAGCACCACTGAGGCCACACACTCAGCCTCAGGGAAATGTCTTTAAAGCCCTTAGGGATACACGTCATTGGCCTAAGTACGAGCAGTGCTGGACACCAGCAATAGCAATTGATGAGCAAACATCCTCATGGAAAAGCAGATAATGTCTCATCCCTGCCATGGCTAAATTGTTTTATAACATTCTCATCACTACTCTAAAGAATAAAACCATTACCAACATGTAATGTCTTCATCAGGGTTCAAGACAGGCACTGGCTCCAGTCTCGGCCCTGGCACTCATTTATTGGGGATCTTAGTAATCTTGAGCAAGACCTCCCACCTTTTTCTTTTTAATTAAAAAACTTGTTTTTAATTTCTAGGCTTTGAAGTCCGTTTGTTAGTAGTAATAAAACAATTACTACCATTACTCTCAAATGCTCACTATGGGTTAGGCATTGTTCTAGGAGCTAGAAAAATAGAGGTAGGTAAGCAAGCAGATGGAATGTGCCCCCTTCAAGGAACTGGTAGCTAATGATCTTCAGATGATCATGTTCTCCCCATTGTATAGCTGCAGCCAGTAAGATTTATAGGATTTGGGTTTTGACATGTAAGATACTTCCCATAATGTGTCTGTTGTTAAGTCATTATGTCTTAGCTCAGGATTTCCCCTTCAGTTCTGTGCTTGGTGATGTTGGGGCGGCACTGGGTTTGCCATGTTTATTTTGCCTCAGTCACCTGCAGGCCTGGTAGGTTCTCAGATAGGAGGCTGGGGGCAAGAGGGATTCACCCTCCTGAGTGTTCTCTGAGGGTTTCCTGGCTGCTTCTGTCCATCGGTCACCACCATGTGTTCTCGCAGGGGCGGATGAGCCTGGTGGGCAGTTCTGTCAACACTGTGGAACTAGCCTTGGTGCACCCCTTCCGGGACTCCGGCACCAGCACAGCAGCGAGCACCCCCTTCTCTGAGGTCTGTGCACCAACCCCGCGGTGCTCTTCTCCAAGATTCTATGTGTTCCTAATTCCAACTTTTCCTTATATTTAACAACTCTTTCTATAAAATTATCCTAGTCAACATAACTGGTGTGGTTCCTGTCTCCTTACTGGACCCTGCTTTATGACCCATGGGCACGCAGATGAGAAAGTGGCAGAGCCAGGGCTCAGATCCTTGCCTCGCTGACTCTAGGCCTTTGCTTTACCCACTGTCTCCCCCATGACGTGTGTCTGGCTGCAGATCTGTGGGAGAGGATGGTTAACTCTGGCCACTGAGCCCCGCAAGAAGACTGGGCTCACCCTTTGTGATAAAGAAGGGAGATAAGTGCTCAAGTGATCACTCTCCAGGGAGGGGGCACTTGCTGCTAACAACAATGAGGTCAGTCTGCAACAGGACCTTTGGCTGTCCACACCCCTTCTGAGGGCAGCTGGTCCACCACTCTATTCAGCGCCTGCCCCACAGCCATCATCTTGCTTCTTTCCTGTCAATGGGACCTGGGATTTGGGTCAGACCAGAGGTCTCTTGGTCTTGGGCTAAGTAGACCCTTTCTCCAAGCCCAGGGATGAGTCATAATTGGTCTAAGCCAACCATACTTAGCTCCCTTGCTTCTGCCTGTGATTGGACATATCACTTGGTCATGGCCAACAAGACAGAAAGACAGAAGTAAATGAGAAAGAAATCTACAAGGGCTTCCCATGGATGAGCAGCAAGTACTAAGCCTACCCTTTCTAGCTGGACTTCCATTAGCCACCTTGGGACCATGAGATGGCACCATTGAGGATGAGAAGTGAACAGCTAAGGGCAACAAAGCAAAGAATTGCAGACAGCCAAGATCCTGCATGGGATGCCACAGTCTGGACTTCGGTCTCCTTCTTCTCGTACGGGAATAAATGAATTGCTTATGTCATTAGTAGTAGTTGGGTATTCTGTTGTTTGTGACCAAAAGCCTTCCCATCTGATAGAACATAACAGTTCTGAGTCAACACGGCACTACTGTCACCTCTACTGATGCCCGCTCAACCCTCACACCTGCTGCTGCAAGCTGCACCCCAGAAAAGGCAGTCCCCTTCCTGACAGCTGTGGCCATCGGCTTGCTCTGCAGTGGTGGCCCCCAGCACTCCACACGTGCTGTGTTGTCCTTTGCTAGGCTCCAGCACAACCTTCAGAGCAGGAGGGCTGATAAATAAAAGGCCTTATGTTTTATATGCTAGTCAATATTTATTCAGCCCCCACCAGAGCAGTGGACTGGAAGGAACAGAGAGACTATAAAATGTCTTCTGTACTGAAGCCTGAAATCGTGCTGGAGGAAAGGGGCTTCTCCGTGCTCTCACTGCAAAACAGTCTTGGGCCCAGCAGAGCTTGGGAGCCCTCGGGAAGCAGAGTGGCTGGGGCAATCTGGCGAATGAGGACAGAGACAGCCCAGGGCTGCGGACACCTGGCAACAGCCACACTCTCGGTGCAGCTCTGACCTGCGGCCTCAAGCGGCTTATCTCAAATGCAGATGGTTGTGTGTCCTCAGGGACCACTCTCCTCTTCTCCCTTTGTGTATTTCACGGGAAAGCCCTCACTTCTCAGGGCTGCAACTGGGGTCTTTCTAAAGTCCTTTGGAGGGATGTTTGTGTGTTCGATGGAAGGCACCCTCACACCCCAGACATCTTGCAATGGTATTTGTCATGGGACCTACGATTGCATGTGTTTGTGGATTTTGCCACTCTTGTGCTCTCTTATCTGGACTGTTCATCCCTTCACTGCTCATCTCTCTCCCTCCCCAACCTTCATACAGTGTCTGTTATTTTCTTCTGGCAGGGTGGATGATTCTCTCTGCTCGAAACTCTCAAAGCTCCACCCGGACTCCCGACTCAGATCCCAAATCTGTTGCCTGAGATTGTAGAACCTCCCCCTCTCTCCCCGCACGTTTCGGCCTTATCTTCATCCCTCCCTTACATACACGTTGTGTGTTCATTGGAAATGATTCTCCAAACCTGCCCCGTGACTCCTTTCCTCCATGCCTTTTCTTAGGCTGCTCTTGTTCCAGAGATGACTTTCCTCTTCGCCGCTGTGAAGAATCTAATCAGATCCACCCAGGATTAGCTTAAATGCCTCCTCAGTTTCCTTCAATCTTTGCTTTTCTCATTGGGAGAGAGTTTTTCTGCATCTGGATCACTAACAATTCATCCTCATTGCACTAGAGTCAGTAGAATTCTCTGTTTCACGTGTGATTTTTCCCCCTTTCTCTTACATAATAGATCAGTAATTCTCAACCAGGGGGTGACTCCCCATCTCTCCTCCAGGACATATTTGACAATGTATGGAGACATGCTTGTCTGGTGAGTCGAGGTCAGGGATGCTGCTATAAACGTCCCACAATGCACAGGGCAGCCCTCCCACCACGAAGAATTATCCAGCCCAAGATGTCAAAATGGAGAAACCCTGCATTAGATTATAAACTTCCTGAAAGCAGAGACCACACTTCTATTTCTCCACAGTACACAGCTTTGAAATGTAGTTTTGCCCAATTAGTTTAGATGAATGACTATAAATATTTAATATACATTTACATATTCTGTTGTGGGCTTGTATCTAGGGGCCCACTGCACAAGGAGGGATAATGCTCCCACTAGGCACCACATGTAATGTACAGAAGGGCTCTCAGTGTGGTGGCCCTTCATCACTGATCTTCTCCGAGTCTCTCCCTGCGTTGCTGGATCCCATAAAGCAAAATCCCAGCTCATATTCGCTCAGCTCCTTATCGAAATTCCTTCACTGCGCTATGCTTTAGTATATTATGTCTTCTGTCTTTACGGAGGGTCAATAAAAGTAGCGCTTTGTTGTACAGTGTTTCTGTTCTGTGCAACTTTGTTAGCACTGTTTTGTACACTATCCACACTTGAAGGTGACTTTGAAGTGGCCCCTTTATTTTACAAATGAGGAGAGTAAGTTTCTCTGTGTTATTCAGTCTCCCTGATCCAAGGACCTATGTGATAAATTCCTGCCCAACTTTAATTCCAGGAAAGCATTTTGTCTCTGTAGATGCATATATTGTCAAGAAAACAGAATTTAGGCACCCTAATATGCTTTCTGATATGCTTCAGAAAGGTTAGAACCAAATTAAATGTCCAAGTGTTAGAATCTGCTCCACTCAGATGTTTTAAACCATCTATTTATTTCATTTGCTTTTTTTTTTTAATTGTTCCTTTTTGAGAGACAAAGCATGAGTGGGGGAGGGGCAGACAGAGAGGGAAACACAGAAACTGAAGCGGGCTATAGGCTCTGAGCTGTCAGCACAGAGTCCATCATGGGACTCGAACTCACAAACCATGAGGTCATGACCTGAGCTGAAGTCAGACACGCAACCGACTGAGCCACCCAGGAGCCCTTTCCTCTGCTTTCTTCAGCAGGAGTGTTATCCTTAAATACCTGCTCTTGTGCTGTGTTTTAATCTTTCAGCTGCCTCAAGTCTTTTGAAGTAAGTAGGTACAAATCTTAAGTGAAACAAATAAAAACTACACAGTGTTATTGTGAACCGTCTTCTGGTGCTGAGTACCAAGCACGAGCACACTGGGCGGAGGCAGCTTGGTTAGAATTTCATTCCTACCACTTCGTCATCTGTGTAACCTTGGGCTTGTTACCTAACTAATCTCGGAACTGCTACCTCATAGGGTCGGTGAAAGGATCACATGAGAGATGGCACATTGATGAGGGCACTTTTCTGTGCCTGCCCCACGACAGACATGTCATGCACATATTTTCCTGCTTCATTGTCCAGCCAGGTTTCCAGAGTCCAGGGTTCTGTACCTGCTCAGCCATGTATCAGTAATAGTAACAAATTTTCACTTTAACCTAGATTCTTATAGTTAATCAGTTACACACACACCCCTCCCTTTACGGATAGTGTAACCGATACAAAGTTATCACTCTCTGTTCCTGTGATTTTATTTGGGAAGGTAAGTTATGTAAACAACGGTCTTCTTTGGGTCCTTTGATTAGCTGTTGTGGTAGCTATTTTCAGAGCTTGGCACTGTTTGTGCTTCTGTCGCTTAGGCTTACGGCTGGCCTTGAGGTTTCATGTTGTAAATAGAGGGAATATGGCCAAAAAAGGCTACTTGTTTTTCTTCTTGCCTAAGAGGAGATGAATTTAGAAACCAATGAAGAATACCAACTATTCTGCATCTCTTTATCATTAAATGGTTTCCCGTGTACTTGGAAGCCCGGAGGCCCTGGGCGAAGTTAAAGAGACAGTACAATTGCTTTGAAAAAAATCACTTCATTCTTTAGAGTAGTTTGATTCTCACCACTCCTTGTGAGGAAGTGAAGCACTGAGGCTCAGAGAGACGCCAGGACAGGGCTGGGTGCCTGCTCCTGATGCTTCAGGGCTATTACCATCCTCGTGGAGCCACGTGACATGTGCTCCCAGGTCCCTAGACTACAAAGACCAAGACCCCAAACCCAGAGACGCTTCTATTCTTTACAGTTGAGAGGAGGAGATTTGGGATCAAAGCTTCTGACTCTTCCAAAGCTACGTTATCCAAATATGGCAAGCAGTAGCCTCGTGTGCCCCTATAAATGTACAATTCAGTTCACTGAAAGGAAATAAAGTGAAAAACCCAGCTCCTCAGTTTCACTAACCACATTTCAGAAGCTCAATACCCACACGGGGCTAGGGCTACCCATCCTGGGCAGCTCAGGTGTAGAATACTTTCATCCTTACCGACGGAGCTAGTCAGCAGTGCTCTTCCATTTTCTGCCTACAGGGGGCTGGTGCAAAAGAGATGCATTGTTGCACGTGAACTATTTCTTAACAGTTCTAAAATAAGTGCTTTTTTTCAGAGGAGGGCTTTTGCGACAGAGGCTTTTAGGGGTGACCCAACTCTTGGTCTCCCTTTTTTGATGCCTGCATGTTTTGCACCTTGAGACTCTCTTGGCAATTACAGAGAGCTACCTACCCAGGCAGCAATGAGTCTGCGGAGCATGTGTGTGTGTGTGTGTGTGTGTGTGTGTGTGTGTGCATTCAGGGGTGTGACCTGGTCAGTGAGCAAGGGCAATCTCAGGTACCTCAAAAAATGTTGCCCTGAAAGCATTCTCTGTTTTAGGCAAGGTCCCCCTTCCAGCACAGCCAGTGGTAAGAAGTCCTGTTACCTACCCCAAAGAGAAAGGGCGAGGGATCATTTGGTTTCTGAAAGGCGAAACTTGCTTTACATTTGTTCCTTTTATATCGATTTTAGAGAAATAAAGCGTCCAAGTATGATATTAGATGCTAATGCAGTTTCCAATTTCCCGGGGAGGTTTCTATTTAATATATTTCAGCACATAAAAGTATACAAACCAAATGCTATCGCTATTGTCTCTCTCTGTCCCTGAATCCAGCTGACCTTGACTTTTCTTAATTCCCTGCTTCTCTGGAGGCTTTGGCATAGGGACAGATCCCTCGCTGTAGTACCCGCATGGTGCCTTTGAAGCTTAGAACAATCTTTTTTCCTGGTCCCAAAATAGTGCTTCTGTGATTACCCCTGATGCCCCGGCTGTCATTATCCCAGGTTTCTGGCTCTGCCTTCTCCTCATCCAGATAACGTCTGGCACATGGAACGTTGTATCTTTTTTGCCCCTAATTTCACACTTTTCCTCACACACGTTGTTAATAATAATAACCACATGGCTACCCACTGAGGCTTACCGTATGCCAGAAACAGTGGTGAGTAGCTTTACAGGTATCCTCTAAATTTAATCTCACCCCCTCGGCGGCTACCACGGAGTTCCGGGCCACCATTCCCTCTCACTTGGACCATTGCAAATGCTCCCTAACACGTGTCCTTTCCTCTGTCCTTGTCCCCTTTGGTCTGTGCTCAACGGAGCAGCCAGAAAGAGCCTGTTAAAATGTGAGTTAGAACGTGTTATTCCCCACTGCTCCAGCATCCTCTCTTCTGACTCGGTGCCAAAGTCAAATGTCCTATAATACTCTTGGTGATCTGTGCTCCGCACCGTCACTGCCCTGACTACATCTCCTACCACTTGCCCCTACTTATTCTGATCTAGCCACTCTGGCCTCAGGGCTTTTGCACCTGGTTTTCTCTCTACCAGATGTCCACGTGGCTTGTTCCCTTGCCTCCTTCAAGTCTTTCTTTATTCAAGTACTGCTTTCCCAGGGAGGGCTTCTCTGGCCACCCTATTTAAAATCATACTCTCTCTCTCTCTCTCTCTCTCTCACACACACACACACACACACACACACACATACTCACATACTTCATCTCTGTAGCACTTACCACCATTCACAGGTCATATATTGACCTTATTTATTTGTTTATTGTCAGTCTCCCTGAACAATGAATCCAAGCTCCATGAGAATAGGGGCTTTGGTCTGTTTCACTTTCTGGCATACAGTCAGCACCTGGTATGTTATAAGGTACTAAGTTTTTTTTTTTTTTAATGTTTTATTTATTTCTAGGAGAGAGAGAGAGACAGCGTGAGCAGGGGAGGGTCAGAGAGAGAGGGAGTCACAGACTGAAACAGGCTCCAGGCTCTGAGCTGGCAGTCAGAACAGAGCCCGACGCGGGGCTCGAACCCACGAACCGCGAGATCATGACCTAAGCGAAAGTCGGACGCTCAACCGACTAAGCCACCCAGGCGCCCCTAAGTATTTTGAATAAGTGAATGAATTCTCATTTATCCTGAGATTGTAGTCAATTCCGATTTTGTAGGTGGGAAAACCAAAGCCTAAGGTTAAGGTCTGGTCGCTTAGACCCCAAAGCTCAAGGGCTACAGCCCAGCATGTGCTCCCACCCATGACAATGACTGACATTCCCTCAGTACCCTCTGGAGGGGCCCCTCCAACCAGCACCTTGCACCTGCTGCCCTGCCCACTCGTGTGTTCAGGCAGAGGACTTCCAAAGTGTGCCAGCCTCCACAAAAGCAAGTTCAGCAAATTCCTCAGATGCCCACAGCCATCATCAGGCAGAACTTCCAGAAATGGAAGCATCTCCTTCCCATCTGGGCCAGAAAAGCTCAAAATTGCAGATTCTTCAAAGACTCGGGCGAGCTCACTGTACTCTTGGGTAGTCGGATAGTAGGCAAGCTACCTGTCGGCCAGACGACAGAGCTGGGATTAATGAGAGACACCTTTTTTTTTTTTTTTTGATCTAGAACAGAGAGAGAAGGGTTCACCAAATAAAGCCTGGACTGTTGACAGATTTCTCATTGTTATGGTGAAGAAGTTAGGTATTAAATTTAATTTTGATAAGCCATGTAGAAGAGAGAGAAAAGTGTTTTTCCATACTAGCTAGTGAACAGATATAACAAGACCAACTTGTTTTTAAAAGAATGGGTTTGAACTACTCGTACACTTTTTTTAGTTCTTTTTTTAAATTGTGGTAAAATACACCTAGCATAAAATTTACCACGTTAGTCATGTTTAAGTGTACAGTTCAGTAGTATTAAGTATACACACACTGCTGTGCAACCAATTTCCAGAACTTTCTCATCATGTGGACCCACTGAACAACTCCTCCATTCATCCCTCCCCCGGTCCTCAGTAACCACCATTCCACTCTTAGTTTCCATGAACTGTACTACTCTGGACACCTCATACAGTGCAATAATGCAGTATGAGTCATTTTGTGCCTTTCTGATTTTGTTTAACATAATGTCCTCAAGGTTCACCCATGTTGTAGCATGGGTGCACTTTTTAAAACCAATTTTTGTGCCTGCCTCCTTTGACTGGGCTGGATGTAAAGTCCAGAGACTATTTTTAGAGACGCTTATTTTTTCATGAGCATCTTGTCTGCATTTATGATGTGTAATAAATAACACCTTGTTCACAACCACCCTGTTCGAATAGTTGAGGCTTGCCACAGAGCAGTACTTTTCCATTTAATTTTGCTTTATCCATTAAAATGAAATCATTGCTTAAAACAATCATTGATACATAGAGAACACTATTTAAATAAGATATACAGTGCAATGCATGGTTTAGAGCAGTCGTTGTCAGACTGTCCCCAAGAATTCTGGGTCCTCTGAGGAGGGGTCTGGGAGGATGAGACTCTGACCTCAGCCCCTAATTTTGTTCAGAGCAGCTCACATTGCATATCTTATGTTGTGGAGTCCAGCATAATATTTTATTTGAAAAAAAAAAAAAAAAAGGTTTCATAGTGTGGCGACATTATTGTTGTCCACCAAATATTCCGGTTCTTCCCCCCTTCTAGGCATTTGGTAGAGTTGTAGTTCTTAACTTTCTGACCACTGGGTAGAGCCATGGGACTAGTCCCGGCCA
This sequence comes from Crocuta crocuta, assembly GCF_008692635.1. Taxonomy (NCBI): domain Eukaryota; kingdom Metazoa; phylum Chordata; class Mammalia; order Carnivora; family Hyaenidae; genus Crocuta; species Crocuta crocuta. Next base: position 862,260 of record NW_027531018.1, on the reverse strand, counting down.
ATGAGGGTATAATTCTGATCTGGAGCATTTAATTTCCCATGGAAGACCCTCCAGACCACCCCCACTTCTGCCTTTTCCCTCTGCCATGGTGTTATGGATTGCATGTTTGTGTCCTTCCAAAATTCAGATACTGAATCCCCAATCCTCAAGGTGATGCTGTTCGGTGATGGGGCCTATGGGTAATAATTGGATCATGAGGGTGAAGCCTTCAGGGTGGATTGATGCTCTTGTAAGAAGAGACAAGAGAGAGCTTGCGTCTCTCTGCTGTAGGCCATGTGAGGGTGCAGCAAGAAAACATCATCTATGAACCAGGAAGAGAGCTCTCATTAGACATTGGATCTTCCAGTACCATGATCTTGAACTCCTTGGCTTCTAGAATTGTGAGAAATAAAAATCTGTTGTTTAAGCCACTCAGTTTATGATATTTTGTTACAGCAGCTTGAGCAGACTGAGATGGATGGCTGCTGGCCATGTAGTGGCTACTCTATTGGCATGGGTTTGAGGATGAGGATGACAAGGATAACATAGAGAAGAGCATTCAGCCAACTCAAAATATTCAGCGTCAGCTAGAAATAATTATATGCTGTCTTAAACCACTTACTTTTCAGGGTCAATTTGTTACTGCAGCATAACACAGTCTATCCTGACTGATACACATAGTTTTTGGAAGTGTAATACCAGCTTGGAGATATCTAAATGCTGATTTATATTTGGATACCTCTTCACTAATGTAAAGTTTTTGAAAACATTGCTTAATCCAGTTGTGTTTGTGGTTTTAGGTTGGAGTAGGGCTTATTTATGTTTTTTACCTCTTAGATGCTCATGCTCCACACTTGACTGGGACTCTAGGAACTTTAGAAATTTCACCAAAATAGTCAACTTTTGTAACTTTTCTGCTGCTGCAGATTTTGACTTTTTCCAAGAAAGGAATTTTTTGATTACCACAGGTTTTCTCATTCAGCAGTGCTGCTAATACTTCTTCCTAATGCTCTACTCCCACCTCAGCTGTTTACATGAGGGAAGCAATTACATATCCATTTCTTCTCCTGCCTCATGACTGAGTCATATTGAGACAGAGACAGAAACAGACAGAAAGAGGAGGAAGATGAAGAGAAGAAAGGAGGTAAATGAAAAGGAGACAAGAAATATTTTTTGGCATTTGGTTTATGTTCCTGATTTCTTTTTTTAATCATGAACTTCTGAGCTAGTGTTTATCAAAGTGTGGTTCTCCTACCTCAGACTCACGTGCTGACCTTGTCAAAAATGCAAGCTGCCGTTCAGCACCCACTGGGAATATCAGGGTAATTCCCATGTATACTAAACTTTGACAAACACTGTTAAAAATCATTCTAATACCTGTTGGCCATATATATAGCATCCAAAGCAGTCTTTTCTTTGTAATAATAGATGATACCATTTTTTCAGCCCAGGCTCAGTATACAAATTAGTTTCTGTTAAAAAAGAAATGTTGTAGTCATAAATTCTTAGTCCACTCCAGAACTCACCTTTTCTAAATATAGTTAAAGAGTAAATCAATATGTTAAAATGGAGAAATAATGTGATATGTTCACATTTTGTGTACTTATCCTTTATATACTTTAAACCGTTGCATTCTTAATTTAAGGGCAATACACACACACGCACGCATGCACGTACGCAAGACAACATCAACAATGATTATGATGAAGCCAAGTGAGCTTGAGGTAACCAGGTCCTGAGACTCAGAATTACCATGGAAGCAAGACATTTGGTAATTGACATCAATCACCAATTTCATGTCCAAAACTTGATATATCTCACGTAATCCTTATAGCCACCCTTTGAGAGAGGAATTATTTTGTTTAATTTACATGGAACAAATAGACTCAGAGACGTAAAGTAAGTTGTCCAAGGTCACAGGGCTGGTATGTGGCAGAGCCTGATTATATAACTTATATCCCAAAGCTACTGGCCTTCAAAAATTCATATCTGCTGCACCAAGCCATTCTCCCTTGTAGGGAACTGAGGCAGCTAAGGAGGAACACTGAACAGTGGAGGGAAAATTCAGGCTGAATGGGGAAAAATGTCCCAGAAGGCATGTCCATCTAAACCAAATCATCTTTAATTTGCAAGAATGGCCACAGGCTATAGTATTAAAATATGGGGGGACTATGGTACAGACTAGCATCATCTATGAAGAGAATTTGCCTGGTCAGGGGAAATAAAAAACACTTCAAATATGGATGCTATTTCTTTTGGTCAAAGTGGGTCAGAGAGTTGGGCAGAACGATAGGTGGTCCTTTATCAGGAGCTGTGTTTGAAGGAATTAAATTAAGATGGAAAGAATGCAATGATGCCGCAGTGTTTCTGTTCAGCCGGGTAATATCCAGAGTCTCCACTGAAACAGGGGCATTTACAGTTTCCATATGAAACATCACCAAGACAGGTTGGCCGACAGAGACCATCCTAGAAATAACTGCCCATGTGGAAAAAAGTTGTATATGCAGTTGCATTTCTAATTTGATGTCCGCAGGACTAGGATGTGAAGAAAATAAGCTAGGAGGGTAATGTCCTCTTGTCACTGTCATTATCAACCCAAGGTACACATTCTAGTTCCTTCTCCCTTTACCCACCAGGAAGCCCGCTGCCTTTTCATCACCAGAACTTGCTCTGTATACCCATACAATCAGCCTCGTGCATAATTTCTGTTAATATTCCTTTATTTAGATTTTAATTTAGTTGGGTGTAGAGTCCCCCACTATGTCTATATCCTCTTCAGCAAGTCGCATGCTGTGGGGATGTAATAAGTGCTTATTAATAATAATGATATTTCTCTGTTGTGAGTTTTCTATCTGTATAATGAATTGTCATTGGAGAAGAAATGCTCTGCAATAATATGTGTCAACTTTTTAATGAAAACTACTATATTGAGTGCCTGCAAAGAGCTATTCCAATGTAAGTTATTAGAATACCATAGCGTTAATTTTTAGGAATTGATATATACTTGTGTGGAGTGGCTTGAAAGTACCTGAGCTCCTGGAGCAGGTGGAATTGCAACTTAGATATTTTGCTACTTGACATGCAGGGGGCTTCTCCATTAGCTTCAAAAGCTTCTCATGGTGTGGTTGCTTCGCTGATTGAGTCATGTAGATCACTCAAATTCGTTGTGATGGTTTACACTTTAATCATTCTCTCACGGTAATATAATGGTAATTGGTGTCGTTTAATCTACTGTGCTGTTTAATGCCCTGAGACTTCTGGGGATTTCACACAACCCATCAAACATTAACCTACACTATTTATTTACTGCGTGCAAGAAAAAGCTCCCTTTTCCTCAGGCACCTCAGCTTTTAAAGAAGCTGCCTGAGGTAGAATCCGTTCAACTGGGTGTGTCCCAGAACTGGAGAGAGGTTTTCCCTGTCTAAGTTCTTCTGAGCTGGGTGGCTTATGCACTTTTCCCCCAGAAATTCTGTAGGTCACTGACCTGATTCACTTATGGGCCTTCCTGTGTGAATTTTTTCTCATTCCAGATGCTAACGTTGGAGGGCTAGGTGAACCAAGCACAGAAGTGAGGTGAGTTCCTCTCTAAATTAGGCACTCCTGTGGGACACCTGGGTGACTCTGTCAGTTGAGCAGCCATCTAACTCTTGATCTGGCTCAGGTCATGATCTCACAGTTCCTGGGATCGAGCTCCCTGTCAGCCTATGCACTGACAGTATGGAGCCTACTTGGGATTCTCTCTCCCTCTCTCTCTGTCCCTCCCCTGCTCGCACGTGCACGCTCTCTCTCTTTCAAAATAAATAAATTAAATGTAAATAGATAAATAAATAAGGCACTTCTGGGACCCCATTCTGGGAAACAAATGATTAAGAAAACAAAATCAGGGGAGCCTGGGTGGCTGGATGGCTCCGTCAGTAAGCATCTGACCGGCTCAGGTCAGGATCTCATGGTTCCTGAGTTTGAGCCCCACATCAGAATGTGTGCTGTCAGCACAGAGCCCACTTCAGGTCCTCTGTCCCCCTCTCTGTGCCCCTCCCCTGCTCATGAGCACTCTCCCTCTCTCTCAAATATAAACAAAACATTTTTTAAAATGATGAAAACAATGCTTAGAACTTTCCAGAATAACCACAACAACCAACAAAAACACATCAACTTGAGGAGAGGGCATGTCTGAAAGGAGGAGAAGAAAGTTCAGACTGCTCAGCTCTGATCCGTATCTCAGCTGGATACCCTTGAACTTGGTCTGCCTCCCCAAGCCCCCATCGCTCCTGCAGTGCAAACACGTCAGCGCGGCACTTCATGGAAGCCAATATTGTACTATCACCCTCCCGTGGAAATAAACGACCCTAGCAGAATGGGGGACATAAACTCACCAAGCACATAAATAACCATTATGGGCAGCTCTGCATGACTGCGTGGTATTGGATCCAGAACCTGACAAAACATTAGGAAGATTTGTAAATGGTTGGGGCTGTAGACGTGGGAGCTAACACACCACATATCTCCCGCATTTTCAAATTTATTTTATGTTTGTCAGAATGGGGTACTTAACCTTGATCTTTGCTTTTTGAATGGAAAAGAAATAAGATTTTAGTGGCCATCCGTACCATTGTAGCTACAGATCGGATCCTGGTAGGGTTGCAAAGGATCCGGGTCCTGGCAGGGTTGTTGCCTTTGAAGGTGCTCCCTTTGGATGCGGACATGGAAGAAAAAGGGGAGGAAGAGCAAATACTTTAGTCAGACCTGCTTCTCAGCTTTCAGTGTAGAGGGAAAGCAAATTGGAAAATCAGCAGCATTGGAGGTGGGAGTGGGGACGGGGCAAAGCCTGGCTCTCTCTTAGGCAAAGGCGGATTATTTCTTACCCAAGTTAAGCAGATTTTTTGCTCTTTTTCTTTTGCTCCTTCCTTGTTTTTTTTTTTTCTTTTTCTGTTCATTTGATTGTTTTGTTTTGTTTCCGTTATTTGAACACCAACTGGGAACAGTCGATCTTCAGTGCATTTGCCACCATTTTTCCTACCTACTGTCAGAGCAGATCCTAATAACCAGTCATGGCACTCTTTCCCTGGAGCTCAGACATAGTCCCAGAACATTTCTTCCACATGCTCTCCAGCAACCTTTGACTAGCAGAGGAAGCTGGTTTTCAGGATGGAACTTATTATCTACCCTGAGGAGACCTCAGAGTGACTGTGTGTTTCTTAGCTGCAGTTTCTCTTTTTAGCTCACCCCACATAGTAGATGCTCAAAAAATATTTGTTGAGAGAATGAAGGGACATGACTAGTAATAGAGGCGTGGTAAGTTCTACTGAAAACTTACAAATAATCTTGGAAGATGGAGGGCAGGATTTTAAGAAATTTGTGAATTCTTGATGTACTTTATTTTATCTGTTCCATTATTTGCCCCATTTACTAGCAAAAACAAAACTAGCTATAGTTAGAAAATAAACTGACGATATATAATTATTATTATTATAAGAAACCAACAACATAAGGTTTGTAGAAATTGTATGAGATTATTTAATGTCAACTAAAATAACATTTCAAATAACATTAAAGAAATACTTGCTCATTATAGAAAATCTGAAAAATAAAGACAGTAAAAGAAATTTCAAAAATCACAAATGGATCCACCCTCAATAAATACTATAGTGATTTTTACAATTTAAAATGTCTAGTCCTTTTTGGAAACTGATAAATATATCTTTAAAATGATTTCTACCCCTTCCTTCTATCTTTCCTTCCTTCCTTACCTCCCTCCCTTCCTCCCTCCTTTCTTTCTTTTTTCTTTCTTTCTTCTCTCTATTTAGGCAAAATTAATATCATTCTATGCACAGTTTTGTAACCCACATTTTTCACCTAAAAACACATGCTGAGCATCTTTCCAGATAAATGTCTACAATATAGTACTCGGAAATGAATTTCTAGTTTTCCATCAGGATGCAATTTTCTCTTGGGGTCAGATGCTGGATAGTAACAAATGAACATCTTTCAGAAAATGCTTTTATGTAAGGCATTTTAAAAAGAACTATCAAATTTTCTACTCATCTTTTCCCATCCCCCCTCCTTCAAATAACTAAGAAGTTAGAATTTTCTGCTACCGTGAGATGACATTTAGGTCTTGATAGATCCATTGGAAGTTTGTGGTTGTGTGAACCAGGGGGGCTTTCAGCTGTTCCATGAAGGAAATGAATGCTTGTTTTTCTCAGAGGCCTTTTCAAAATTGGAGAGGAGGAGAGCACAAAACAGGGTCCTTTCCTCACAGGCACGGCAGACTTGGGATCCATCAGCCTCTCAAGACGGGCATTGGTGTTGAAGTTTAGGAGTCTATCCCTAGTTAAACTAGTGCTACATGGAAACCATATCCAAACAGATATGGAGCCCTCAGAGTCTGCATGCACTGTAGCAGAGCTGACAAGACTTTTCCCAGGCTCACTCTCCCCCACAGGTGACAAGAGTCAGACCTCAAAATCTTATACTCCTCCTTCAATAAGGCAGAAAAAGGGAATCCTGCAGTTGGAGGATGTTGTGGAGAAGACGTTTCTAAGAAACCAGAACTAATAAATGCCAGTGGGCTGACTCCATTCTATGCCATTAAGCAAAGCACTGAATGGAGCCCATGGACATAGAATATGAATAGAAGGACCGTGCCCAGTGCTCCCTTCAGCTTGGTGATTTCTCCTTTGAAGCCTCACCAGAGCACAGACCAAGAGATGTCTTTAACTCTTTGCTTGACCCGGCTGTTTGATTTCACAAAGGCACTGCATCTCACACATGAAAGGTTAGAGCTTTGATGCCCTTGCCTACAGGGAGGGCCGTACCTAAGTAACCCAGCCCCTAAAGACAGCTGCCTATCTTGCTCAAATGACTTCCAAGAAAGGAGTTTGTTCAAAGACCCCTGGCAACCTTTCCAGTGGCTCATGACCTAAGCCGTGCATAGTCTTAAACTCTTCTGCTACTGAAAAATGGTCTCTGGCCTTGTCATCAGTGAGAGAGAACACTGTCTTTACAAAATGTTTCCTCTGTATCCTTAGTTCAAGCATCCTTGTCTTGGCAAGAGATTGCTTAATTTCTGGCAACAGATACCTATACCAGCTAGGTGAAGACAAGAAATTAAAAAACTTAAGATACACGGGTATCTCACAGAATCCAAGGGCAGAACTGTAGCTGGGTCTCATGAGGGCCAGGAATTTGTAACTTGAAAGTCACAAACATGTTTGATGTGAGTAACCAATACAAACAACAATGGAAAACCAACAAAACAATAACAAAAAGCAAAACAACCATAATATTGGCTTAAATAATCAAAAAGCTTATTTTTCTCATTAAATAATTTCAAAGTAAGCACTCATTCATGTCCTTAGAAATCCAGAAGTGGGACATTTATCCTCGAGGTAGCAAGGTGGCTGCTGCCCATCCAAACACAGCATCTGTATTCCAGTCTGGAAGAAAAGGGAAGGGTAGAGAGGCAAAGGGCTTCAAAAGAAAAGGAATGCTGGATACATCTAACCTTTTGGAAAGCTCTCCCAGAGTTTCTACGCAGTGGCTTCTTTTTGGCCAGAATTTAGTCACATGGTCACTTGAGAGAAAGGTGAAAGAAAGGTCAGCTGAAAGAAAGAAGAGGACTTTGTTTTTTTAAGTAGACATATTCCTACCTAGAGTACAATCTGATTCCTGCTGGTAAAGATGAGAGAGGACGGTATATTGGGTAGCAGTTATCGCCTGCTGTGTAACAAACTATCCCAAACTCAGTGAATTAAAACAACACCATTTTATTTTCCCATGACTTTGTGGGTCGAGGCTTAGGATGGATGGTTTATCTCTGTTCTACAATGTATGGTGCTATAGTTGGTATGGCTCAGACCTGGGCAGGCTAGTGTGGCTCACCCCATCCCTTCTCTGGGTATCAGCTGAGGTGGCTGGACCGGGGCTGGAGGATCCCAGACAGCCTCACTCACAGGTCTGGGGCCTAGTGCTGGCTGTGGGTTGGGGCCCCTCCATTCCCCTTCACATAAACTGTCTCCAGTTCATGGGCTTTTATCATGCAGTAACCTAGCCCAAGCAGCTTTCCATGGTGATTGACTCAAGGGGATTGAAATAGAAACCTCAAGGCCACTGACGGCTTATTCTGGAAGCCATATAGCATTGCTGTCAGCAAATGTTACTCATCAAAGCAAGTCAGAAGGCCAGCTAGACTTTGAGGGGAGGACAGAAAGACCCCAGCTCCTGATGGGGAAAGCAGTGTGTACACACAAGATGGGAGAAATTGTTGATGCCACCATTGCAGAGAATCTTCCTAGCTGGCCACAGCCACTGAGGCTACCCTCTCTTCGTCCCTGCCCACCTGGCACTTGCGTCTGTTTTTTTCTGCAGATCTGCTCTTGTTCCTCAGCACCCAGTTCAAAGACCGTTGCCCTAGAATGGTATCATCCGCCTTGGAATCCCCTTACCTCCATGAGTTCTGACTCCATAGCCAAGTAACTTGAGTGGCTAAATCCCTGTTCCTCTACAAACTAGTACAGGAGCAGGTCAGAAATCACTGGGCAGTCCTTTTCTCTTGACCAGAAATCCCAGGCCCTTTAGGTATTTCATGAATGTTTTTCTATAGCTCACTTGGGAACTAAACTTTAAGAAAAAGGCACAATCCTATAGGAGGTATTTGACAGTGTGGGTACATGTGGATGATGCCAACTAATGGCATATAACCATTTGGAGAGCTTTTAAGAAGTAGTTCATGAAAATATAGTTTATATTTTTTATTTTTAAAGCCCTACATCAAAAGAAAAACCAATTTCTATTGGATTTCCTTGTTATCTGGTAGGTGAGAGGAGTGATTTTTTTTTATCCCAATGTCTCCCTACACACACACACACACACACACACACACACTATGATCTGTATCCATTCACTTATAGGTGAGGCTCCTATTACCAGTAAAAGCACTGTTTCCACAAAGAGCAAAGAGACGAGCATCAAAGAGGTCATTCACTCTGCCCAAGCTGAGAGGGCTGAGTGTGTGGATAATCACTGCCTTTGCCAAAATGCTGCACAAATGTCCTCCTGGTCCAAGGACAAGTGACAGAGATGTAGGTACCTCCCTAAGTTTGAAAATAACTCAAGTTAGAGTTCTTAATCTGAAGTTCAAGGAATCAGTGAGTCCCCTGAAATTATATACAAGTTTTAGCATGTGTGTTCATTTTTCTGAAGCTGGAATCTTTAGCTTTCATCAGATTCCCAGAAGGGTCTATGAACAATGCCCCCACCCAACAGATGCCCCACCACCAAAAGCCAAGACCTATTGAATGAGCTGTGATGACTGAGCAAAGACATGGGATTTCCTGGGGAAGCCTTTTTGCGCAAAGGTCGGCTTGGGCTGGGGTGCTAGTTTGGCTGGGGTGCTAGCTTCTGGGGCATGCAAGAGACCCAGGTAAAACTGGTCACAATTAAACGGGTAGTTGCAAAAGGATCTAGAGTCCAGTGAAATCATGAGGCCAGGAGTGATGGCTCAACATTCTTTTGCTGTTGAAATAGTACAGCCTTTTAAGCCTGGTAATCGCAGCAAAGCAAGTCTGCTTCATGCTTCTCCGAGGAGAAACTCAGGGATCTCAACAAAGAGCCCTCAAGCCCTGCCTTATCCTAGACATGTGTGGACTCAGCCAGTTAGTCTCCAAGAGTGACCCCGTAGTCTTGCTGAGCTGTTAGGTTCTCCTATGGCCCGGGATGGTGGCTGTGAGAAGCCAGGGGTTGCTGGAGCATGCCAAGGGCTTTCCTCCAACCCTAGTGATTCCGCTTTCTTCTCTGCCAAGTGTGGCTGGGACAATGCCCTAATACAAGCACAGGGGATCTGTCCTGCCAACAGTCACCACGAAGCACTTCTGCTCAAGGTACATTCATGCTGTTCTCAGATTTCAACTTCTCATGAGGGATCTGGGTCTCTGCTGGGTGTCCCTTGCCCTCCTTTATTCATGCTTCTGTTATTTTTTGTTCTGCATTGGTGATTAGATCAGATTTACTAAGTAACCAGCACAGACCCAAGAAGCAAACTACTGGAAGGGATGTACCAGGGGGACACAAATGACAAAGGGGGAAACTCCTTCTGTGGAACTCATTTTCTCCCTCCACCCACCTGCCCCTCCACTCAGCTAAGGCTGAGCTTCAAGAGCTAATTTCTGCTAGGTAAACAGCAATGGGGACATCAATTTCCTGTCAGCCGCAGCAGCTTCGACAGTTTCTGTCCTTCATTCAAACATGTGAATACTTTGCCTAAATTGCACATTTCTCATTTAGCGCACCTTGAAAGCCTGCTCTGTCACTTGCTCATAATCTCGGAGCTGACTGCCTGCGCCAACCACGGATGGCATCAAGCAGTGAAAAGGAGACTTTCAAGCACGTTCAGCTTACTTCAGACCCAGGAGTCAGCTTCAGAAATTAGGCTTTTAAAATCTGAGGAAGAAATTTAGAAACTTACCCAAATATATCTTACAAAGTTATTTTTTTAAAGATATACAAAAGGAATTTGTGCCATTTTCTAAAGGAAAGGACTGAAAGATGGCCACAGCCTATATGGTGAGCACTTCGGCTCTGGGATGCTCTGGGGTTGTCACCTGACTTCCGGTGCTGCTTCTTAGCTCTACCCAGGGGCCTTGAAGGAAGCCTCGGCAAGTCTCTGGCCTTTTTGGGGCCCATGTGACTCAACGGGTACAAAGATTGCCACAGCACTTGCATGTAGCTTCCTATAGATAATTCTTCCGGCAACTCTATCCAATAGGTATTCAAAGCTTCATTCTTCAGATGCAGACACTGAGGCACAAAGAGTCTAGGATACTTGCCCAAAGTCACACAGCTCTGAAGAGGCAGAACCTGGCTTGTTTCCAGGACTTCTGAATTGAGTCCAGGATACAGCCCACTCCACCCAAGGCAGCTCCGCCCTCAGATACCTACAAAATCTGGAATCCAGTCTTTTCTGAGAAGACTTGAGGTGCTGAGTCCTAGGGCTGGAGGAATTTCTTTCCCCACTGTCTTGTCCTTTGGCCTCTGCTGGATGCACCTATTCTTTGGTCTCTCGGCCTGGAGAGGAAATAGACAGTGATGAGAGTGTTCTGAGACTTAATTAACTAATCTCTTTAACATTTGGCTGCCTTGGGCAAACGGGTCTATGCTACAATATTCTCAGAAAATTCTATGGACAGAGAATCTAGCTTGTCAATTGCAAAGATCCTTTAATAAAAGGGAGCCTGGGGGAGGGGTCTTAGCCTAGGCAGCCCAGCAGGAGGAAAGATGGGCATTAGGGGACAGAAAACCTGGCCCAGTGCGAGGCAAGCAAGCTCCTTGGGAAGAGGAGTCCCAGGAGCCTGGAAAGAGTGACTCCGAGGAAGTCGTCTCTGCAGCCCCCAGAGCCGGCTCTGGCGGTGCCACGTGACTGACGAGTGACCTTGGTCAGGACGCGTGTTTCCTCATTGTGCACAACAGGCAGTGGGGGGAGTACCACCCCCCGAGATTTGACGTCTCAGCCTCTGTGATAAACAAGGCTAAACGAATTAGCCAGGGGAAAAAAAATTAATTGAATTTTATAGAGGGGATGTTTTGCTTATCTTGTCTTTGCTAACAAAACCGAGACAATCCTGGAGTTGTCGTGGCTCTTCTGCCTTCTCGTTTACAAATGGCCCACAATGCGCACGATGGGCGCTGTGGGCGGGCAGGAGCGTGTCCTCCGGGTCACATCCGAAGCCTCGCGGCTGCAAGGCCTCCTCAGAGACCAATTTTTATCTGCCATCGAAGCCTGGGGACTACTTGGAGACGTTAGCCACATGGCTTCACAGCCTTTCTCACTGAAATCATAATCCAGTTGACTGATGAAGAGGTGAATGGTGAGGAGGGCACGGAGCTGGGGGGGGACACCAAGGTCAGGTCCAGTGTGAGTGTTCAGTGAGAGGACTATCCCTTGAGCACCCAAAATGCCACCTGCGATCTCAGCCTAGAACAAGCACCACTTTCAAAGTGGGGGAGAACAGGAGGCTGCAACCTCAGGAGTTTGGGGAAGATTCTGTGAGGCTGAAATTTCCTATGAGGAAGGTGAAGTGAGCGGAGGTTGAAGACAGCAAGGTCTGTGTTTCCAGCAGGGCAGTGGGGCCCTGAGACGTGCTCGCTGCCATTACCATCGGTGTCTGTGATGATTGACCACACTGACCACACAGTCCCCGGGTGCCTCTGCTGGACACTGAGAAGTGCTGCCCCGGGCTCTGTCTCCTCAGCCTGTGGATCAGCACCCACTGAGGGCGGGACTGTGGCCTCTGGGACAGGAAAAGACCGTTCTCAGTTAGCCACAGAAAGAAGTGGCCTATATCCCATTGCAAAAGCTGAAGCTGAGAGGCGGGGCTTTGAGGGGGGGCGGGGGGTCCTGGAACAGCAGAATTGCTTGAAATTAGGTGGCTCTGGTTAGAGCCTTCATGAAAGGATCACACAAGTGACAAGGGGATCTGTTGCCAGCAGCTTGTGACTGGGAGAGAAGGGGCCTGAGGAATAGGGCTGAGGCAAGAGCGGTGAGAAATGAGCTCTATGGCTTCCCCTCTAGAAACCCCCCAGCTCAATGGCCACTTGTGATGGCTTTTAAGATTTGGGCAAGCAGGCTAAGACCACCCAATCTGCCTTTGCAAGTATCAAGTTCAGGTCCCAGGAGAAGCTAACAGACCCGGCTTACCTCTAATGCCTTTCCTCCTCTCATTATCAAATAGGGTTTAAGAGCATTTGTGGAAGCATTTTTCCCTCTCCTCCTTCTTCCACCTTGTTCTTTGCAGTGAGGGAGGATTCTGTGCTGACAGGGAGCTCTGTGAACTCCATTGCAGGTTTTTGACTGTAGCACATTTTATGTGTGACAGATGAAAGCAAGGTGAGGTCCTGGGGATTCCAGCTTGGAATTCCAGACCCAAGCCCATCGGGATATCCAAGGTTGAAAATGTGAGGGGAGGCCTGTGTGTGTGGAGTGGGGCTCTTAGGAACAGCCCTTAGGAGGCTCAGCCCTGACTATGTTTTTGTCACTCAGCACACAAGGGGAAGGACACGGGGTTCACTCTCTTTGGGTCTCCAATTTATTGTCCATCAGAAATGACTGCTAATCCTGGCCTGTCAGCCTCATGAAGTCATTTTAGATTGATTTTGTAAAGCTGGCAGACAGGATTAGGTCGTGCCACTCAGCAGAGCTGCTAGGGAAAACTCTCTAGAAATGCTAAAGATTGTTAGGGTTATGGGTCAGCCATGGCCCATGCAATATAACATGTTAGCAGAGCTGTAGTCTAGGGAGTGCTGAGGCTCTCATGTTCTGGAAGTGAAGGCAGGCTTGGCCTGTGTCCTACGGGTTTGGGTTGCTAAGCACAGTTTACACTTACTCAGGGCCTTCTGTGAACCAGAGACTATTCCAGGCAGTCCTCTTCAAAACCAAGACACGTTGGGCCATGTTGAGGCTAAGAAGCTTTCCTGTGACTATACTATTGATAATGGGCAGAAGCAGTATTTGAATTCAGGAAATCTGTTTTCAGAACCTGAGGGTTGTAGGGAAAGCCCTATGGAAGGGTTGGGTGGCAGGAAGAATACTGGAGTAGCAGCCCCAGTTTCACTGCTAAGCTCATCAAATCACTGATGCACCCCCTTTCACCCTCTGGGCCACAGGTCCTTTGCCTGTACAATGAGGGGTTTCATAAAGGACCTTCTATCTTTAAAAACCTAGGAAGTTATATTTCAGCTACAGTTGAGGATACGGTCTTCCTATAGAGCAGCTGGACGGCCACCAAAAACAGAAACAGAAAATCCAGATGTTATCATCACAAGCATGATTACCACCACAACAACCAACATTTATTAGTACGTGCTGGGTACCAGGCACTAAGCCCTTGTCTTTTTTAATCCTTACAACAGACTTACCAGTTAAGTACTAATGCCATCTCTATTTTTCAGGTACAGCAACTAAGGCCCAGAGAGATGAATTGACTCACTCAAGTCTGGGGCATTCGTCCCTGCCCTCTCTGCCCACGAAGCACATTCCCTTCTACCTTGTGTCTGATGCTGCAGCGCACCTGAGAGCTCCAGAGAAGGTAATGTTTGGGGTTAACACACGAGAACAACCTTCCCAAATGCAATTTCTGCCACCAGTTGGGCCTACATATTTGGCCCGTGGAGACTCCCTTCAGGCCCTAGAAACTGAAGATGGGTTCAGGAGAGGATAGGACAACCCTGGGACACTGTTACCAACATGTCAGTTTCAACAGGCAGACTTTCATGTGGCTTCTTCCTTTAGACACCTGGGGGAACCAGATCTTGGAAACTCATGTTGGAGGGATGTGTCCCCACTTTCTTCCCTTTTGATTAAATACTGAATTTAAATGTCAGTGGAGAGGTGAAAAATAAATAGGCTTTGCACTGACGGTTAATTGCAGTCAACATTTTCCAGGTGAAACGTAACTGCGGACTAGAAAACTAGGGAGGGGGTGGGGAAGGACTCGGTTTCTAAGTGCTGAGAGAGATGGCGCAGAGAGTGGGCAGAAGACAGTAGATATGTATTCTTTAGGTCCACGAGACTGCCCCCAGGAAGCCGGAAAGAGGGAGGAGGATGAAACCCTGGAGCATCTATCCTGGTCAGGGCGCCAGGTTGCTGTGACAAACGCTGGAAGCTTCGTAGTGGCTTAGCCTCACATTTTTCTCTAACATCACTGATGTCACAGCCCGGTGTTAGCTGGAGGGTGGTAGAATCTGCGCCACGTAGTCATTAGGGACCAGGACCCTTTCACCTTGTGTCTCTGGTGTTCTCCTCAAGGGTGGGGGCTCTTCCCTGGGTCCTCTGCCTCCAGCAAGAAGAAAGAGAGATCTCATGAGTAAGACAGCCTTGCTCTCACCACTTGGGCAGTACACCACATACCTTCTCATATTCCAGAGTGGGAACCAGTCCCATGGACCCATCTACATGCAAGGAGACTGGGAGTCAGCCTGCTGGTGCTGCCAGGAAAAGGAGAAATGAGCTTGGTGAGTCCGTGGCATTGTTCCCGTCACATCAATCTTCTGGGTTTCCCAAAAGCCAATTCCTGAGACTTTCCTCAAATGCAAATAAAACCTACTAGGTAAAGGTCTTAAGAAAATCCCATGAGATTTCATCCATTCCCCACCCCCTTGGCATATATCCAAGGGCAGACAGAAAATCTACTTAACGGTTTTGTGGTGGCAAATAGGCCTGTCATAAAAGCCCATTTGGTCCTTCTGATCACCATACTTCCGTGGACAAAGACCCAGATCAATCTGTGCAATCCAGATGCAATGTTGTATTTAGTATGCTCTATAGCTGATGGCTGCACGTTAGCTTTCTGAGTCTGGCTATGGTGTTATCAAAGCTTATCACGGTCATGTGTGCTCATCTGAAGACAGGCAAGTTCAACCAGTGGTTCTCAAACATTGGTATCCTTTAGGATTAGCTGAAAACCCTGTTAAAATGCAGATGTTTTCCCCTCCCACCACCTCCAGAGATTCAGATTTGACCAGTCTAAAGTGGGACCCAGAACTTGCATTTTTAAAAAGCATCGGAGATAAATCTGATGAATACCAAAGACTGCAACCATTGAATAAGGCCATAGTTCAGTTCATGTGCAAGGAGATCATTTTGGAATATGCTTGAATTCAGAGAACTTGATACAGCTGATGTCACCTTAAAAAATAAACGAGCAGACATGTAGTCCACTCCAGTGGAGAGCACAGTCAGTTTTGGCCACAAGTCTGAAGACATAGAGCCAAGTCTTAACTGTCACTAAGTATGTAAACTTAGTCCGGCAAAACACTTATGAAATACACTTCCCGTTTCCTCTTCTGAGAGTGAGGGTAAAAGCAGCCCCACACTTACCCTACAGAGTCTTTTGGATGATCACATGTAGTTAAGTATGGTAGTTCTTTGAAAAATATAAATTTCTATAATAGCAGAAAGTAATATCAATATTAGATAAACTGAGGGAGTTATTTACACTACAAAAGAATCCCTTGCTTTACAAAGAGATTCTGTAACATTCTTTAACATTTAAATGCTTGCTTATAGAAAATTAATTGGGGAATGAGGCCAGAGGAATGCACTATTAATGCATTGTTAAAATATTAAGGTAATAAATCAGAACTCAAGTTTTCTGAAATGATCATCTAAGCCAATAGGTTGATTTAAAAAATTCAGCTCACATCTATCCATTGCTAAAAGCAAAGTACAACTCTAAATATATCTTCTTAAAATGGTTACAGATGAAAACAGACGTCTCCCTGTTATTTTTGTGTCTATAGTCATCTTATTTTTTCTTGTCCCTCAAATCTGTTCAATGCCTGCTTCTCCAGAACAATAATTCCAAAAATAGCAGATGGGCTTATCCCCCAATACTCGCCTTTGTTCCCACTAATCCTCATGCTGGGTCTTAAATCCACTTCTCTGAGAAGCAGGCCTGTTCCATGGGGAAGAAGTTGGAGAAACAGCATTAAAGGTCTCCAGTCCTTCCACTCTGCCTTCTTACACTAAGGCCTGGGATGCAAAGAGTAGAACAGTGGGTTACTAGCTCTGTTATTGCAGGTAAAGATGGGGTGAGAAACAGGCATTTTTAGAGGAAATGGTAAAATAGGTATGAATTAATAGAACAGAATATGGGTAAGGATGACTGCTGAGTTCCATCCAGTCAGTTGATGTGGCTGTTTGAACAGTTGTACTAAGAATCCTGAAACCTTGCCTGGGCACATCAGGAAAGAATGCCTTCATTAATTGGTGACTTCTGCCATGGGCAAGGAGTGAGAGAGAACAACACAGAGCCATCCTTGACTAAAATGATGGTTAAAGAGTAGGAAGGGCTGGAATAAATGATGAATGAATAGATTTCTAGGAGTTCCTAGGAGAAGAGTAACTGGCAGAATGTGCTGCTTTTATATTAATATTTCTCAGATTTTCATCCCCCAAACCCCACTTCCCATATTCCTCATCGAAACAGCAACACATCATGCATGTTTATAACTTGTTTCCTTGTCCTTATCCGTGAGCTCTTATCTCCCTCCCACAATTACTTTTATCTTATGAACCCTTGACGGGGCGCCTGGGTGGCTTAGTCGGTTAAGCGTCCAATTTTTGCTTAGGTCATGATCTCGCGGTTCTGGGTTCGGGCCCCGCGTCGGGCTCTGTGCTGACTGCCAGCTCGGAGCCTGGAGCCGGTTTCGGATTCTGTGACTCCCTCTCTCTCTGACCCTCCCCTGCTCACGCTGTCTCTCTCTCTCTCTCTCTCTCTCTCTCTCTCCTAGAAAACAAAACAAAACATTATCTTATGAACCCTTGAAAAATTCCCTCTGGCCCTTGGAAGTATCTTCTTTTCTCATTTTTTACAGATTTCATAATATGTGATAGTATGTAAGATATTTGTTGACTGGTTTAAATTTTATTTCATTTGATATGCATTGACTATTGGTGATTTTCCACTTTTCCCAGGCCAGGTTTTGTTGTCCTTGGGTAGTAAGGCCCAAGAGGGAAGGAATCTTGCTGAGTGATGTACTTTGGATAGTCCTGCACTGTGGTTCTCTGTCTAGGTCCCTGGTTCAGTCCTGAGGCACTCATTTTCCCAGATGCTGGCTGGCAGTGTTGGCAGCCGACAGGTCATAGCTTCCTGATGAAGGGTGCCAGCTTCTCAACACACCCATTGGCGAAGATGGTGGCTTGGATGGAAAGACTGACATGGATTCCAGCCCCTCCTCTGGGGCTCCAGAGCAGCCTCACAGGTTCTTGCTTGTCCTGGTTCCCCCGCCTCACTTCTGTCTTTCTTTTCCAACCACCTGTCTTGCAGACTTCAGGCTCCAGCACCAGATACAGAAAGAACAGTCTCACAGAAACATCATAACCAGCTCCCATGATAGCATAAAGCCAGATCCCTTTAATGAATGAATAAACACCGTATCATATTTTATCTTTTTTTCATAATTAAGTCAGTTACCAATGCCATCTGTCATCCATCCGTCCATCCTGCCATCCACCTATTTCTTCTGGTGGTGGTTCTCCTTCTTGACAAACTCCAGCTGATGTAGTTACCTTCCAGGAATTGCCCTCCGCTGAAGGGCGTTGCTGGGCTCAGGGTGAAACCCTGTTGCCCACATCCAATGACTAGTTAACACAGAGATATAAAGGCCTAGCCCTCTTGCTTCAAGGTGAGACAACTCTAAAGGGTCTTTCCAGTTCTTGCACTTGATGTAGGGTGGGCTGAGGTCTTTTACAACCGCGACACAGTTCGACGCCTCCCTCTACCCAATCTTGCTTTCTTCACTGCCCTCACCCACTCTCTTGCTCCCTTGCACAGACTTATCCCTGAGGCACTTCTAATAAATCACTGGCATCCAAACACTGCCTCAGAGTCTGATTCCTGGAGAATATAACTAAAGACATGCTTAGTTTAGCCCCACTCCTTTCAGTTTAACAAATTTTTATTTAACGTGTGCTTATGGCCAGGTACTGTGCTAGGTGCTGAAAATACAAAAATGAATCTGTTGGTGCTCCAAGAAGACATGTATCTAATGGCATAGGTAGAAATATGAGCAGATAATTTCAAGATCTAGGCATGCCTAGGAAAGCTGCAGTGGTAGCGCATAGTCTCTAATGTTCAAGAAGGGTTTCCTGGTACACCCGAACTGAGTCTAGAAAGAGGAGTAAAAGTTAGCCAGGTGAGGGGGAAAGTGCATTCTAGACAGAGAGCACAGTGGGGACAAAGACATGGTGACCTACAAGAGCACAGAGAATGCACAGAGAGAGAGTCACTGGGAATGGCTGGAGGGGTATCGTGGAAGAGAAGTCAGAACAAGGAACTTGAACTTTATGAACAAAGAAGAACCATTGAAAGGGTTTTAGCACAAGGGCAATGTGGTCAGATTTATGCTTCAGATACATCACCCTGGTGGGTCATACAGGCAGTATGGTGCATGTAGTGGGCTTACACCTTTATGCTAATCTTCTCCTGGAGGGCCTCCCCATACTGCAGCTGTGCAGTGACTAGAGAGCACCAAGCACACTTGTAGGACTCCATTGCAGCTAGCGTTCTGGGTATGACTTAGGTTTTATCAAGTATTTGCCCAAGATCTGGATGGTGGAAAAGAGGCAGAGGCTGAGCCTCTGCTGATGGTACCGGCCAGCTCACTCATGGAGGTGCTGGGGCTTTCTGCAGTGGTTTCCCGATCATGGTCACTTCTAATCATGGCTGTTTCCTAATTGTCATGGCTTCCTGATTATGCTGGAATCCTGATTATGGCAGGGGAGACCTGGTTTTAGAGCTGGCAGCCAAAGCATGGGCTTCTGTGTTTGGTGAACCGGTTCCCGACTGTAAAAGAGGCAGCAGTTTCCTCGGTATCCAGGTATGCAATGTGGCTATCAAAGCCCTTTTAAGAGCTCAACCTGTTTCTCCAGCTTTCCAACAGTTCTGCAAGCTAGTTAACGCCCTCTAACCAATCACCTTCCATCCACACTGGATGGAGTGTATGTTTTTCTCTGTACCTGGATTCTGATTGATATTGGGGCAAGACTATACTTGTCATAGCGTTGTTGTAAGTGTCCAGGATGATGAAGAAGAGGGTTATGAGGACAGAGAGGAAGGGACATGTTAGAAAAACACTGGGGGGTAAAAGTAACAGTACTTGGTGATTAATTTGATGTCAGGTGTGGGAAGTGAGAAAGAAGCAATTGCTAAGATGACTATTTCCTGACTTGGGGAACTGGTTGGATATAAATCCAGATAATAAGATGAGGACTTCTGGGGAGAAGCAAACTTGGGTGTAGGAGGCAAAGATTGATGAGTTCAGGTGCCCATGGGGTATTCAAATAATTTCTGTCTTTTTTCATAATTAAATCAGCTATAAATGCATACATAATTACATAATTATTTATTAATACCCATTTATTCCCCAAATCCGTGAACTTCATGACAGTAGGAACTATATCTTCTTGTTCACATCTGACACCGCCTGGTGCAGAGTAGGTGCTTGATAGACATTTGTTGAATGTTGAATAAGTGCGTTGGATAATAAAAATTGTAATGATCATACCCAGCACTATCAAGATGAGAAGTCTCAGGCACTACTGCTATGAATAGTAATCAGACACGAAGCAAAGCTGTTGATGGTGATGAAGATGATGTGCTTGACCAGGAACATCTCTATGGTTAAAAAAATCAAGGCAGCAGTGGAGAATTTCATCAACATTCCTCCAAAACCCAGAAAAATAGGCCAGAATCTCCTACTTCAATCAAATTGTACTTCTGTTACATATTCATCAAGTGCCAATCGTGTCGTAGGCCTATTAGGAGGTTTTCCCAGGTGCTTTGCAAATGGAAAGACTTCTGTTGATCTGTCATATACTTAGTGCAATTGCCAGCTCTTGTGAATCAAAGCCAAGTTGACTCCAGCAACCCAGGGTAAAGCATGCCCTCAGCCAGACTGATTTCCTGCAGCTGCTCTCAGGGTACGGCAGCAACCTGATCATTAGCTGCAACGTGGTAATTAAGCCAGGCTGTGATTGGGGCAGGCTTTGTCCCTGTTTAGCTCATTCACTACAGGGCTGTGGATTCACTGTTCATGCCCCACCTCCTTCCACGTGGGTGCTTGAGAGGCGATTCTCTGATCCATCAGTCCTGATCACGCTTTTTAAAACAACCACTTATTATGCCCCCTTATCTTCCTGAAGTGAAATCCATAGATAATATAACCTATATGCACGCATAATTTCAAATAAATCAGTATCTTGCATAATGGTAATATCCAGGTACTTAGAAAAATTGTTTGGTGATGATGATGATGATGATGATGATGATGATGATGATGATGTGTTCCACCAGGAATATCTCTGTGGTTGGAAAGTCAAGCCAGAGAAGTAGAATTTCATCAACATTCCCCCAAAACCCACAAAATAGGCCAGACTACATAAGGAAGGTAACTCACAATAAAATGATGTGTATCTCAACATGCAAATGATACTCTACTAGTTCTGAGGAAGTGGTCTATGCCTACACCATGTGATAGTCTCACGAATGCACTTGCATTTGTCTCCAAATACAGACTGGGGGTACATTACATTGGTGACTAGAAACTATAGTATCCCTGTCAGTGATGTGTTTGCCAGGATATTCAATAGGTCTTCGGTAAGTTTCCAGACAAAATGAAGGACAGTCTTTCCTTGATTTGCATAGTGGTTGCATTCTTTGGAAATTAAGTGTACGTTATACTATAAACAAAATAAAACCTCCCTAAACCTCAAAACTTCCAAACTTTGTGGTAAGGTTCTGGGTTCAGATGATTAAAAAACAGGGTTTTCACTTATATACTTGTCCAGTAGGAGAGACAAAGTTATGTGGGACACAGACAATTCTTCACTGTGACAACAGTCGCAGACTGTGGTCCAATAAATGCTAGTAGAGTCACCCAATCATAGTGACCACCCAGAAAACTGCCACCTCATTGAAAACACAGTATTCTAGCATGAGCTCCCCAGTTAGATCTCTCCACTCAGCAAGCTGCCCACTTGTGAGTTCATGACCTGAGCCAAAATCAAGACTTGATGCTTAACAGACCCACCCAGGTGCCCCTCACACCCATTTTTTTAAAAGTTTATTTATTTATTTGAGGTTGGTGGCAGAGAGAGGAGAGAGAGAATCTCAAACAGATTCTGCACTGTCAGTGTGGAGCCTGATGTGGGGCTTAAACTCCTGAACCATGAGATTATGACCTGAAGGGGAGTCAAATGTTTAACCAATTGAGCCACCCAGATACCCCCCTAACATCCATTCTTTTAAACTTAGTTTTTATTTAGAGTTGGGAAGGACAAATTCTAGTCTTTTTAAAATAATGAAATGGTAGAAATTTCAGAACACTAAGAGATTTAGTCAGTGAAGAGTGATTCTCTTGTCCTTTTAGTCTCCAATCACAAATAATATTTAAAAAATATTCAGATGTTACTGACACAGTTTGGGCCTTCTACTGGTGAGATTTGTTCTTCTCTATTGGCAGAAGTTTGAGTAATTCTAGATGCCCCAGTTTTTGAGGGAGTCATACACAGAGAGTTTCCCACAGAGAAGAGGATGTATGGACTCCTTTATTATAACTTCTCTAGTGGCAGAAATAAGGTGCCATGGCAAAAAGTTGATTCCATGTTGTTTACCAGCAACATTGGATTGTCACTTCACATAATTTGGATGCAGAGTTTCCCATCTCTAATACTCCCCTATAAGCCCCTTAAAGTCGGAACACACTATTTGCATGTGCACACACACACTTATGAATGCATTCGTTTCTCATGAAGTGAGGGTCCACAAATGAGAACCTCCCAAGTGCCTAGAATGCAGGATGCATGTGAGGCCTGGGGGCGGGAGGTTGCTGCTCTGCCTCAGTCTCTAGGCCTGTTCTGATCACTTCACCTCTCCATCCCAAGGTCTGGGTGGCCCAGGGTGGTCCCCCTGAGCAGTTCAGTTGGACCCATCTCTCCTCCAGATTGCTACTGTACTCATTGAAATGGCTTATGATATCTCCATTGCTGTGTCAATTACTGTATCGTTGATCTGTTGCCCTTTTTATTACTTGTATTACCTCAATTGTTCAAATATTTTTTGTAAGAATGAGACATTTTTATCATTTTTGAAAACATATATACAGTTGACCCTTGAACAACACAGGGGTTATGGGGCCTGATCCCTCCCAAGCAATAGAAAATCTCTGTATAACTTTGACTCCCCAAAACTTAACTACTAATAGCCTACTGTTAACTGGAAGCCTTACTGATAATATACAATAACAACACAAATAACAATTTGTTAATACGTATTTTGTATGTTATGTGCATTATAACTGTATTCTTAGAGGAGAATAAGCTACAGAAAAGAAAACATTACTTAGAAAATCACAAAAAAAGAGAAAATATATTGATGACACTGTATATATTTCAAAAAACTCATATATAAGTGGACCTGAACAATTCAACCTGTGTTGTCCAAGGGTCAACTGTATTTAGCTATTTTAACATGAATATATGTAGTACTTACCATGTATACCAGGAACTATGCTAAGCACTCTACAAGCATGAACTCACTGAATTCTCATAACAACCCTATATATATTTTAAAAAAAACGAACAAGAGCACTATCGCTATCACTGAGGCACAGAGATGTTGCCTAACTCATCCTTTACACATTCTAGGGTGCACAGAGTAGTGGAAAGAACACGTGACTGGAAGTCAGCCAACCAAAAAGTCTCACTTCTATCTCTGTTTCTCTCCATTCAATTAGGTAGCATTTTTTTTCTCTATGCTACCAATCAATATCTTGAATTCTCTCTTTTTCCTACATAAAAGATAACATTATATATATGTTCATTCCTTTTTTTTTTTTCTCGCTTCAGGAAACATTTTGGGAATCCTCCCATAATAAAACACAGGGGACTTTCTCATTATTTATTGTTGCATATTATTCCATTGTATGACGGACCATAATTTGTTTAAACAGCTCCCCAACAATGAATATTTGGAGTGTTTCCAATATTTTGATATTTCATTTAAGCTATATACATATATTTATGTTTTTTTACACCTTTTTTAAAGCATGTAGAAGAGATTTCTAGAAGTAGCATTGCTGAGTGAATGCATACATGCTCTATGCTGTAGTAGCCATGGACAGATTCCCCATCACAGGGTAGGGCCATGCTGCATTCCCACCAAATGCATGACATGTCAGCTTCCCACAGCTTCACCGAGAGAGGATAGGTTCATATCTGGACTTTTGCTAACCTGATAGGTGAGAAGTAGTATTTTTTGTGTAGTTTTTCAGGTATATTATCTTGTCAGTGAAATTGAGCGCACTTTTGTATGTTTCAGAGCACTTTGCAATTTGTCTTTAGTGCTGTGTCCTAGGCTCATTTTTCTGTTGAGTTTTTGGCCTTCTGTATTTTAGAAGAGTAATGAATTAAAAATATTTTCACACCTCTTCTTTTGTCTTTTTATGGTTTTGAAATTATTTTAAAGAATTAATAACTATTGAATAATTTATTTANCTGGAGATCTCACCAGACACTGAATTTGAAGGCATCTTGATCTTGGACTCCCCAGCCTCTAGAACTATGGGAAATAAATGCTTGCTGTTTAAGCCACACAGTCTGTAGAATGACTAAGACTATCACCCTACTCCTGAAATATCTGAATAAGAATAGCGTATGTAAATGAGGCAGGATGCTGAGAAAAAGAAACAGAGACCAAGATAGAATTCTCAGAAATTAAAACATTTGATTCTAAAATCTTAAAGTTTAATAGCAATGATAGAATATAAAGTTGAGAAAAATCTAGAACATAGAGGAAAAAGAGAATAATGTGGAAAATACTAAGGAAAGAGGCACAGAAGATCAATTCCAAAGTTCTGACATCTGCTTTTATTTAAGAGTTCAAGACCAAGAACAATGAAAAGACACAGGAAAAATAATAAAGGAAATTATAGAAGAAATGGTTCAGAATTTTCCAAAATGAAGGGCTACCAAATGCCCAGCAGAATAAAGAAGAAAAAAAGGAAGAAGAAGAAGAAACAGAAGGAGGAGGAAGAAAAGGAAATAATGTTTCTAGAACACCAAGGATCAGAAGATTCTAAGAGGTCCCAAAGAGAAAAAATAAGTCCCTTATTTTTCCAATCCAACTGGCATCAGGTTTTGAATCCAAAACCACAGATGCCAAAATGCCTTAGAATAAAATTGTTTAGAGTTCTCAGAGCCAAATTATTTTAAAACTAGAATTCTATATCAAACCAAATATTTAAATGTGAATGCCTAATGAAGTCTGTTTCAGATATTCAAGAATGAAAGAAGTTACTCCCACATACGCTTACTGAAGGAGTTACTTAGTGTGTCAACTCCAGAAAAACTAAAGCAAAACTCCCAGAAAATGGGCAGTTTTTAAATAGAAGAAATGATAGAATGTACTAAAAAAAATTCCTGAATACCAATTGTCAGTGACCTAGCAAGCAATTAGTCTAAAGTATTAATGGACTCAAAAGAAAAATGTTTTCAAGAAGAATGGAATGGATTTTAAAAAAAGGTAAAGTGAGTAAAGGCTGAATATGATAAAGAAGGCCTATGTTTCTTCTACCAAAAAAGATTACCAAAAAAACAGGGGAGCCTGGTTGGGTTAGTCGTTAAGTGTCCGACTTTGGCTGAGGTCATGATCTCACAGTTCGCGAGTCCGTGAGTTCCAGCCCTGCGCTGGGCTCTGTGCTGACAACTCAGAGCCTGGAGGCTGCTTCGGATTCTGTGTCTCCCTCTCTCCCTGCCTCTTCCTCACTCATGCTGTCTCTCTCTCTCTCAAAACTAAATAAACATTAAAAGAAAAAGATTACCAAAAAACAAACAAAAAACCCACTCGGAAACTCCAGGGAAAAACAAAAAAAATTTGTACAAATAGGAACTAAAGTGTAGCATTATTTTGAGCAATTGGATAAGTGTGAGAAAGAAGAGTCTGTTCTTGAAACTTTTTTTTTTTTTTCTTTTTTGAGTGGTAGTAGAGTCATGACATTGGAACCAGAGAACAGAAATGCGATCATGGTGCACTATTTAGCTCGGTAACAATATTTACCCACATCATAAGCAGTATTTTCTGGTTTCCAATTTTTAGAATCGACCTATAAACAAAGCAGGGGAAACTTAATTGTGGTTACAGAATTGATGGAATTTGAGAAGTAGAAGGGGGTAGGGAGGTAGAAGAAAGAAGAAATTTGACTTCCATCTTCATTTTACTGAATGAGCCATCAAAGGTATCATTGACTGTCGATGGAACAAGAATTAGAGGTTTGTCTATAGTTACCAGAGTAACAGAGAAACCAAAATAGCCTAAAATTTTCAAAACTTAGGAAGGAATGGGGCGACATAAATTAAAGCCTATCTACCCTAGAAGGAAGTGGATAGATAATGTCTACTAAGGCTGTTGATCAAGACACAGCAGTGTAAACATATTATTTGAAGATTCAGAAGAAACCACAGGCAGAACTAAAAACAGAAACCAGCTAAAGTCTGTCGTCTATGGGAAGTGACTGAGGGTGAAGAGAGGTGGGTCAGGGTACTGTTTCTTCACATTTACAAAATCTTTTGGACCAGTTCATGTTTTAATCATGTGCATGAATTATTCTGATAACATTTGAATGTGAGTCCTGGAGACCTGTTTCACTGCCACACCATTAAAATACTAAAATTGATTACAAAATAAATGAAATGTTCACAATAAAGGGAGAGAAAGCAGAGAAACTCAGGCTAGGTGATCTTGTTCCAACTCACACTGGCCTATGGGTGATATGTAGGAGAGCTGGAATCTGAAAAGTGACTGTATGCCCACTGGGCAAGTCACCACTGGGCCTGTATGACAAAGATCCCATTTCTGCCATTGAGGAATATAGGGTCTAAGTGAGGTATTGCCAGTTCTTCAAAGACCTTCCTTTTCTACACATCTGCTCTAGCTAAGCCCCCAAGCTCAGGTCTGAGCCTTGCACAGACTGAAGCTCTTGTCTCCTTCCTCCTCCTGGACAGGATAGATAGTCGCAAGTAGAACTTGAATTCTTCCTTCACCCTTTGGTGATTTTGCTTATTAAAAGGGGTCATCCCCATCCTGGACCCAGCCTCTCATCTGCATTTATTGCTTCCTTGTTAAGTAAGAAAGATAAGAATATTGAGAACTTCTACTTCCAATGGGGAGCTTGACTTACAGCCTTAAAGACTATAATCTAGAAAAGTATATCAAATATGTATTTACATAGCTAGGAGGCCGTCAGGGAAGAAATCCAAGTTCTTATTGTATGAGGTAACATACAATCACCTCGTTGAGCCCTGAGAAAGAAAATATAGACTGACAACAGTGGAGTTTGGAGGGAGGAAGCCTCTTTCCTGAATGTTGCAAAGACCTGTTGTAGTTTGTGAGTGTTGGGTTTAATGTAGATCGTACGGGCCTGGAGGTAAATAAGCATTGCCAGGTGGCAGGGATGTGGTTACATTTTTGGCCAGGAGACTCATGTACAGTCATCAGCTGATGGGTGTTTTGGGCTCTGGCCTTCCCTGAGTGTTGATGTGAATCCTGATTGGGAAACCATCTGCTTTTCTTTAAGATCTCTCCTGAGGAGCCCTGCACATTGCCGGTAGGTCCAATGGGAGGTGAGGGGTAGTCTAGTTAAGTGGTCCTCAGGCTCCTGGGAGGCTGTAGAATTTGTAGGATGCCAGTTGCCCATGTACACATTCACATCCAAAGCAGGCACAGATTCTAACTTTCTTAGGCGTACAAACCACTGTTTCTCACATGTATATACATGCTCTTGTGACTAGTAAAATACAATAGTTTTATTTATTTAATTTAAAATACAAATATGTTTCAATGTTTCTTATTGAGAGAGAGAGAGAGAGAGAGAGAGAGAGATTCAGAGTATGAGTTGGGGAGGGCCAGAGAGAAAGGGAGACACAGAATCCAAAGCAGGTTCCAGGGTCTGAGCTGTCAGCACAGAGCCCAATGCAGGGCTTGAACTCATGAACCGCAAGATCACCATCTGAGCCGAAGTCAGATGCTTGACTGCCTGAGCTACCCAGGCGCCCCTAAATACAAATAATTGCAAAGCATTGTTCAATTGACAGTAATGTTTTACATTACGTGGTTTCATAAAGGACATTAAAAATGCAACCACAGGTCTTTTCTGTGATCCCCTGCCCCTCATTAGTTTTCCATGTTACACTCAGATAGCTATGCTTTGTTTTAAAGCACTTAACACAATTTCTAATTGTTTTCTTATTGTCATAGCCATTTACTTTATGTTTGTCTCTTTCTTACTAGACTATAAGCTTCATGAAGGTAGAGAATGCATCTGCTTTTCTCACAAACTGTATTCCTAATTCCCAGTAGAATGCCTGGCACACAGTAAGTGCTCAGCAAATATTTGTTAAGCAAATGAATGAGATGGCAGGGGTAGCGGAAGGGTATTCAAAAAATTTTTTGTTTGATTACTAAAGTTTTGGGAGCAATGATCTGGTTATTTTACAAATATAACCAAGACCCAGAGGAGCCAAGAGACTTACCAAAGAGACATGTTGGTTCATTGCAAATATGGAGGCAAGCCCAGCACAGTGATCTGTCCAACACCATTGCCAATTTCTAATAACATTTATTTTTGAGCTTATTTGTAAGTAATGTGATGCTGGACATGATTCAAAGCACACCAAGCAGAGGCTCAGCCTCTTCAGTGATTATAATCTAGAAGAGCATCCAGTGGATATTTTGGGTTGATACTTTCTCAGAAGGTTTACCATAAACTGTATACTTAGTCTCCCTGCCCTCCCCCCAGGATGTATAATGGTGTCAGTCACAAACAACGGTTTGCTAAAAGGAGGGGGCCATTTTTTGTTTGCGGCCCCCTCTCCACTCCATTTACCCCTGAGTCCCTTCCTTAACGTGAAATTAGACCGTGCCACTTATGGAATAACAAACACTAGAGAGAACTATTCTAGGTGTGACGGGGAAATACACAGGACTTACTAGGCACGGTACCTGCTTTAGAGGTGAAAACAAGCATGTCTACATTTATTTTCCTTTGTAGCTGGGGCTCTTTCTCTCTAAAGATCTAGTCTAAAGATCTATTCTGGGTACTCAGCAGCTGCAGAATTGACCTGCAAATAAATTCAGCCACATTCACAGTTCCTAAAAATGACTGTGACCAGTTCACTCACAGAGGTGAGAGGAAAATATTTGCAGAGAGAACAGAGGTACATAGGAAAAAGTTGCATCAAATAAAGAAAAAAAAGTCCTGAGATTGCATTGCATAAACCCACCACAAATTCTTGGCTGTTAGGAGGTAGCAGTCACTTTAGTTATGGAGAAAAATCTCAACGTGCATCCTGCATGGACCGTGGCAGCAGCCTGTGGGACATGTCGTTCCCCTTCTCCATTTATGGCTGTCTACTGCCGTTGCTTGACCAGGAACATAGGTGGGAATACTTACACAGTTGACACTCTACTCCCGATGAACTGGAACTCCCAGCTCTCGAGGTCACGGCTGAGAAATAGGGTGACCAAAACAAATTTTTTAAACATAAAATTTCCTTTCGCTTTGATAATTAACAGCAATACCTGGATTGAGAGAAAAACATTCTCTTTTTTTAATGTTTATTTATTTATTTATTTTGAGAGAGAGAAAGAGCATGTGAGCGAGGGAGGGAGGGGCAGAGAGACACAGAGAGAGAATCGCAAGTAGACTACACACTGTCAGCACAGAGCCCGACAACAGGGTTTGAACCCATGAACCATGAGATCATGACCTGAGCCAAAATCAAGAGTTGGATGCTTAACTGACTGAGCCACCCAGGGGCTCCTCTGGATTTCTAAAATACCTTTCCTCGGGTCATGTAGGTTGATGTATCAGAGAAGGCCTAAGGGCAGAAAGTGGTATAAATAACCAGGTTGCTGGTGATGACAAGGAGCCTGCAGCTTACTTGAGTATGGGCTGCAAGACAGTGCATTTTTTTTTCTTTTATAGTTTATTGTAAAGTTGGTTTCCATATAACACCCAGTGCTCATCTTAACAAGTGCCCTCCTCCATGCCCATCATTCCTTTTTCCCCTCCCCCACTCCCATCAACCCTCAGTTTGTTCTCAGTATTTAAGAGTCTCTTATGGTTTGCCTCCTCCATCTCTTAACTATTTTTTCCCCTTCTCCTCCCCCATGGTCCTCTGTTAAGTTTCTCCTGTTCCACATATGAGTGAAAACATACAGTATCTGTCCTTCTCTGACTTATTTCACTCAGCATAACACCCTCGAGTTCCTCCACGTTGCTACAAATGACCAGATTTCATTCTTTCTCATTGCCATGTAGTATTCCATGGTATAGATAAACCACATCTTCTTGATCCATTCGTCAGTTGATGGACATTTAGGCTGTTTCCATGATTTGGCTATTGTTGAGAGTGCTGCTATGACCCTTGGGGTGCACGTACCCCTATGCATCAGCACTCCTGTATCCCTTGGGTAAATTCCTAGCAGTGCTGTTGCTGGGTCATAGGGGAGTTCTATTGTTAATTTTTTGATGAACCTCCACACTGTTTTCCAGAGGGGCTGTACCAGTTTACATTCCCACCAACAGTGTAGGAGGGTGCCCGTTTCTCCACATCCTTGCCAGCATCTAGAGTCTCCTGATTTGTTCCTTTTAGCCACTCTGACCGGCGTGAGGTGGTATCTCAGTGTGGTTTTGATCTGTATTTCCCTGATGATGAGTGACGCTGAGCACCATTTCATGTGTCTGTTGGCCATCTGGATGTCCTCTTTGGAAAAGTACTGTTCATGTCTTCTGCCCATTTCTTCGCTGGATTATTTGTTTTTCAGGTCTGGAGTTTGGTGAGTTCCTTATAGATTTTGGATACTAGCCCTTTATCTGATATGTCATTTGCAACTATCTTTTCCCATTCCATCGGATGCCTATTAGTTTTGTTGAGTGTTTCCTTTGCTGTGCAGAAGCTATTTTTTTTTGTCTTGATGAGGTCCCAGTAGTTCATTTTTGCTCTTGATTCCCTTGCCTTTGGGGATGTGTCGAGTAAGAAATTGCTGTGTTTGAGGTCAAGGAGGTTGTTTCCTGCTTTCTCCTCTAGGGCTTTGATGGTTTCCAAGACAGTGCATTTTAGATACCTTTCATGTCCCCACCACTTGAGGACCCTGGCAGATGACATTGTAGAGGAGGAAAAATAATTTCAAAAATAATTTTTCCGCTACCATTCTATATTCTTGGCTGAGAACTCCTATCATAAAAAGGCAGATTAACAAATTTAATTACATACATACATACGTACGTACATACATACATATGCCCCACGAAGATATGAGTCTCAATGGTAGCCCGGCAGTTGAGGCTTATAAACCATCCTGAGATGAGGAAAGACATAGGGGTAAGCCTCTCTCTTTTGGTTTTCTTGGCTATTTGGAAGGGAAACAAGGTTCCTGGGAGATCTACCATGTGCCAGGAGCTGAACTGGACATTTTACATATAATAAGCCACTTAATCTACCCAACCACTCAGCAAGGGGCCTAACAGTCTCTTCATCTTGCATACATTCAGAATAAACAAGTTCAGAAACATTAAGTTCCTTGCCCAAAGTCACACAGCTAATACATGGTGGAGGCAATATTAGAAACCATAATTTTTTATAACAAAGCTAAAATTTACTTACAGGCAGAAACTGCGTTTACCTCTACCAAGAAGCCCCCCAGACACCGTGGACAAAGCGGCATTGTGACAGACTTTAGGGAGAATTGGGACCTTCGCGGACCCCATCTTTTGCACTTGAGGAGTTGTTGCTTCCTGCCT
Source organism: Crocuta crocuta (assembly GCF_008692635.1). Classification (NCBI taxonomy): domain Eukaryota; kingdom Metazoa; phylum Chordata; class Mammalia; order Carnivora; family Hyaenidae; genus Crocuta; species Crocuta crocuta. Next base: position 830,931 of record NW_027531018.1, on the reverse strand, counting down.
TGCGGGGCGGGAGGGCAGAGCCCTACTTCTGTTCCTCTGCAGAAAAAAGCAGGTGCATGACAGACACAGCAAGTTCACTCTTCAGACTTTTCTGTGAAACTGCAATATGTTCTGTTTCATGTTTCCTAAATTATTTGCAACAGGCAGCTGTGCTTGGTCAAAATCTTAGAGGTGCTGTGGGATTCCAGACAGGGTGGGGGCTGCCGCTCTGCTCCCTTTGGCTGGGAATAATACAATTCACAAATGTGGAGCATCTGGGGAATTTAGGGGCTAAAAAGAGAAGCTCCTGGCTGGAAGTGGCTAAGATTCTTGGACTTTCGTGGGGTCGGGGAATAGTTTCAGGGATGTTTTGCTTCTGCTGTGGAGCTAATAATAACGCAGCCGTGTACTGACGGTCACTGTGTTACAGACACTGTACAAAAGGACCTTTTTCAGGTACTATCTGCACCCATTCCATCAATCCTGATAGCATTTAACCTCTCAACTACCTTGAGGGGTGCACATTAGCAAGAACGTATTGCAGATGAGTAAATGGAGGCTTGGAGATCATCAAGAACTTGCTAGAGTTTTCACAGCTTTAAGACCAAGTTGGGATTCAAACCCAGGCTGTTTGACCTGAATGTTCATTTTTGAAAAATTTTTCAGTGTTTATTTATTTTGAGAGAGAGTTGGGGGAGGGGCAGGGAGAGAGCAGGCTCTGCTCTGTTGGCGCAGAGCCCACGGTGGGGTTCGATCCCAGGAACCGGGAGACCTTGACCTGAGCTGAAACCAAGAGTTGGATGCTTAAGTGACTGAGCCACCCAGGCATCCCCTGAATGTTTACATTTTTAACAGCAGTGTATTGTTGCCAATGAATTTATTGTGATGTTAACGAATACGTCAGACAGACTTTTCTCCATTTCATACCCAGCAAATGTTTGGGCAATTAAGATAGTTTGAGTTCACTTATGAGGGGAATGGAAAAAGAGCACTTGGGCTTGTCCCAGTTACATGAATTAATTCTGTCTTGGGGTTCTGATGGCAGCGTAAACCAAAGAGCCCAGAATCCCATGATGAAATTATATCGTTAAAAGTCCTTGGCAGCTTAGCTATTATTTTATGTAAAATATATGCATGGCTTCTGAGAATCCCTCTCCACCAGCAGACAGGATGAAAAAAATATTAGCGATGATAGGATTCTTTGCTATCATGCCGGTATTTATGTGCCATTATTGATAAGAATGTTGCTTGTTTGGAATCTGGAAGGTAAACAGAGTTTCAAATTCCAACCCTCTATTGTGGAAAGTAATAACCCTGCAGCATGGCCATGCAAATTAAGGAACTCTGAAACCCCAAACCTCCAATCATAGCACCGGCACACCAACATTCCAAACACGCCTCTCTCCCCAAAGAGAGCCTGGCTCATGCCACGGAATCTTTTCAGAGCCAGCATCAAAGGCTGCGTGACGCTTAGTATTTGCGACATCTCACTGCAGCCGCAGTCCCAACGTGGGGTGAGGTCACTGAGGGCAAATAACTAAATAGTTTTCTCCAAAACGCCATAGTTGGAATTCCCTCTCTTGGCCTGGGTTCCCTTGCCCCTCCCCCCCCCCTTGCTATCACACATCTCTTAGCCTTACAAAGTCCTTCGGGCCCAGTGCCTGGCTGGTCCCCCCACCCCACCCACCTGCCGCACAGGCATTGCCCAGCCCAGGCATAAAAGAACTCTACTCCCGCAGAGAGGGACCAAGCTCAGCACTCAAGACACGCCCAGGCTATCTATAGAAAATCCCTCTGGGGGTTCTGCTGACAAGTCACTCGAGATCCCTCCTTGGGCTTTATTATGTCACAGGAACCCTGAATGGAATGCAGAGGATTAAATTCCAAGCCCTTCCCAGTCGGCTGGGTCTCCGAAGGAAGGAGAGGAGCCAGCGGCTTTTAGCCTGGCTTAGTGGCCATCTGGGCTCTCAGGTGCCCCCTACTGAATGTTTTCGTCCCTCTGGTCCTGATGCCTGCAGCAGCTCAGTGCAATAATCCAGGGCTCCTGAAGGAAAGCCTGGGGTCTGGCGGCAGCTAGACCCTCTGCTCCCTTACAGCCTCCCGGGTACGTAGGCAGTAGGGTAAGAATGCAGTTTTGACCCTCGGAGCTCATCAAGTGGGTTTGGGCAAGTCGCTACTCTCCTCTGAGCTTTGTTTTCCCCCAGCACAAGAAGCCTGGCCCATGAAACTGTCAACATCATTACCATGTGGAAGTTGGGGAGTGTACATGGGGAAAGGGGAGATCTCAGCAAGTGCTGAGGGGTTTGTGGAGACCCCAGTGACAGGTTCAGGTCCACACACATTGAAAGATGACCAAAAATGATGTCAGAGCAGGGAAACATTTCAAGCTTGGGCTTATTCTTTTAAAAGGCAAGAATATTGTCAGGTTACTAAAACCTAACAGCCCTGTGTATTCCTCATCTGCAATATGGGAGTAATAATAGTACCTACTAGATAGGTCTGTGGTGATGAATATATGGGTTAATTCATCAAAAAGGCTTCAAATGGTGCCTGGTATGTAATAAGACACCTATTCTTCCTCTTATTATTCTATAAGTTACTTATTATTGTTGTTGTGGTTATTACAAGATCTCAGAGCTTTTACAGACAATAATGTTTTGAAAAGATCACTAGTTTGGGTAGCATTTATTGCACAATTATGGCATGTCAGTCATTCTGTTGAGGATTTAAAATAATCTATCATTTCAGAACAGCCCTGTGCAGTAAGTACTATCATTTCCATCTTTTACCTGTGAAGAGCCCGAGTTGTTAGTGACTTGCCCTAGGCCAGAGAGCTGGGAAGTGACTGGGCAAGTGCCGTCATTCCTGTCCCATCAGAGCTGGCCCAGGCTGGATTCCTCTCTGGCTGTTTGAACTTGCACATGCCCTTGACCTTGTTGGGTCTCCTATGGAGATAACCGGTCAGATATTAATCCCTGCTTTCTTTCCTTCACACGGTTGTCTCCAGGAAAGTGCTGTACAAACTCACGTTCTGCCCAAGAGCGGGAGGAATTTAATGTTCATACAAGAAGGTAAGTCAAAAGGAGGAAGTTACGAACTTGAACAGTCACAGGGAGCTTGCATTTTCATGGGATTGTCCTGTTCCTTCTCAGAGAGCAAAAAGGGACATAGTACACATTTGATCTAAGCCAGAAGCCCAGGGAGGCTCCTGTAGTCCCAGCAAGGCCACATGTGCTATGAAAAGTAGATGGTTCACCACTTTCAGAATCTCTCAGATCTTGAATCTTGCAATGGTGTGCGCATGCACACAGGCGCACACACACTGATGTTCTCAGTAATAATGCATCACTGGCTTCCACCTCAGCAGAGTATGAAACATGTAAACAAATAATAAATTACGCCTGTGCCAATGGGGCATAGAAGCAGTAACTATAAAATACTACCCAGGGGAGAGAAAGTTTATTGAGACTGTGATAGAACACCCCAATCTCATTGCCAATGGCATTATTTCACACCCAGAGTAAGCTGGCAGGGTTGTTACTTCTTGAAGGAGAGCTTTGTCTTTTTCTTTTTTCTTAAGCATCAGCTTTTTTTCCCCCTTTAAACAATGCAAATCTTTCCTTTTGACGGGATCTTGAAGAGCGGATTCCTTCCATTGTTATAAAAGGGATGCAACTTGCAAAGAATGAAGAAATTCCTGATGATAAGGATTTTAACTACTGCTAATTTGGGAAGGTGGGTGTTATGGTGGTTTTCCTTTACATTAAAGGGAGACCTTGCTTGGCTCCTAGGGGGAAAAGATCCTTTGGGGATCATGTCCCTATTGGACCCTGGGTTGAGAGATGATGCCACATAAAACTAGAGTAATGGTTTCCAAAGTGGGGTGTCACACCCAGAGGGTGCTATCCCCAAATAGTCCATTTGAAGTGAAGAAAGTATTGAATTTTTTAGATTTATTTGCATGTTATCAATACAAAACCATATTTTTGTTATTTAGGTTTAAAAATATATAAAACATAATGAACTTCCGACCTCATGTTCCCATATAACCATCATATGACTTCAAAAATTATCAATCTGTGGCTGTCTGTTTTCCTTTCTTCACACACCTACTTGCTCTGTCCCCTTCTTCTCCCACATTATGTGAAGCAAATGCTAGCCGATAGGTTGGGAAAGGCAGCCTTGCACATGCAGTCATTCGGCATCTTATCAAGAGATAAAGAGCACACCCAGCCTATGCTGGGGTTATTGCTTCGTGTGGGAATATCTTTCCTTATTTTAGGCTCAGTGAATGTTCCTTTGTTCTAAGCATGCGCATCAATGGCCCTTAGCCCCCCCAGTCTTCAGAATTTCAGACCTCATGGAGAAGTTGGGGCCCTTCCACTCTGAGAGTATGTGTTGGCACGTCACTTGCCCTGGATTGGCTGCTGGGAGAGACCCAATGGCCATGGGGTACCAATGCCCACTATTGAAGTTATTACTTCATTTCTTCTCTATGTAAGTAAAATGTCCCATCTGTTATTTTCCTCGGTGATTCCAATACCACGGTGGAAAGGGCAGAAGAGTTTGGAGTCCACATCTGGATCGGTAACCAGTGCACGGTGTTCTTCTCCCTGGAATTGATGACTGGTGCTCCACGCTTCATTGTACACTCTGTCATGACAGCTATAAAATTTTCAACATATGAATCTAAAAAAACTTCCTTCCAGGGCACCTGGGTGGCTCAGTCAGTTAAGCATCCAGGTCATGATCTCACAGTTCATGAGTTCAAGCCCCAGATTGGGATCTATGATCACAGCTCAGAGCCTGGTGCCTGCTTTGGATTCTGTGTCTTCCTCTCTCTCTCTCTGCCCCTCTGCACCACCTCACACTCTATCTTTAGATAGAGTTACTCCTTCTTTAAAAATGTAACCAGGGGCACTGGTGTGGCTTAGTCGGTTAAGCGTCCGACTTTCGCTTAGCTCATGATCTCGCGGTTCGTGGGTTCGAGCCCCACGTCGGGCTCTGTGCTGACAGCCAGCTCAGAGCCTGGAGCCTGTTTCAGAGTCTGTATCTCCCTCTCTCTCTGACCCTCCCCTGCTCACACTGTCTCTCTCTCTCTCTCTCTCTCCTAGAAATAAATAAAACATTAAAAGAATTAAAAAATAAAAAAATAAAAAATAAAAATGTAACCACAATACCATCATTATATTCCAAAATGATCAATGATAATTTCTCCGTATAATTTAATACCTAATCAGTGTTCACATTTCTTCAATTATCCTATCTATATCTTTTTACAGTTTGAATTGGGATCAAAACCAAGTCTGTATGTTGTAATGGATAAAATATGTCCCTTAGATCCCTTTTAACCTACCGGTTCCTTGTTCAAACTCTTATTCTCTAATTTTGCAAATTTTTGTTGACAAACTTGGGTTATTTTTCCTGGTTAATCTTCCACAGGCTGGATTCTGCTGATTATACTCCCATGGAATCACTTATCATGTGCTGTTATCCCTTGTATATCCTGTAAATGAAAAGTCAAGAGGATCCCTCAGGTTCAAATTAAGTATTTCTGGCAAGAACACTTCGTTGAGGGCGCTACGGACAACTATTGGGAGAACATAATATTTGGTTGTCTTTTTGTGTGTGTGATATCAGCAATCTGTGACGATCATTGCCAAATCCTGTAATTCACTAGGGATTACAAAATATGGTATTCTAATTCTATCTATCTGTCCTCATTTATTAGCTGGAATACTTCTGTAAGGAGAATCTTCTCATTAGCTTTTTGCTGACCCTGAGGCACAGTTCTGATAGGAGGGGCAGGACAAATGATTCTTTTTCTTTACCAGCTTTCAAAATAGTTAGTTCATTACCTAGTATTCTCTAAAAGTGATTACCAGGGCATTTTTTAAGTATTGCTATAAACATATGAATTTATATATATATAAAATGTGATCTAAGCCATTGTGGTTGCTCCAAGTGTCCTAATTTTGAGGCAGTGGATACCTATTCAAGTTGGCTCCTGAGTCTTTTTGGCACGACGCCAATAATAATTGATATCTTCCCTGCTTTCTGGTATGACAAGATGTTCCAGGAGCACTTTCCAGATTCTCCAAGGAGCAGATTCCTTTTAATGGGAAATGGTATTTAGAGACCACAGTCTATACTTAGAGTTAGATTATCCTTTTATTTTAAATTCTAATGTACATAATATATTAATACTATGGTGGATACATATAATTTATAAATGGCAAAGAAACACATATACCCAAAGTTTAGAGACTGCTTATTTAATGTATATATCTGGTGAAAGTGCTTGAATTCTGATACTGAGCTCTCTTCCTTTCCAGCTGTTTAGCCTTAGTCAAGTTCTTTTTTCTCTCTGAATCTCAATTTCTTCAAGCGTAAAATGAACACCATAGTTATAGCCACCTCAGGAGATATTGTGATGACCAAATTAGAAAGATAGTAGATAGAGATAGAGAGATAAGTAGATGATGGGTTAATAGATAGATAGATACATACATACATATATACATACATACCTACATATCCTGGCCTCACTCAACAAATGGAAGCTATTCATAATATACCAACTAACACCAATATTGATAGAGCTCCTCTTTTACAGAAGGTACTCTGTCTGCCCTCAAGGAGCTTGCAAACCAGAAGACTAGAGAAGCACTACACACAGGGAAGCTCATGCAGCATCCATTCTCCCAAAGACTTATCGAGTAATATGAAGGTTAAGTCTTTTGAAAGGTCAGAGGAAAACTCCCTGGCACCTGGAGAGGTCTGGAAGTCTTTGTGAGAAACATGGGGTTTTAGCTGCACCCCGAAGGCTCACCTGAAATGGTGGGAGTGAGATGAGGTTGCAGGGAGGGTATGCTGGGGTGGGGGAGATGGTCAGGTGCAGAAAGAAGGAGAGGCAACAACATAGCAGCAAGTAGAGAAGCTATGGGAAGAAATAGTCCCAGGAAGGAATGAGTGTTCCAAGGTCCCAACCCTCCACAGAGGTGAGCCAGGGAAAGACAAGAAACAGGACCCTGTTGGCTATAAGAGCTCACTTTGTCTCAGTGGTGGAGGGAAGCCAGGCTGCATCTGAGAGGTAGGAAGGGGATGTGATGTGCACAGAAGGGTTCCTGGTGGTTGGTCTATAGAAGGACAAAGTAGCCCAGGCATGAGACAGCCACAGTGCCACCTAGAATCACATAGGCTGCCCTGGCATGTGGCAGGCACCCCCCACCAGAAGGGAGATGCTGCAGGAAAATAAAGACTTCCAAAATGGCTTTGACGACCCTAGCCCCAGGAATACCTAGACAAGGTTCTCGGCAGCCAAAACAACACCAGGAACAATTGAAATAGTGCTTGCCTTTAAAAACCCTGGCAGGAGTCTGGCTCCCATCTGCTGGGCCATGTCAGGAGCTCATATTCTCATGATTACATGCCAGGCACTGTGTTAACCACTTAACATACATTCTCCCATTTAGTGCTCAGCATCAGCCTCCAAGAGAGATGAAGTGCTCCCATCAAACAGATGAAAACACTGAGGGTATCAGAAGTCCAGCAATTTATTGCAAGTTAAGTACAAACTGAAAGTTAGATTCAAACTCAAGTCTGCCTCTAAAACCCTTTCTCCTATGCTTTCCACTTTCTACTATTAACCAACTGGTCCTTAAAATGATGATCTGATTCATTTAGTACAGAACCTATAAGCTGCTATTTATTGAACATGTGCCTGGCACATTCCCCATTTTTATATACATTAACTCTTTTAGTTCTCTCACGCCTTATGAGAAACTCTTCTGTTATTCTAATGTTGGTAATTGAGGCACAAAGAGGTTAAATAACCTATCCCAGGTCACATAGTAAGAACAGTGCAAGGATTCAAACCCATCTGGATCCAGGCCTGCATTCTTGGCCTTGTGCTGTACTCTGCCTCACAGTGGGTGCCCATATGGGCCAGGTGTCTTTTCCATCCCATGTTTCCTTTCTGATGCAACCGTGTGCCCACCCAGGAAGCACCGTGGGTGAGTAGGCAGGAAGACTGGCTTCACTGAAATAGCCTGGGAACAAGATGTCAGAGGTGGCAGGTGGCAGTTCTGTGCTGACGACATCTGTTTCCTTGCAGTGGCAGCTCTGATACTAATGTGAGGTTAGTTCCATTCCTTTTGGCACTTGGCTTTGGGAATCTGAAAAGTCTGAACATGAGGGGTAACTGTGCACATACCAGGGAGAGGGCCCATCTACCTACTGTGGTATCAGAATTTTTTTTTTAATTAAACATTCTTCCTGGGAGATTTTATAGGGAGAGCACGAGCAGGTGGTGTTAAGAGTAGGGGGAAAAATCTTCTTTTGTCCCTTGGGGACTAAGAGCAATGCCTGTTCTACTGAGATTTGCAGTCCAATTTATCTTCCTTAAATGACCACATAGGAAAATGATGACAGCAGCGAAGCGACATTAGAAATGTGAAATGGATAAATAAAACGTTGGTGAGTGCTCTGGCTGTTGAACCCACTTGAAAAATGGAGATCTAAGGAGCACACAAACCAAACTAGAAGAGGCCTTTAGAAGGAAGGCACTGGAACAAATGTCAAATGTTTATCTGGACAAAAAGAGAAACTGATATGCACAAGCCCTCAGGCCCCTTGCAGGGTCCTTTCTTCTTGAGCAAGGCTGAACATTTCCACAGGTCATTTCCCAGCAGTGGTTACAGCTGCTTCTAGTAATGACGGAGCAGCATGGAGCATTTGGAGTGGAAGGGGCCTTTGAGGTCACACTTTATTGCCTGACCACTTCACTCTGCAAATGAGGAGCCAGTCCCAGAGAGATGAAGTGACATGGCCTGATATTTGATGTGCGTTTTCTTGGGGGATGTTTGTACAGAAATCAAATCATCTCTCAGATTGGTGTGCAGGCTGAAGCAGCAGCAACCGCAGACATCTGTGAACCCTACTACGTTCCAGACACCAGCAAGTGGCCAACATGATGTCATCCAGGCTTCACAACAAGGTGGTGAGACCGGGACTACACAGCCCAAATTTTCAGAGGGCACTGAGGCCTGGGGAGAGATTAAAGGTCTTGCCCACGGTCACAATGCTAGGAAGTGTCAGAGCCGCATCTCAATCCAGCCCTGGCACCAAATCCCCTGCTCCTTTTCTATTGCCTTCTGACAAGAATAGGCAAATAGTAAAATAAACCAGGACATACCTCCTGGGATATTATTTTACAATTAAAAATCATTATGAACTTTATGTAGTAACATGGTAAATGCTCATTATATGGTGTTTAGTGAAAACGGTAATATCAGCGTAAAAATACGCAGAAGAAAAATGGAAGTAGAATGTTTAAATACTAACAGTGGCTGAGTAGTATGTAGACTTTTTTTTTCCCTGCTTTTTACCCATTCTAATTTTTTTGTGATGTGGTAGAGGTCTCTTGTAATGAAAGAATGAATATAACCATTTTTCTCCAAGAACTAGTACTATACCCCTAGAATCGATAAAGAAAAGGCTAAAATGAATAGTAATATATTTTTCTTTCCTTGACAATAAAAACTAATAAGTAATTGATTTGCAGCATGAGATAGAAGACCATTTTACAAAGTCCATACATAACACAATTCTTTTCACATTTCATTGGATGCAACAAAAACTAAAACTCAGAGAACTTAAAATGTGGAGCTACCCTATTTTTATGGCCTGTGTAGCCTAGTCTATTAATAAAACGAGATGATAACCTTCCTATGTTTACCAGGGTGGTGACTAATCATTCTTTCCTCTGTCTCTAACTGAGTTCCAGCCAACAGTGAGACTCATGGACACACTAGGGGAGAAGATTCCTTCCCGTCCACTCTTTCCTTCCACATGTGGAAGCTCCAGCACAAAGAAGTCAAGCCACTTGCATGTTGCTACACATGGCCAGATTTCATTGTTTCTCTTGAGGGTGTTATGCTGAGCAAAATAAGTCAGGCAGAGAAGGACAAATATCATATGTTTGCACGTATAGGAGGATTAGGAGGAACTTGACAGAGGAACAAGGGGGAGAAGAAGGGCGGAAATGGTGGGGGAAAGGGAGAGAGGCAAACCATGAGAGACTCTTGAATGCTGACAAAAACTGAGGACTGATGGATGTGGGGGGGAGGGGGGATGGGCATGGAGGAGGACACTTGTGGGGATGAGCACTGAGTGTTATGTGGAAACTAATTTGACAATAAACTATTTGTAAAAATAAAATAAAATAAAATAAAAAAAATTTAAAAAAGTAAAAAAAAAAAAAGTCAAGCCACTTGCTCAAGGTCTGTGAGTCTTAATATATAAATCCTGAAAACAAACTCCAAGCCCTTTGAAGCACAGCCCTTTTGATTTTGCACCAATCCTAGCAGCCAGTGAAGAACTGATCCTTCACTAGATGAGTTAGAGCTTCACTGAGAGCACAGGTTGAAAAGTCCCATTTAATAAACATGGACATTAGCAGTAGCTCAATTCCCTGAGTGCTTCCTAGGTGCCAAGCACTACGCTGAATGCTTTACAGGGGTGATTTAGCCTCTAAGGTAAGCCTGCGGTACAGGTTATAGCATCAATCTTATTTCTATACTAAGGAATAGGAGCTTCAGAGGACTGAGCCTCATGCCCCAAGATGTATAGCCAGCTGGCAACCGGCTATGTCTTAGCATTGGAAGGGACTCCCAGCTCCAACTCACCCACAGACAGAATTTTATTCCCATAGAGTCAAGAAACTTGCCTGAGGCAAGAAGGGAACTCAAATGAAATCCAGATGTCTGTAGTCCTGAAACATGGCCAAAGCCATTTTGTAGCAATCCAGTAAGCCTTGAAATGACCACCTCATAAAACCAACCAACCAGCCCCTCCTTCCTCCCACTCAAGGTGTCTCCTGGTCACCTGGCCCTTACTTACTCAGCATGCTCCCCCCCATTTTTAATAGAAGCCATCATCAAATGTAAGCTTGAAAACTCATTCCATATTCGTTCAACAAACACATGTCAGGCCTCAGGCTTCTACAAGGCATGAGGTGAGGATGGAGGTGCAAAGTTCGCTAGTGTGACAACGCAGCCTCAAGATCCTTCAAGTGCACCAGCAGTCTTACTTTACCAGACAGACATGGAAGAGCCTAAGAGGTGATGCCTGTTGCTGTTACTCTTTAACAGCAAGCAGCGCCTCCTCCTATGTTTGCCGGAGGAATTATGCAAATATTTATATATCCTAATACCCATCAAGGCAGGCCTGAAGCAACCTGCGCTGAATGTCTTGAGTTCTATTTCCTTTGTTAAAATTAAGTGGCCCAGGCCGAATCAGGGTACACTGTGTTAACTAGTCAATGAGCAGAGCCAGGAAAATTGGTATCAAAGGAAAGGAGAAAAAAGGAACGAGCAGACATTTAAGGTGAGCAACTAGAAAGCACATACTTGGAAAGCAAATGTGTCAATAATGGCCTTCGGAGCCAGTTATGTCTGATTTGGATCTTGGCTCCAACCAATCACAGGCTGTGTGACGTTGATAAGTCCTATAGTTATTCTCAGGCTCTGTTTAAAATCACTAAATGATGTACTAATACACACCTTGCAGGGTTATTAGATTCATGATAATCTAATGCAAAATGTCTAGCACAGTGTCTGCTATCTCGCATTGCCCAATGCGTGGTAACTGCCATTATTACTTATAATCCCTGGAGATTTCCACTTACACTTGGCTTGCCCCAGTTGTAAATTAGTTGAAGACTTCCAAAAGTGAAGAAAAATAACTTCTTAAGAAACAAATTTAACAATCAGCTGAGTTACCAAGTATCTGCTCTGGACTTCAGTGTGGGCGGGGAAAGCAGGGAGTACTGCTTTTTCAATGACCGTGAGAAAATAAAAACACAAATTAAAATGAAAACTGCACTAAGAAAACCTATTTTGAAAACACTAGGCTAAGCCTCTGTGAAGCAAATGAACTCACCTACTTGTTTCAGATCCAAAGGAAAACTATAAATGAACATGGATCTCCCTTTGTCACCAGGGTTGACCATCTAAGTATACTCCAGAACCAGATAGAGTAGATCAGGTAATACTAGCTGCAATAACAGATAAACCCCAAAAGAAAATGTTGCTTTTTCATTTGCATAAAGTCCAACAAAGTGGGGATGGGAGAGATGTGAAAGGGATACTTCAGGCTAATCTTCAACATGAGGCTCCCAAGTCTGCGCTGGCGTCAACATCCAGCCTACAGATGGGGAGCAGGAAGGTACGCCTATCACCTCTGCCTCCACACTCCATTGGCTTAAATTTAGTCACATGGTCATACCTAATTGCAAAGGACGCTGGGAAAACTCAGGCCGTTGGCTGTTTGCTCAGCAGGAACTGGAAATGGGTTTTCGGAATAGCAGTCAGTTTCTGCTACACGGCACCTGCAAACGCCAGGTGTTCCATGTTTGGGAAATCTGCGACCCATTCTTTCTTGTTTTCATTCTTGCAACCCAACTCAGGTATTTAGTCCCCAGCTTCATAGTACCACAGGCAAATTTCACACAACATAGTGACAAAATAGGAGAATAAGAGGGAGGGTGGTAGATAATAAGGACTCTGAAAGGGAAAAATTAAATGAAATTTACACTCAGAGGAAAAATTCAACATTCACCCTCTCTGCTTACGCAAGACCCTGAAGATAAAGGCCCTAAGAAACCAAAGTGGCATTCACAGAGCTGCATCAGCAGATTCTGCTTTGTTTTGACAAAGCTAAATTTAAGGTAGAACTTGAGTCTTTCTCAAAGTGAGAGGCTTTGATTGACTGTTTGACTGTTATGATTCTTGAGTGTTGTGACTCAAATCTACATCCCCAAATAATACCATCTGTAATGATCACACCTTGTTCTGGAGCACACATTTCTTAGAGCTTCCAGACTTTGGAGAAATGGCTTCCTTTATTGGCATGTCCAAACCAAGCACCCACAACTCATATAGGTCTATCTCTGGATCACTACCCATCTCCTGGACTCCATGTGGCTCTGGCCCAGGCCACAAGAAGTTCGGGCTGAAGTTTCCTCTCTCATCTTCCACACCCTTCTACCTTCCTGCAAAAACTGTTTTGGAGCTCGTATCATTTCAGTTTCAGTTTTTTTTTTTTATCATGACTCACAATAATAATTAAATTTTATATTTTGACCCAGTACACATAGATACACACAGACACACACAGACACAGACACACACACACACACACAATTAAAAGTTTCTTAAAACATTCTTATTTTATTAAGAATGGTGCACTCTGATCATTTTTGTTCACTTCTGTTTCAGTCCATTAAAAAATGCTCCTTAGGACTCACTAAATGCTTTAGACAAACCGTCTTCCATAGATTGTCATGTTTGTAATTTACTAGCCTATAGTCACTGGCCTACATTAGAATTATTTTTTCTCTCCTTGAGGCCAGTGAACTTCATTTCTGCTGCACTTTTCCCATATTCTCCTAAAACCACACTCTCAGCTTTTCCCCTCATTACCTTTAAAATCTTTAACTCCAGTATCTCCTTGGATCTCAGCCCTCGATCCTGTTGCATCCACTTTACCTACACTTCAAGCTTAATCAGGAGCTTTAGACTCTTACTCTTCCATTGACTATTCTTTATCAGAATCTTCCTGGTTTCGTGTCTTCCACAATCTACACAGATTCCACGATTACAACCTCCTGATCTGTCCACCATTTCACCACTTGGCATGAGATATTTTGGTTCTGTCCTCCTGATAACCAAGCCTACAGCTAGGCCATCAGCCCAATGGGCATGGCCAAGAAAGTATAGGCATTAAAGTATCTGAGCCAGGCCCATCAATTGGCATTGACGTCTACACTGAGTTACCACTGCTTATTTATTTATTTATTTATTTATTCCTTAGCCCACTATAATTTTTTCACTTCCAATCGCTCTGCACTGTTACATAGACTGAGAAATGCAAAGCATACTCTATGGGCCTTATTTTATTCTCTCTGCAGCATCTGAGACTACCAACCTTCGGAATCTCTCCCCATCACTTTGAGGGCCCCCTCTTCCCTAATTTTTCACATTCTCTCCTGCCATTCCTTTTCAAGCTTCTTTATAAATTCTTTCTCCACTCTCTACCCCTTAACTGCTGGTGTTCTCAAGTTCCTCCCCTTTCAGCACACTCTACAACATTCCAAGGCAAAGCCATCCACACCCATGGTTTTCACTTCCATGTGTATGATGATGATTCTCACAAATATCCTAAATCTTCAGCCCTCTGTGTCTTCATATCCAATGCCTACCACATCCCTTCGCCTGATGCCTCACAGAGCCTTTCAAGCACGACATGTCCCAAACTGAAGTTGGATCTTTACCCCTACTTAGAGTTTTCCAATGGTTTTATATTGCACATAGAAAAGAAAAAAAGTCCATGATTATCACCATGGTCTTTCAGGTCCAGGGGTCTAAATGGTCTAACTTCTAGCTCCCTTGTCTACATCATTGTCTAAACTTTCTTTATGACTTACTCTGCTCAAGCCAAACTGGCTTCCTTGCTGTTCCTCCAATAAGCCATGGATCCACTTATCATAGGGCATTTATCTTGTTACTCTCTCTGCCTGAAACGCTATTGCCCCAGATCAGATAGCCACAAAACTCTCTTCCTCATCTTACTCAAGTTTCTGCTGAAATAACAGCTGCTCATAGAATCCTCTCTGACTAATCTATCAAAATAGCATCCTCATCACTCTCTATGCCCTTACCCAGCTTTATTTTTCTTCAAAGTAGGTACCATCACATTATATGAATGTGTTTTTTTGTCTGTTTACCCTGTTCACTAGAATATAGGTTTCTCTATTTAACTGATGAAATTCTCACCATCCAGAAGATTTGAGACAATGTAAGAACTCAATAAATAATTGATGAGTAAATGATTAATTTATCTCCTTCCCCTCTCTTACTCTATCCCTCCAAACTGTGTGTTCTCCAAGATTCTAGGTAAAAGGTACATGATTTTCCCAATCCTAGCCTAACCCAGAAGCTTGACCTTTAGCCTCAACCTCTATCTCTTCTCTCTACCCACATCCCATTTATCATGCATCTAAGTATATCTTCCTAAGTCTCTCTCCTATCACATCTGATCTCTCCATTTCCACTGCTGTGGCCTTGTTTTCACTGTAATGGATCCCTTTGTAAACCTGATAAAAGCTAGGGGTCTTCTCAGGAAAATATTCATGGAAACACTGTATTCTTCATAAAAGGGCTTCTAGATTTTCCAAAGCCCAGTCTCTAGACTTCCCTCCCCAGGTGCCACAATGGCCAAGGGTAAAAATCTCTACCTTAAAAATTCCTTATTTCTTATCTGAATAACTGTGATGTCTGCTGTGCTCTGAATTTTGTGCCCCTCCCCGCCTCACCAGAAAATGCATATATTCAAATTCCAATGTGATTATATTACGAGGTAGGCTTTGGGTGGTGATTATGTCATGGGAGGTGGGCGCATATGAATGGGATTAGTGACGTAAATGGACTCTGGAAAACTAGCTAACTTTTTCTCCATGCGAGGTTACATGGAGAAGATAGTGGTCAATGAAGGAGGGAGCTCTCGTCAGACACCAGATATGCTGGCACCTTTATCTTGGAATCCCAGCCTCCAGACCTGTAAGAAATAACTGTTTGTTATTTATAAACCATCCCATTTATGGTATTTTGTTATAGTAGCCCAAATGGACTAAAACAGTGTCCTCTGACAGGTCTCCCTGCCACCAAGCCTATCCTTCCTTCCACCCGGTTTCCACAAGAACAGCTTTTAACAGTGCAGCTTTGTCCAGGGCCTTCTATGTGTCCCTTGTAATACCTGTTAATGGTCCTCCATCACCTTAGGAGCAATCCCCTCTATGCAGGTGCAAGCTGCTGCTTATTCCTCTAGCCTCAGCCCTTTAATGTTCCACACCCACACTCAGCTGGAGCTATTCTGAAAAACTCCTCTCTCACACCTGTGTGCCTTTGACTGTGAAGGTTCTTTGCCCTACCTGGATCCTCACTTCCATCTGCTCGGCTACCTGCTACTCATCTTCCCCCAAACAGATCAAGGATTATCATGAAAGGATGTATCTGATATCCTGGGGCTTAACTAGAGACTCTTTCCTCATATATGACTATCTTATGATCATTATCTTGTCCATTTCCCCTGTCAGATGGTGCATCACTGAGAACAGGGGCTGTTTTGTTAATTTCTGTGGCACATAGTAGGTGCTCAATAAAGGTATATTGAACAACCAGATGGGATGATCAGGTAAAAGAAGGGAGAGGTGGAAGCAGCATGTTTTAGATTCATATAAATGGGGCAGGTATAGCCAACACAGCTTCCAAAATAGGAAAATCCATATTTACAGAGGAAATAAAGCTGATAGTTCTTCCATTTACAAAAAGGATTCACCACAAGGGGCCTCTAAATAGCAGGTATTTTAACCAGCCTATGTAAGTGTTTGTTTACAGATCATTAATCATTTTACAAAGAAGCCAAAAGCTCAAGTGCAACCAATCAGAGCCTTTAGAACTGAGTCACAAGGCTTCTGAAATTACTCTACAAGTTAACAGGAAGAATGATTCAATGTTAAGCTCTACAATTAACACATAACTTTTCAGGAACAAGCCAGAGAGAGAAAGGAAAGGAAAGGAGGGAGGGAGAAAGAAAAACCACAGCAACAGAAGCAATAATGTTGAGAAGTCTAACTGAAACACCCAAGAACTGCCTTAAANGGGTTCCAAAATTATTATGTAACTACAAGAAGGCCTTCATAGTAGTCAGTAAAGACAAATATCTCAATTTCTAGTGAAGACTAAGATACAGAGAGATCTTGTCTTGGCTATTAATATGTACCTAAGAATTCAAATGTATTTACTCTGATGCTAACCCTAAAGTTCACTCGTCTATTCACCAAATATCAGTTGAGTCCCTGGCACATGTCAGTCCATGTGAGATAAAATGCTGACCAAGATCTAGGCAATCTCTTGCTCTCAAGGAACTTGCATTTTAGAGGGAGGAGCAAGCGATCAATTAACACACAGGTAATTTACTACAGTGAAAGTAGTAGCAAAAGAGTAAGAAAGTGATGTGACACTGAGGGTGGGGATTCCAGGAGCTTCTCTAGACAGAGAAGGCGAGTGAAGCCTTCGGGGAGCACATCATCAGGGCTGAGCCTGATGGATGAGGAGGCAGCCACAGAAAGATCTAGAGAAAGGCACTCTGGAAAAGGGACCATCAAAGTCCAAAACCTGAGATGCGAAAGATCTAAGAGCCAAAAAGCCCTTAAACCAAAAAGAGGCCACTCTAACTGCAGTTCAGTGAAGTAACATAGCCTGGATGGGGTTGGAAGGCAGACTATGCAGAGCTTTGTAAAATGAATAAGGACTGTGGGATTATTCTAAATGCAATGGGAGGCCATTATTTCGTCAGGAGACGATATACTTAGAAATAATCACTCTGGCGTCTATGTGGAGAATAGGGCTTGAGGGAAGAAGAAAATAGCACACCAGTTAGGGGGCTATTGCAGCAGTACCAATGGAAGATGACAGTGGTGTGGACCAGGGTAGTAGTAGAGGCAGACAGATGTGGGCAGATTGCAGATCTAGCTGATATGGGGCGCAGAACTGTTGTAAGCGATGGCAAGTGAGGCCTCTCTAAGATTCTTTCTCACTCAGACATTCTGTGACTATTACTTGGGTACCATGGCTACCAAAGTGGAGCTCTTTGGTTGAGGAACTCTGCCTGGCATGAATGCTGGGCAGAGCCACACTTGGGTCACACTGTGATAATCACAGGCCCATGAGTTTGGGGTGAGAATTCCTATAAATCCATCACTTGAGAAACCCAGAAGAAATCCATTCTTTGCATTCTAAAAGTTCTCGTAGCTAGCTCTGCTTCATCTTCCTTCTTGCCCTAAACCCGGAACACTCTCTTGGGGATTCTCTATTTCAGGGAATGGTGTCACCGATCCAACCAGAAGACAGCACACCATTTTTGACAACTCTGTTGCAAACTGACCAAAGTCACGTTGGTTGATCACAATTACTCTGTATTGGGTAGCTAATGGCATCTCTCAAATGTTAGAGGAAGATAGGGGCTATAGGTCTCTTCCCCAACAACCTCACAATCAGAGCGTGTCTCAGACCAGATCCTGCCTCACTGACAGAGGCAGTGACAGAACTTTTCGTGCAAAGTTCACCTTGAGACAGATGCAACCATACCCCATGGCAGGATTCAGTTAACTGAGGCTAGTGGTTCTCAACTGGAGCAGATTTTGTCCCTTAGATTTGCCTTCCAGGCAATTTATGGAGATATTTTTGTCTTTAACAACTGGGGACATGCTCCTAGCATCTAGGAATGCTAGGCCAGAGATGTGGCTAACCATCCTACAATGCATTCCATCTATCCCCAGGGTCACTATATATACCTTTCTGAATAGTTATAGAATCCGTCTCTCACCTCTGCCTTCTACTGCCCTAGTTTGGATCTTCAGCATTTCAGACAAAGCCTTCCTCCCACCCACTTCCCAGCACCCCCTGTTTCTTCTGGCCCAGTCTCCCACCCTGCTATGAGACTGCTCTTCCCAAACTAGGACTGGTATCCCACTTTTGAAAATTCTCCAGTGTCTCTTCTGTGCACAATAAACTCACTCTTTGCTTTCTCTCCTACCTCTTCTCCTTGGGCATTTCATTTCCACCTGCTACAGTTGCTTTAGTGTACCACATTCTTCTAAACCTCTGTGCCTTTGTACATGCTATTCCTCTGCCTGGAAGGCCCTCCTGTCCCCTTTTCTTACTCCTTTCCACCTTTCTGGGTACCCAGAGCTTGAGCCTAAACTCAAATACTGTCTCGTCCTGTGACAAATCCAGGCCAATCCTGGGCCTCCGTGCTGACCTTGCCTTATTCTATACAAATCTTCACTGAAGTCAATGCCCCAGTTATCTTTTCATACTGTGACTATTTGCGTGGCTACTACCCTCATAACTCTAAACTCCTATATGACTAATTCATTGGGCCCAGCATGCTACCTGTTATACCACAGGCAGCAGCTAAATATTTGCTCAATAAATGATCACTTGCTATGCCCTGGGTTGTCTGGTTTTTGCTTTTAGTTTTGTTTTTTAACAGATTTTAAATTCTTCAAATTTTCTGAGGATGAAGTGATACAAATGTGATACTGTGGTTTTCAAATCTCAGTGTGCCTAAGAATCCTCCTAAAGACTTGTTTCAAAAGCAGATTCTGGGGTCCCCAAATGCCCATGTAGTTTTTAAAATTAATTAATTTTTAAAAAGTGAGATTTAATTTATGTATCATAAAATTCATCTTTTAAAAGTACACAATTCAGTGATTTTGTAGTATACTCACAAAGTTGTACAATTGTCACCACGATTGAATTCTAAAATATTTTTATCATTCTGGAAAGAAAACCATATTTATTAGCTGTCACCCTCTGTTTACGCTACCCCAACCCTTGGCAGTCACTAAACTCCTTTCTGGTGTCTGTGGGTTTGACTAGTCTGAGTATTTCCTATATTGGGTTGTTGGGTATTTTTGCTGTTGTTGAGTGGTAGGAGTTCTTTACGTATTTTGGGTATTAATCCTTATCAGATATATGATTTGCAAATATTTTTTCTCATTTTCTGTGTTATCTTTTCATTCTCTTGATAGTCTTTTGATGTATGCATTTTTTAAATGTAATGACGTCCAATTTATTTTTCTTTTATTTCTTGAGCATTTGATGTCATATCTAAGAAACCATTGCCTAATCCAAGGTCACAAAAATTTATGCCTATGTTTTCTTCTAAGAGCTTTATTAACGCTTACATTTAAATCATTGATCCATTTGAATTGGCTTTCACATGTGGTGTGAAGTAAAGGTCCAACCTCAGTGTTTTGTATGTGGATATCCAGTTGTCCCAGCACCATTCGTTAGAAAGGCTATTCTTTTCCCCATTGAATGGTCTTGACAGCCTTGTAGAAAACCAACTGATGATAAATGTAAAAGTTAATTTTGGATTCTCAGCTATGTCCCATATATGTATATGGGACTATATGAGTCCCATATATATAGCTATCTGAGTGTGTGGTACTGGCATACTATATATATATGGATATAGTTGAGTATATATATATATATATATATATATATAGTATGCCAGTACCACACACTCAGATAGCCAAGGAGCCAAGGAGCCACATTTAGAAAAACCTTGGTCTAAATTACAGTTGCCGTAAATAAGAGTTAATCCAAAACAATGGTTCCCAACCAGGCTGAACATCAGCATCATTACAAGAGTTTCAAAAAGAAAAACCTCCTGCTCTCCAGGTGTTCCTCTGCCCTATCTCCCTCTCATCCCATAGGGTTTTGATTTAGCAGATGGCTAGAAGGCTCAGGAACTGCTGTTTTTAAAATGCCACACTCATGATCATCCAGAATTGGGAATTGCTGGTCCAGGTGATCATTTAAAGTCCTTTCCAACACAAGGGACCTATAAGGTTAGGAAAAGAGAAAATATAAGGTAGAGTTTGACCCCAAAACATGTTAAATGATCATCCTATGTATATTTGACTTTCAGAAGGCATCTTTCTGATGAAATAAATTTGAATATGATTTTATGAAAAACAATTGAAATCAAAGGACCAGTAGTACTCAGACGTCTAGATTAGGAGGAGTTATGTCGTAGTATTAATGCAGATGTGGGCACTTGTCCCAAGGCCAGGCACAGTGCCTTCCTTGGGCTCCCACAGCCGCATGCTCTATTGATGCTGTGTCTGTCTCCCCCCACTAATCTCTGGAACTTCTCAGAAACAGATTTTTTCCACTTTGGATTTCCAGTGCCCATCGCTGGGCCTAGAAAATTGCAGGTATTCAATAAAATGTCACATTAAACTAAACATAGTTTCTATATTTAATCAAATGCACAGATAAGGTCAAATAGCAGGCTTTATGTAAAAATGCTAGGTATCTGATGCTTTGAAAACAGAACTGGGAGGGAATTAAGCAGTGGGATTAAAAAGATTATTTTTTAAAAAACCAAGCAATTCTTTTTGTACCATGTTTATCATCTTAGTCCTTACCCGCCTGCCTACTGACTGTATTCCTCAGGGTCCCAGCAGGAAACAGATGGCTCAACAGAGTTGAATGGAGGAACTACTTCCAGGGGGGTGGGCAGAATTAAGGGGACAACAAGAAATGAAGTCTGTGGGACTCGTAACAGTGAGATGTCCTGACCATCTCTAGGCCCGAAGGGCCCAGGGGACAGAGTAGAGTGGTCAGAACACAGCGAGAGCTGGAACTCAGACAGGGCTGCACAGCAGGACCTACAGCTGTTGGCATGATATGGGCAGAAAAGAGCACAGCATTTCTCAGGAAGGTTGGCCAGCGAATCACCAGCATACTCACCCACGAGGAAGAGGAAGACCTGGACATTCCACAATAACCCATTGGGAAAAACAGAAATGTAAGGGGCTGGGGTGCAGCATATCAGCTAAGCTTCTTCGTCTTCAGCTGATTTGACCTTTCTGGAATGTTGTGCTTTCATTAATTCATTTATCAAATACTTGAGTCTTTTCATGTTGTTCAGCACTGTTTTTGGCCCTGGGGATACAAAGAGGAGTAAGACACATATCCTGCCTTCAGAAAGTTTTCAGCGGGGACTGAGGGACACAGGCAAGCAATGACAATACAATAGGGCAATGGTAGGTTTATTTGTTGCCTAGGGCTGTCATAACTTCCCAGTAACAAAGTACCACAAACTGGGTGGCTTACACAATGGGAATTTACTGTCTCACAGTTCTGGAGCCTGGAAGTGTGAGTTTAAGGCGTCAGCAGGGTTGATTGCCACTGAGATCTGTGAAGGAGAATCTGTCCCAGGCCTCTCCCTTCGCTTCTGATGGTTTGCTGGCGATCTGCGGCATCCTTTGGTTTATAGAAGCATCTTCCCAATCTCTGCCTTCTTCTCTACATAGCATTCTCCCTGTGTGTGTGTGTCTATGTCCAAGTTTCCCCTGTTCATAAGGGCACACTAGTTATATTCGATTAGTTGCCACCTTTCTCTAGTATAACCTCGTCTGAACTAAATACATCTGTAATGACTCTATTTCCAAATAAGATCCCATCTGAGGAGCTGGAGATTAGGACTTTAACTATCAATTTTGGACACAGAATTCAACCCGTACAGTGGGGATGGGCTCAGGGTATTATGAGAACACATACAAAATGGTTGTGGAGGAGGAAAGAAGAGAAGGCGACTTTGTCGGTCTTAAGGGGATGAGTGAGAGTCAGCCAAGTGAAGAGATGAGCAGAGGAGGGAGAGGAAGAGGCCAAGGCACTTGGGGAAACAAGAGATTGCACTCGTGATCTGGTGCTTAGGAGAGCTCAAGGCTGCAGAGAAGGACCAGCCCTCCGGTCACACAGGACCTTTACCACCTGCAGAGAGCCCAGCCCAGAAAGAAACAATGGAAGGGTTTTAAGCAGGGACTTAACAAGTGCAGTTTTGCCTTTCAAAGGATTGCTCTGACAGATAGGTAGAAGATGGTAAGGATTGCAAATGGAGCAAACATCCGGGAGGCTGTGGTGTGGGGCCACGTGAGAGAGTGGTATCAGGAACAGCAGGAAGAGAAGGCGTAGGTTTGACCAATACTGAGAGGGACTTGGTGATTGCAGTGCCTGAGCAGAGAAGAGTAGGGGAGCAACAGCCCCACCCCTGCAGCAAGGCCTCAGTGTCATGAGCAAGGTGCAGAAGAGATAGTTTTAGCAGGAAAATTGTCCCTGATTGTGGCTCTGGTAATACTGGATTACTGGTGCTTATGGGAGAAGATAAGAGTAAAGATCTTGAGGGGCGCCTGGGTGGCTCAGTCGGTTAAGCGTCTGACTTTGGCTCAGGTCATGATCTCACGGTTTGTGGGTTCGGGCCCCGCGTTGGGCTCTGTGCTGACAGCTCAGAGCCTGAAGCCTGCTTCGGGTTCTGTGTCTCCCTCTCTCTCTGACCCTCCCCTGTTCATGCTGTCTCTCTCTGTCTGTCTCATTAAAAACATTTAAAAATTTAAAAAATAAAAAGTAAAGATCTTGATTAGAAAGAGGGACTTAGGAGTTCTTTGTAGGTCTGACAAGAGAGAATGAGATTCACCAGGGAGTGTGTGTGGCAGAGGAAGACATGCTGCGAGTGACAACAGAATCCTGGGGAACACCCCATGTGCCTGCCGCCCGTGCCTGTGATAGGCAGAGGAGAGGAGGAGGCCTTTCTGAGGGATCGTGGAAAGCAGAGAATGTAACATGGAAGTTAAAGAATTAAAGAATCAGGACACTTCAAAGAAGGGTAATCCATATTCTTTTTTCTTAAGTTTATTTTGAGGGAGTGCGAGAGGTGGGGGAGGGGCAGAGAGAAAGAAGGGAGAGGGAGAATCCCAAGTAGGCTTCTTGCTGTCAGCATAGAGCCCAGCATAAGGCTTGAACTCACAAACTATGAGATCATGACCTGAGCTGAAATCAAAAGTCAGACGCTTAACTGACTGAGGCACCCAGGAGCCCTGGGCCATCCATATTCTTAAATGCTTCAGTAAGTTCTAGTAAGAAAAGGACTGCAACTAATGTATTCAATTTGCTGCCAGGGAAGTCGTGGGCCACCTCGGCAACAGCAGTGTTAGTATTGTGGTGGGTGGGAGCAGAGGCCAAAGAGCTGAGGATGAATGGATGTGAAGACGGCAAGAAGTCTGGAAGAGAATGGAAGACATAAAGTTTTGAAGTGACTAGAGGAAGACGTGGGGCATGAAACTTGAGTACGATTAGAGGCTTAAAGGGAGATGGAAGAGATTTCATCAAAATGAAATAGAATAACCATCAAAGTATGTCAGTAGGCATCAAGGGGGAGAGTAAAGGGCACAGAAAGGGGAGCACGCCTCTGAGCCTGAAGATGAAGAGGAGTATGCATGGGTAAGTGTTTTTAGGAAGTGGGCAAGGCATTGTGGGGGAATGAACCTGATGACCTTGAAGTTAGAGATAAGTTTGTCTGCTGAGTGTGAGAACGAATCAAGGTTGAGCAAGAGCCTTGGTGAGAGTGTTGGAAGACTTGGAGTGGCCACCCAGGGGCACAGAGAAGTGAGCTCTCCGAGGGCAGGGGAAGGCAACATGGGCAGCAGGAGGACCCGTGGAGGCTGGGGGCCATGAACTTGTGGTGGCCCAGCCTATACAGGAGTGTCCATTTCCCCAGGAGTGTTTGGTCTCTAAAACAGAGCAAAGACAATGGGATGAGGGCTTCTGTGCATCCATGTCTGGATTTTGCTTGGTGACAATTGTGGGCAGCTAAGGGATCTGGAGAGATCTGTGAGCCACTGGGTCCAGGTAGGAGATGAAGGAAGGCAAGGGCAGGAGAAGCCTGATAAATGAGGAGAAGATGGAGACATCAGCGGAAGTATGGATGCAAGAAAGCTGGAAGAACGCGCAGATGTGATCCAAAGGGACACACTTACCCTGCTTACATTTTGCTGAGTGTGACGTACGAGTGAACAGCAAATCTTCACACGAACAAGTCCATGATCCCTTTGCAAATTGCTCATGTAAAACCGTTGAAGCTGGATTGAAGGGGAAACTATATAAGATGCATCTCAGCTACTTTGGTCAGGGCCCTTTAGGCTGGGTCCCACCATGATGTCAGGAATTATTATTCTTGGGGTGGGGATTGTTTAGAAAATGAAAGAAGAGAGCATCTGTTTTTTTTTTTATATAATCTTTATCAGAATCTGATGAAGTAGTTCAGCCCTTTTTCAAGACAGTGTATAGCAACAGATAATGGTGCCTTTCCATGAATAATGAATCCCCACTTTACAGGGAGAGTGTGGATGAAGGGCAATGAGTTGAAGGCTCTAGCAGAGTCTCTGGCTGCATTTTGTGAGCTGGGCGAGTGACCGATCAATGGCAGAGAACGCGGCAGCTGACCAGATGCATTCATCCCATGCTGGGCGCACTGAGACCCGAGTTCTGATATGCAAAGAGAGCCCGGGCCGCTTGTCAAATCACCAAACAGGATGTTGGCCATGCAGCAAACAGGCCTGCAAGCTGTTGACAGCCAATGTCAGGCTGCCAGAGCCGGGCCCCACCGCATGATGGGCACGGCCCCAAAGGCTGGGCGGCAATCTGTATTCCAACGCACACCCTCGGCCACGCTGCTGGCGCTCCAGGCCGACGCATCAAGCGATGCCCGTGCTCTGGGTCCAGAGACACTGTTGTGCAGCGCACACAGGCCCCTTTGTTTAGCAACAACGCAGGCATGAATGGAGGCAGCTTCCTTTGGTTCTTTCCTCAAGGCCTGGAAAGAAAGGCCTTGTAGTCCAGCTGCCTGACTCATCAGCTTTGGGAGTGGAGGGGGCTTCTTGCCGAAAGCAAGTTGGTTTTAGCACACCCAAACACGGAGCTTTAAGAGGCTTGGCCAGAACTGTGGCAAAACCCCACTCAGGTGTCCCCAGGCCTGCGTGGCGCTGGCCGGGGGCCCTTGGCAGCCCCTGCTCATTAAACGGGTTAAGAAAGTGTCTCCGGCAGAGAAGGCTCAGTCAACACGGATGCTCTGGTGCAATCTTTTCAAATGACAGAGAGCCTCTTGCTTTGTGTGTGGAAAAAGCTGAAGAGCAAGATAGGTTCAATATGGGGCCCAGGAGCGGTTGAGTAATTACCATTTTCTCCTTCTGTGGCTGTTTCATTTCCCCTGAAGTGATCTTCTATCCACTGAAGGACACTTGGTGATCCAGGGCAGGGCCGTTCTCTCTCTGCCTCCAACCATGCCACCGGACACGTGCATGAGGGAAGCAGCCAGCGGGGAAGATGGGTTCTGAAGGCCATTTTTCTGTGACCCTAGAAAAGGACCTAGATCGTCACCTCCCAGGCCTCGGCTAGTGGTGACAAGTGGGCTCCATCCCAGGGGAAGGGAGACCTAGTTTCGGTTCATAATGAAAAACCATTTCCTTTTAAAAAAAGAAAAACATCTTTGTGACCCTAAAGGAATGATTTCCTTATTTTTTGGCTCCAGAAAAGACCTGCTGCAGAAAGCCTTTGAGTAATTCCAAAAGCTTTCGGCGTGGCCAACATCCTGTTTGGTGATGTACAATTTCCCAGCAAGGAGGAAGGCCCAAGAGAGCCCCCCGGGTTCCTGGCGCTAGGTACCTTTGGCGCCCACAGGCCAGGAGTCACACAAGAGCAGTGGAGAGAAAGGTGGTGGTAGGAGTTTTGCCCAGGTGGCAGGGACTGCGTTCTTCCCCTGCCAGGGTCTGCGCCATGGCGCCCTCCTCCATGGGGTTCCCTTATGAAAGAGAAGTCATACTCCCCCCCTGCTTGACACCAGCTCAGGGTATGATTCATTTCCTGTCACTCCAACACCCAGTTCAACACGCAGCAGGGACTGAGATATTCAGTGGATGGATAGACGTTATAAGGACTGAAAGGCATGTTTCTTTGTACTTTAGCTCTATCAGCTTTGTTTACAGACTAGACCAAGGCATGTAACTCTTGAAAGTCTTCCAAATCTAGAAATCTGGGCATTTTTATACCACGGCTTCCAGCTCCTCAGCAGGGTGCCCTTCAAGGAGAGACCAATGCAGCTGAATTGAGCCTGGACAGAGAGTACCTGCTTGCTCCCCCAACCCCATCCCTGAAGCTGGCCCAGGTCCAGGAGAGTTCTAGGACTTGGAGTACGAGCCACAGGAGTTAGAAAGCATATACCATAATTTGGCTCCTCTACTTCTCCCTGACTTCTAAGAAAATGTAAACTTCTCTAGGGAGCAAGCCCACCCCTCCGCTATTGACTTTCATACCCTTCTCCTCCTTGCTTCCCTCCTTATATTAATTCAACATACATTTATTCAAAGCATACTGGGCGTTGGACATTGTTGGTGACTAGGACTCTAAGATGATTCAGACCCATCTGTGAGTTTATAAACCACTGGACTAAGGAGAGGTGCATATATTCAGCATTTGTCTCAAAGTTGCTGACACACGTCCACATAGGGAGCTACCCTGGTGGGGGCACCTCACCAACAGGAAAAAAAAATCCCAGATATTTTTTGTTTTTCATTTGGGAGATTTGGTTTAGTGGTACCCTCATATCACCTTGAACTGATATTTGCACCTTACAATAATTTGCACATTGCCTCTTTTATTCCTCACAATAATCCTGAGATCAGAGATTTAATCTGGCGTACAAATGAAGAAACTGAGTCACAAACTAAGTCATTGTTCAGCCGCAGGGCTAACAGAAGCTTTGAGCTCAGGATGCCTGAGGGCAGCCCTGGCTCTTCCTACTCCACGAAGCTGCCTTCCCAGCAGGCCAGCAGCCCAGCGCCTTCAGATGGGGAACCTGGTCAGTCCTTTTAAAGGGGATGAGAAGAGAGCTCCAAAGCCAGAGTGTAGCCTCCACTTTTCTTTTTTTGGCCTCAGCTGCTTGTCTGTTTTTCAGTTTCCAAACTATAAAAAAGAAATAAAAATAGGGATAAGACTGTTCTGTTGCTTCCTTAATGAACCCACCTGCTGGCTATTGCCAAAAAATTCCTTTAAAGAAGCACAAATCTCTTCATTCTGCAGGTATAAATAAAAAGCTTAAGATGCAAATGCCTGGAAGCCTTAACACACAGATATAAATAAGTTCCACTCAAGTCCAAATGATAATAGAATATTCTATCCTGCTCGTTTTGAGCTAGAAAGCAGAAATAAAAATCACCAGTAGTCCCAAAGCTTTGCAGTATTTCTATAGGTAAAAAGTATACAGATAGAATGTTTTTGAGCATCTACTCAGTGCCAGGCACTGTGCTGGGTGCTAAAGATTCAATGGTAACCCAGATAGACACGGTACCTTCTTCCATGGCACTGAGAGCTGAGAGAGAAATGCAAAACTTAGGTGAGTAAATGAGAGCAAGCTTACAGTGAAGGGGACTAGAGAGAGGTCTTCCCAGGCAGAGGGAACAACGTATTCAGAGGCTCCAGGGTCAGTGTGGCGCGTGTAAAGGGACCCAGAAGTGGAGAGCCAGGTAAGGCAGGTAAGGGCGGCCGCAAGGTATGAGAAAGGTCTTTGGTGAGGGACCTTGAAACTTGAACTCAAGCTTACAGGGCACTGAAGGAGAGCCTGAAGGGCAATGGGAAGACATTCAAGGGCTTTATAGCAGGAAGGATCATAATATGGCTTGCATTTTTTAAAAATTTAATTTGCTGCAGCATCAGGAATAGGTAGGACTATAGTATGAACAATGCCGTCTGCGTCATTTGGGGGATGCTATGATGGAAAAGGGGAGATGGGAAGATAGATGCTCCAGAGATGTTAGCGTCTTAGAGTCTTGGAAAAAGAAATGAATGAGATTTGGTGATGGGATGTGGGGATCAAGAGGAGAGGAGTCCAGGATAATCCAAGTTCCTGAGGCTCGGCTGAGATGGGCAAGAGACAGTGCTGCCGGTGGACAGAAGGGCCACCACAGAAGGAACAGGGCTTGGAGGGAAGAGAATGAACTCAGTGTGTGGCATGTTGGGTTTAAGTCCACATGAGCATGGAGACACGTGGCGTTCATGCGGCGTTTTTGCCTTGTTTTTGCTCACACCGCCTTCCCTGGCCCATGCGGCTGGATCACCTCAACACCCAGCCGTTCTAGTCCTTCCTTCTGTCTTCCTTGAATCCACAAAACACAACACCTACAGACGGTGAAACAGAAACAAATGTTCTCATGCATTCGATGTTCCTCTCTGTGCGGTCTTCATTCCCTGGCAGAAGAGCAGAGGGAGAAGCCAGTTTCTGTGATTTGCACATTGGAGATGTTCTTCTTTACCAGATACCCGCTGCAGCGCAGATCACTGCCTCTCAGCAGCCTGTCGCAGGCACGTGCGCCAAATGTAGGATTCCAGAGAGCCCAGGGCAGGAGGGGAAAGACTGCCCAGGTCCGTCCCCATGTACTTTTGTGAGCTCTGCGTGTCAGCCTGGCTAATGGAATGATGGGCTGCTATTGACACGGCCCCATTTTTCAAAAGGCAAATAAAATTAAACCACCATGAGAGAAGCAATGCAGATAAAAAGTCCATCTCAAGACTTCTTATGCACTCTGCAGCTCACTTTTTTCTAAATCCTTTCATTGATTATATTGTCTTGAGAGAGAGAGAGAGGACAGAAGTCCTTCACGGTGGCTGAACTGTGCCTGCTATGATTTCTCCTTTCTGAACAAGTTTTTAGTCAATGGACAGAAAAGAGCCTTTTGCAAGGTACTCCCAAGCCTGGAAAACATTTGTCAAACTGTTCTGTCTAAATCCCTCCCCCGTGAAGATTTCTGTGCTCCAGGCCTCTTTCTTAAAGGCTTGGATCACTGTATACAGACAAACAGCAGAATTTCCCTTCCGGATAAAAGGTCTGTGAACAGGCTTTTAGGAGCAAGTGAGAGACCCTCTGTCTTTCCTCTTCCCCTGCCTCAGAGCTTCTCTTCCTCCCTCACACTCCTTCTTAAGTAAACAACAAATATAAAGGCCACAGTTAGAGACATCTGAAATCCCTGTGAGGAGAAGAAGACAGGGGCTCCTGGATCTCACAATAAAATTAAGTGGGTGTTTGGGCTCTGGTCCTCTAGAAGAGCAGAGACTTGGGCAAAAGAAGTGAGAGGTACTATTCAGATGGTGACGGTCAAAGGCGGGTAAGGGAAGTTCAAAGGCGGGTAAGGTAAGTCAAGGTGAGAATCGATTCCGTGGGGTGTGCTTCTGCTCTGTCCGGTGCTAGCTGAGAAAAAGAGCCAGGGGCTTAACAAAGGTCTTTACTTAACACAAGGGACTTCTCTGAAAAGAGAACAAGGAGAAATGCGTCTCATACTTCAGAATGATGCACAGGAAAGAGAAAGGGGAGAGATTAATCTTTAGGGCTCCCCGCCTATCTCTTACCTCCCGGTTGTTAAGTTTCACCCCAGAAGAAGCTCCTTCTTCCCGGACTTCCAGATTATGTCATTCAGATCCTCACCTCAGGAGCGAACGCCATACCTTCCAAGTATGGGGTGAGGGGTGGAGGTGCAAAGTGGGGTATCTGGGGCCCTGAGAGGGAGAGAGAGAGAAGAAGAAGGAGAGGAGAAGGAGGAGGAGGAGCAGGAGGAGGCAAAAGAGAAGAGGGAGGAAGAAGAGGAGAGGGGAGGAGAGGAGAGGGAAGAGAAGGGGAAGGGAGGGAAGGGAAAGGAGGGAGTGGCAGCAGATGTAGCTAAGGAGATCAGAGATGGAGCCTAATGTCTCTGTCCCAGTACAATGGCTATAATGGGTGATATCCTTTTCTTTCCATGGAACGGGATTTGGTAGAAATGGAAGGGAAAACACAAAAGAGGACCTGGGAGGGGTGTTCATAACAAAGGTCTGAAGGATATACTGAGTGTTTCTAGAAGAAAAGGATTGAAGGAATAAGGCTGGTTTTACCTGTGCATTTTGTATCTCAGGGACCTAGGGGCAGGGAGCTGTGAGGGAGCCTGATGGAGGGACCCCCGAAGCCAGGATCTGCATTGCGGAGGATTAAATACTCAAAGAGGCACACAGGGGCTTGCTCACAGAAAAGAGTGCTTATAAAACCAATCGCAATGGTTGGTGATGAGAAATGCTGCTCTGCACCCCAACCTGCTTGCCCCAAAAAAGGCCTCAGGGGATCTAGCGATGACTCACTGTCTCTCCAGCTTGTCCTAAGGATAGATTGTACATGCATCTGTGGGGAAGGCAAATGGGAGATGTCAAACTGAGCGCCCCTATTTCCTGGACAAGGGCAGGATTGGGCCCCTCTCCTTGGCAGAAGGGAAGGAACCAGGGCCCCCCTTAAATCTGTCCCATGGCCCATTCCACTTACCTGGCCAGAGGAATGACAGCTCACCCTGCTGCTTCTTTCCCAGGCCCCACGCCTGAGTGGGACTTGTGGACAAAGCACTCATTTCGGGGGCAAGGTTTTTGGGGTCCCTCTGTTGGCCACATGTTGCTCTCTTGGGAGTAAGTTGATTGGCTTTTTCCTGGCAGAGCTCCATCCAAGCCTCCTGGACGGTGTGCTGGATCCCTGCGAAGTCAGTTACTACGGAGGCAGTGCTTGGGCAAGATCAGGGTATCCACTGAAACAGGCCCATGATGTTTTGGACCCTTCAAGGCTAAACCTTGGTGACAATAAATATTATTCATCTAGCACTCCACAGAGTGCAAAATGCCTTCACCTTCACTTTCTTCTGTCTTTTTGTAATAACAAAACTGAAGTTGATGACGAACGATCTAGACTCATGAGGTTATTAAGAGTTCCCAAGGTCACACAGCTGATAAAGACCCGAGCCCAGGTCTTTTATTCCTAATTCTCCTCTGATTCTGTGTTGGACCCCTAAAGAGGAGCCTGAGAGATGAGAATTATGCATTTTGATTATTCTAATTTGGAAACATGGTTCAAAATGCCTGCATCTAAGGCGGCAAGGGAAAGTCTTATAGGCCTCCGTCTTCAGATGGCACCTACCCCACGCGATCATGGGCAACAGCCCTGAAATCCTCCCTATCAGGCATTTTCAGTCCTCACTTCCCACCCCTCCCACCTGAACTATTTTGAGAAGGAAATCAACAAGCATTTCCCAAGCTGCTTGTCTCTTGTTGGCTCCCTAGCAAGCGCGCTCTCGCTCTTGCTCTCCCCCTCCCTCTCCCTCTCCCTCTCTCTCTCTCATACACACACACACACACACACACACACACACACAGGCACGCACACCTCCTGCCCACCCCCCTCCCAATACCCCCCTTTCCAAGTGCTGCCAGCAGAGAGGCTCCCTGGGAATTTTAATAGCATCAATCAGCCTCACAGCTGGGGGCAGAGATAAGGGTGCGACAGTCCCTCCCTTAAAACCCTTCCCCTGGATTTGTGAGTCTAACTCTCACTTCTTCAATTTGGGAGCCCTTCACACAAAGACAAACACGTACAATTGCCAGTCTCCAGCGTGGAGAGAGGGGAGGAGAAATCAGCCCAGCTCCCAGCGGCCCATTTATCTCCTTACCACAAGGATTCCTCTGTTTCCCCCAGTCAGCCTCCAGGTCCTGGTCTTGGGGGAGCCAAGAGCAGGGGAGGAGGTGGGAGGGGGGAGGATTCCTGGAACCCAGGGAAGCCCTCTTTGAGGAACTGGGTCACTCCTGGACTTGAACCCAGAGCAGCGAACTGGGCCTGCTTCGTGACTTTCCTCTTCCCTTGGATGTCCTTCAGACCAAACAAGTAGAGGTGCTAACCTTTCTGAAAACAGCTGTTTCATCCTTTCTTGTCCCTTCTTTATACAATAGGCTTCTTCCTCCATCTCCCAGATTTTGCACGGCTTGAGGGAGAAGACACTGGGGTTATTCATTATTTTATAGCCCAATGTTTCCAATAGGCTACGTGGCCCCATGATATAATATAAGGAGATGATCAAAGGAATTGAATTAAAATCTTGTTTTCTTCCCTTTGCTGGTGTGTGTTGAGGACCCACTGCTTAACCACTTTCTGCCTCAGTTTCTCCATATACAAAATGTGAATAATTACTATCTGGAAGAGTCATGGCAAGGACTCAATGAGATAGTGCTTGGGGAAGTCACTGGCCCCCTGAAGGTCTCAGTGAGGCATAGGTCCCTTCCCTGACACAGGGTTCTCAAGCAAGTTCCCAGTGTCTTTATACTTAATTGAAAACCAAAGAACACTACCCTTCACTCTGGAAATCACTTTGTCCTTATGGTTCTTTATTTCTCCTCTTAAAAACATACTGTCAAGATGCCTGGGTGGCTAGTCGATTAAGTGTCTTGACTCTTGATTTTGGCTCAGGTCATGATCTCACGTTTTGTGGGATTTAGACCCGGGTCAGGCTCTGTGCTGACAGCAAGGAGCCTGCTTGGGACTCTCTCTCTCTCAAAATAAATAAAAATAAACATGTAAAAAAAACATACTGTCTAAACATTTATTCTCTTTTTCTTAGTTATTCATCCCATTTCATTTAAACTCCTAGAAAAAAAATGTACCTCTTTTCTAACCCCAAGTCACCAGGGCAATTGTGGTTTTCCCTTCTTCCAGTACCTCCCTCCCCTACACACATGTGTACATAAAACTGGGAGAGAAAGAGATCAGTTCATTCATTCATGTAATTGTAATCACTCTACTTCCAATAGGATTTCAAGGAAATCAACACGTGCCTCTACAATAAGATACACATTTAGACTGAGTTAAAAGTAAGCAGGTGAGGACACCGGGGCAGGGGACAGAGAGTGGTTGGAGGGGTAGAAGGAAGTCGCAGTGACATCAGCCCACAAAAGCAGCTCAGTTCTGGGAGCAGCTCTCAGAAGAGCTGGAGGGTTGACCATAAGCCACAGGCTTCTACTCCCTGCCCAGACTGGTGCTTTCAGGGAAAGGATTGGAAAAGAAAGCCCCTGAAAGTGACCATCTTGGCAACATCCTCTGTTTCTCCCCGGGGAGAAAAGTGTGGGGTAGAACCACGGAGGTTTATCTGTGTGGGGTCAGGAGGAGGTAAAACCATGGCTGCTTTCTGGATAAACTTCTGTCAGAAGTGGGTCATGTGTTGGACATCTAGGGGGCAGATACTCCCAGTTCAAATCACCAAAAATGGGTGATGGGCCTTGAGGAGGACTCTGTTGGGCACATACTGGGTGTTGTATGTAAGCCAATTTGATCATAAATTATATGTTATATTTGTTATATTCATAACAAATTAAAAATAGACATGATTCATTAATTAATTAATTGCCACATCGAGATAACCTGGGGCTTCACTTGGAAAATGCAGTTCTACCACAAATTCAAGCAAGCCCTGACTTCATGACATGGGACTACTGTAGACATCATAGTAGCCCAATAGATTAAACAACAAACTTTTTTTAAATATATATTTTTTAATATTTATTTATTTTTGAGAAAGAGAGAGCAAGAGCAGGGGAGGAACAGAGAGAGAGAGAGAGACACAGAATCTGAAACAGGCTCCAGGCTCTGAGCTGTCAGCACAGAGCCTGACAGGGGGGTCAAAGTCACAAGTGGTAAGGTCATGACTTGAGCCGAAGTCAGATGCTTAACTGACTGAGCCACCCAGGCGCCCCTAAATAACAAACTATTATCAAGTTGTTTTCAGAGTTCAAAAGCTATGATGACTAAAGACAGGCTCTCCTATATACATACCCATGCGTCGTGCAGTTCACTGAACTGGGTGGGGGGAGGGCATCCAAAAGTATCTGTTGTAAGGGAAGACAACATTTTGTTCAGCCTTCCTAGGCTAGACCTGAAAATTAAACTGAAAAGGATTAATAAGAGAAAACCATCATATTTTATTGAATTTGTCTATGGAAGTGGGAGCTTCACAAGAGAACGAAGACCCCCAAAAAACGGCCAGGACTGGAAGCTTTTGTACCTTTAAGACCAGAATAACAATACATGTGTGAGGAATTGGCAAGACAAAGGGGTTTGCGTGGGGGTGGGGGTGGTCATGCTGGATCTAGGTAGACTTTAACCTTCCTTAACTAGTAAAATAAGGGGTAGTTTAGCAAGCTTTGTTTGTAAATTCCTCTGGTGATTCCTCTGGGCTACTGAGAGTCTGTCTCCAGTAAAAGGAGAATTTATTTCCTGACTTTAGGAAGAAAAGGGGGAGCTTTTTACACATTTCCTGCTTATAAATTGCCCTCGGCTCAGGGTACCTGGTGGCTCAGTTGGCTGAGCTTCTGACTCCAGCTCAGGTCATGATCTCATGGTTTGTGGGTTCAAGCTCTGTATTGGGCTCTGTGTTGATAGCCTGGAACCTGCTTCTGATTCTGTGTCTTTGTCTCTACTCTTCCCCTGTTTGCCCTCTGGCTCTCAAAAATAAAAATAAACATTAAAAAAATATAAATTGCCTTCTGCTCAAACCAATTTTTATGTCAAAGAGGCGTATTTGGGGGTGACATAGGCTGGTTTCCTTCACTGCCCTCCTCGTATTGATGAAGATCCCAAGGTTACTGGTTTGAGCTGTCATGAAGACTGGGAAGCAGCGTGGAGACTGGCAGAGGTCTTGATGCCCATTCCAATATGGGTCTCTCCCACATTTCACTACCTTATTTCTTGACTCAACCCCTGGGCTCTGCCCATCCCACCCTCAAATTCCAATCCTCACCTTTCCATCTTCCCGTTCTCTACCCCACTGACCGGCCCTGCAGCAAAGCCACTACTAGTATTTTGACTGCTCCTTTGTGGGAATGGGACCCTCAGAGGCCACAGCACCAGGAAATTGATTCTCCCCTGTTTCTAAGGTGATACCTGGATTATTTGCTACAGGTGTTTACACCACATACCCAGCATTCATGTTGCTTGTTTCTGTTAAACTATTGATTCTTTCTCTTGGCAGCTGACAGGAGGCTTTGATGTGGGTCTGTGTTGTAGTTTCTAAAGGAGGGAGAAGTCGGTGGGAGGATTTACAGCTGTTTGAAGCGTTCCTCCGCCCTCCCGATTGTTCTGGAGGGAGGAGCCCGTTGATTTTCCCCGGCTGGGGGCAGCTTTCCTGAACCCAGTTTCTCTCAGAGAAGGCGAGAAGGGAAACTCAAGTGCTTCCAAATCAAGATCTGAGTAATGAGATTTGATCTGAAGGGATTTGTTCTTAAACTCGAAGAATTTCCAGATGCGATCCATAGCACCAGCAGAGTTTGGTCCTTCCAGACGGGCGAAGGGTCTGCTCTACTGGGGATGGGGCCAGACGGGAGGGTGTTTATCGACCCCTTCACCACCCTATTTCCCTTTTAAATTGTTCTGCCATAGAGACATCCCCTGTTTTGTTGCAGCAACTCTCAGCAAGTGAATAGTGCTTTCTGGGGACCTCGTCTTTGTTAAGTAGATCTGCAGTGATACAGTAGAGATTTTTATGTGCAGTGCTGTGTTTTAATAGACTATTAAACTACAGCATTACACATTAGCTGGCTCTGGCACAATTGCAGAAATATCGAAGATGTGCTCTCAGGAAAGCACTCTTTACTTTAATGGCGAGATGCTGCACTAGACTGAAAATCTCTGCAAAGAGAGCAGGGGGAGGGAGGACCCGGGGCTGTTCCTGGGCTGCCACAAACCCTCTCTTACTCCAGGACCCGAGTCTGGAAGGGCGATCCTCACCTATGTGTTACCAACCCAGGGCCCATTGACTTGTGGCTTCTTGTTGCCGAAAGATTTTTGTCAAGTTGTGAGTTTCAAGGTCATTGGGCTTTCCAGGTCCATTCTTACTGGTCTCAAGGTTGGAGTGACTTTGAGGCATGTGGTCATTTGTCTTCGTTTATGGGGGCTTGGAGCTTTCATATGTATGGTTTGCTCTGTTCTCCGTGGCCCGAATGATAGGAGTACAAGGTGGATAATGTTCTTCTTTGGAAAAGTCATTTTGCTCCAGGGTTTTCTTCTCCCTAGTGCTCCCTCCTCCCTTGCACGCCTTCACAGGTACCTGCACCGACACCAACTTTCTGTCTCAGTAATAAATAAGGGAGTCAGGAATTCGAGTCTGTTCCCCCTCGTCATTTCAGAGGAGGCCGGGCCGAGTCTATCCCCAGGAGAAAACGAGTAGATTTCTCATCAGCCCTATTTTCAGGGATGGCTTCGGTAACTAGAGGACCCTCTCCAGCCATTATGCAGAATAAAAGTTTAGGCGAGTTGCTCTCCACCTGTGTTATTGTGCAGCAGAAATAATCCTTGAGAGCAGAGCCATCCAAGCCTTACCAGATGAGAGCTGTGAACAGCATTTTCCAAAAAATCTATCTTATCTTATAAGCCTTTTCCTACTGTGCCTTCCTGCTGTACAGCAACATTTAAAAACCAAATTGCAAATTCCAAAAAGAGGCCAGTGCCTTCCCAAGATTTGCGCCCCCAAAACACACTCTTTATGCAAACGTAGGCCCACAGGAAGCCTGGAGGAGGCAGGAAGAAATGGAAAGACAAGGGAAATAACCCCCAAATCAGTAGTACAACAGGACTTCCCCCATCTGCCTAAAGAGTTTGCTCATTCAGCCTTGGAAGTAATCGTTTTCTTACCCACTCAGTGACATTTTATTCTAGGTGAGCAGAGGAGAATGTTAATTTCATTCATGCTCTCTCCTATGTATTATTATGAGGACGGGTGAATTGCTTTCTTTTTCTCTTTTTAAATGGAGGGCTTGTGAATAGGGTAGGCAAGCCACTGTCCACAGGGTAGGATTTGTCTCCTAGAGTGGATGGCTGTCATGCCACCTTTATAGCTTCATCTCTCTGGGGCTTGAAAGTGCACACACACACACTCACACACACCCAAGAATGGAGTTTCACAGACTGCACATTTAGGCCTCTACAAACAACATGCATGTACCTGAACATTTTTTCCCAACAACACAGGAAGGTATAAAATATAAAAGAAATACCTTTTTCATCCACTTATCTTTAGACTAACTCCTCAAAGGCCACTAACAGTTTGTTTTTAATTCTTTTGATAGCCATTATAATTTTATTTAAAAAATTTTTTAATGTTCATTTATTTTTGAGAGGGGAGCAAGGGACAGAGAGAGAAGGAGACACAGACTCCAAAACAGGCTTCTCTGAACTGTCAGTTCAGAGCCTGATGTGGGGCTCAAGCCCATGAACTGCGAGATCATGACCTGAGCAGAAGTTGGACGTTTAACCAACTGAGCCACTCAGGCGCCACTGATAGTCATTATAATTTTAAATTATATA
Source organism: Crocuta crocuta (assembly GCF_008692635.1). Lineage (NCBI taxonomy): Eukaryota > Metazoa > Chordata > Mammalia > Carnivora > Hyaenidae > Crocuta > Crocuta crocuta. Next base: position 793,302 of record NW_027531018.1, on the reverse strand, counting down.
TATTGTTTATTTCAATTCAAGAAACTCTCTAATTGTTTCCTACAAGGAAAGGAGATAGAGATACACCTCTCCACCTTGGTTGTCCCTCTAACTTAAATTGGCTCAACATCCCAGACAACACTTAGAAATCAATTGCAATCTTAGCAACAATTAGTTAAGAGTGAGCTAAAAAACACTTAGACTAGGTGCTGGGAGGGGCTCCCAGGGAAGGCTGGGGAGAAGGAGGGAACTCAAGAGGGAAGAGAGAAAGAACCAGAGATGAATTTCTTTGACAACATGGCCTTGTCGGATCATGTAGCTGCTTTTTCCCATTAGTTAAAGGATTAAAGATATGAGAAGGAGGGTCTTGATGGGCAACGTGTGGGCTTGCTTTAAGAAACCCATCTCGGTCACGTCTGTCTTTATTCACTCAAAAAACAGGTATATTCGTGTCAGCAATAAATAGTTCATTGTCTCTTGCAGTAGGTTGCATTAATGGCCCAATTTCATACGCCTCTCTCCATGTCCTTTGCCGCGTAACTTTGCAGTCAGAGTGAAATTTTCATCCTGGGTGTCTTTTTCCATTGACCAATGGGATATTAGTAGACAAAATGCAGGCCTACTGGGCTTGCTCCCATTTGGGCTTCTATTATCACCATGAGAAGGATGAGCTCAGTCTAGTGCTTAGTCCCCATCAGTAGATGAGAAGAAACCCATGGAGTAGCACAGCCCCGAAAATTCGCCCCGGCTGAGGGCAGAGGCATGAGCCAGCCATCCCAGGGGACATCAGCCATGCCCAGCTTAGATCAGATAGACCCTGCAGACCTGTGAAAAATAAACCTTGTTGTTAATAAGCCATTGCCATTTTCTAATTTGCATTATGTTATAATTTTGTGGCAACGGTCAACACCCCTGCAGTCTTCCAGGAACTATTCAGCCGAACTCCGGAGGAGGCAGCAGGGAATAAAACAGCCTGACTCTCGTGGAACTTACATTCCAGTCAAGCACTTTACAGTTTACATGCCCATCTACCCGTTTTGTCCTTTTGACCATGAGTGGCAGTCTCATTTTTGAGATAGGGAAACTGAGGCTCGAGAAAGCTAAATAACTTACTCGGGGTAATAACCTAGTAAGTGCCAGAGCTGGAATTTGAACTCATGTCTTCTGACTCCAAGTGCTTAATTCTTTCCACTACTCCAGAGCAGCCTGCATCTCCTGTGGGGATCACCGCCTCTCACTGGAGTTCCAGAGGGACCTGATTTGGGTGCGAAGACAGATGGGAACAGCAAGTCTGACCCAAGGAGTACTGCTCTGTTATCGACAAAATGAGAAACAACTCTCATTTTTATCCCCTGAAATTGTTCCTCCTTGCAATTAAACCAATCTCTGTTTACAAGTATTTAGCATGATTCTAGAAATTACATTTTGAAATTATGCGAACAGAGAGAGAAGGCAGCCCACACAGTGAGCGACTTCTTGTGGGTAATTGGCTGCTGGTTCTGGCTCCAATGACGCCTTCTCTTTTAGAGCATAATTAGTGATTTCAAAAGAAACTGTTAGAAATGTCCTAAGTCTCCAAAGAAAGGCTTTTCTAGCTCCTCGCATTAGGAGATCTACTCAAAAACATGCTGACAAATTTCCCTTTTTGTTTTTCTCCTTTTTATAATACCTCCCAAGCTATTTTTCAAAGGTTGAAAAGGTTGTGAGTGTATAGAACTCTTCCAGACATGGGAGAAATCCCAGATTCCCATCAGAAAACACAGAATCTCTTTCTCCTTTCTTTCTGTCTCCCTGTCCTTCTTCCTGAGAAACACACAGACTATTTGGAATTTAACAAGGTGCATTTATTAGGACTAGATTCAAAAGTTTAAACAAAATAAAAGCTTATCTCTCTCTCCTATAAGAAAATATTTAGGCGCTTATGAACTGCTATAGCAGTTCCATGTTCAGCAAAGACGAGTTTCTGGAGGGATCTTTCATCGTCAAGGTCACCTCGTGATCTGAGATAACTGAAAGATAACTGGAGATTCAACCTTGACATCCATATTGGAGCACCAAGAAGGGGGGAGCTCCTCCCAGCTGAGTCACTTTTAGAGACATTTGTCTGAAGTCCCACAAAAAAAAAATTGACTTACAATTCATTGGCCAGAGAAGAGGCACATGACCGTATCTAGCTAGCTGCAAGAGAGTCTGGGATCAATGCAGCTAAATAGAAGGTTCTGTTACTAAGGAGGCAGAAAAGAATGAATACTGAGGCAGGAAACTAGTTTCTACCACACAAGTAACAGTGGAGAGATGTGGACATGTAAATTGAATGAAGGTACAGCTTGGTTGGTTTGCAACTAGTGTTAAAACTAAAGAGACCTGGTTAATTTGGTGGCATCATGCTAAGAGCTGGGGATGTAAAAGGGCTCTATCTTTTTCCTCTTTCCGTTCACCAATGTTATCCATGATTCAGGTGAAGACTTTGAGAGCTCTCTATCTCTGCCGATGGCATAGACCAGCAAGTTTAGCTGCCATGTAGGATAAGAGATAGGATCAGGATCCAGAGCTCTGGAAACACTGAAGTGCTGGGCAGGAAACAACAGGAGAAAATTTAAGAGGGAAAGATATAAAATTCAATATTTAGATCTAAAAACGAACTGCACAAGTGCAGGATGAAAGAGACTTCGCTCAGCTGCAGATTTAATCTCCATGTGTTAAAAGTGAGATGGGGCTATCTAAAGACATAATTGGATCTGGCCTCTGGCAGAAAGGAACAGGAAGCTAATATTTATAGAAAGGCTACAAATGCCACACCCTTTGATGGGCCCTTACAATGATTCTGGAAGGTAAGTATTCCTATCCCCTGAATCACAGACCAAATAATGGCCCAGGTACACACAACCAGGAAGGACAGAGCTCTGTTCTTTCCTCTCTCCACAGATATGGTCCCTCTGGGGTAGGACTGGAGGGACGGAGAAGCCCTGTTGTTTACTCCTGGCCCTATCTGAAACTCCCTTTGTAGGGACTGCTCCTCAGGGGACGAATTCTAACTGGCTCAGAGAGCGCTTTAGCCAGGTAGTGTTAACAGCAATTAGTTCATCTGATTAAGCAATTAGCAGTCTTTGTCACTTAGCAGAGATCAGGAGCCCAGAGGAACCAAGGCAAAACATAAACTATGAAGAGAAAAGATGGGAGGGAGACAAACCAGGGAGCAACTGAGAATTGCAGGGAGAACCAGATGCCTGTGAAGAAGCGAGCGACCGTGAGGTGAGGGACCGTTGAAGTGTAGCCACACTGAAGACCTGCATCACCTCCACAGCAGCCTTCAGATGAGGAAATGGAGACACAGCATGGAACAAGAATTTCCCAGCTGGTGGGTTCCAGCTGGCAGGTTGAATGGCTCTCTGCTCTTGCTACCCGTTACCTGAGAACTCTTAAAATACCCATGCTGGGGCTCCACTCCAGACTAATTAAATCAGAATATTGGAGAAAGGGCCAGGCATTGGTATTGATAAGAGCTCCCACGTGATTCTATTGTGCAACAATGGTAGGTGGACTTGGAGACCCATGTGATAGGCTGCTCAGGCAGGAGGTACAGCTCCAGCCAAGGATTTCCCAGGGAAGGGAGTGTAGGACTCTCTGCCTGGTTTACTTGGGAATTTCATCACTATCATTCAGCATTTCCTTTGCTTGAGAATGAAAGCACGTCCTTATCAAAGGCTGAGAATCCCAGAGGAGCAAACGATCACAAATCCTGGAGCCATTCATTATGCCTCATCCCAGGAAAAAGAGAATGGTCTCTTCTTAATCCCTCCCTGGCTTTATTTCTGCCTAGAACGTCCCACTCCTCCATGAACCCTCTTCTGAAATACCCATTCTTCCATGAATTGTTCCCTAATTTCAAGAAAAGGAAGGCTTTCTCTGTTTCTCTTACTTTGCAGGATTATGAAACCACCTCAGTACACTTTTTGCTGTTAAGATCTATCCCAGTTTTTACATCTGGGCCAAATAAAGCACCAAAGTCACCTAGACATAAGGACTCTTGGGGCTTACCCCCAAAATCCAGGTCCAGGGTGGGCTCAGGAATCCGTATTACCCAAAATACTGCCCACTTTAGCTAGCGTTGCTCTTTGGCTTTTACAACACGGTTTAAAATATGAAGGAGGAATCTTTCCTAGAGTATGTGGCTTTGTGCAACTGTGTGTGTATGTTTTGGGGGTGTGGGGTGTTCAATTGTAATACCTGGGAATCACCAGATGTTCATATTCCTGCCCCAAGAGGAAGGGAAGTTGGGGAAATTAATTTTGATTTTATACCTCAAGTAGGAAGTGATGTTTTTTACAAAAAAAAGGTGAAACTTCCCTTCCATCTTCACAGTGTGGAACACGCTGAGGGTAGCAGAAGGTGAAAAGAGAATACAGATGCTGAGAAAGGGACAGAAAGAGGGATGAGCTGTGGACAAGCAGAATTTTGCAGAGGTTTTAGAAAGACTAACCTTTAAAACAATTAGTTGATAGTGAATGTAAGGTGAAACTCAAGATTCCGTGCAAAGAAGAAAGAGATACTCCAGCTGAGATCTCTACCAGATAACTGTATCATAGGATGTGTGAAAGGATGGATTGGCAAAATCTCCATAAAGAGGACTGTAGCTCAGATAGAAAAGATACTATTCTCTGACTCACGAATGACAAGTCTGCGTATGTTCCCTGAGGAGGAATAACTGGTGAGTGATATCAGATCTCCAAGATACAGTCTACATAACTGCGAATAAACACTGGGGTAACATGTATTTCTAAAATGTTCTTATTCATGGGGCGCCTGGGTGGCTCAGTCGGTCAAGCACCCTACTTTGGCTCAGGTCATGATCTCGTGGTCTATGAGTTCGAGCCCTGCGTCGGGCTCTGTGCTGACAGCTCAGATCCTGGAGCCTGCTTCAGGTTCTGTGACTCTCTCTCCCTCTGCTTCTCTCTCTCCCTGCCCCTCTCTCTCTCTCTCAAAAATAAATAAACATTAAATTTTTTTTTAAAAAAAAGATAAAAACATGGAGGCAAACCATAAATACAGAGAGCAAACTGAGGGTTGCTGGAGGAGAGGTGGTGGGGGATGGGCTAAATGGGGGATGGGCATTAAGGAGGGCACTTGGGATGAGCACTGGGTGTCATATGTAAGTGATGAATCACTGGGTGCTACTCCTGAAGTCAATACTACACTGTATGTTAACTAACTTAACTTTAAATAAATAAATCTTTAAAAATTAGTAAAACTGAAAGAAACATTAGAGACCTGAAAAAAATTTTTTTTTCTCATTCCAGAATGTGGGCTCAGTGGTTATCTTTTTTCCTCAGGGTAAAATCTCAAGATTAAAAGCAACAACAATCACCTCAGGCACTGATCAGAAATATGAAGATTGGGGGGCCTGGGTGGCTTTGTTGGTTAAGTGTCAGACTTTTGATTTCAGTTCATCATGATCTCACGGTTTGTGAGTTCGAGCCCCGCATTGGACCGGTGCTGACAGTGAAGGGCCTGCTTGGGATTCTCCGTCTCCCCCTCTCTCTGCTTCTCTCTCTCTCAAAAATAAATAAATAAAATTGAAAAATAAATAAATGTGAAGACTGAGTTATTAACTTCATTATTACTGTCAGATTTGGTGCTCAGGAAAAGAGAAAAACAGCAGTCCTTCCCGACCGTATTCCCAGCATGGGCCCTGCTACATGTTCGACGCATGGAGCAAATGCTTTGTCTAACAGGACATTGGATGGCACTTAGCCATTGTTCTGCCCATGTATTTCTGACAGTAGAAACTTCTTAAACTGAAAGCTCTTTGAGGGCAGGAATTATGCTCAGCTCAGGCTCTTCTCTGGTACCATGCATAGGCTAGATGCTAATCAGGTTTAGAAAAATGTTCTCTCACCCTCAGTCAGTTGTTAATGCCTGGGACTCAAGCAGCCTTCTCCACTTCATCTAGGTCTCTTTTCTGGTTAGTAATCTTCCTCGTTTTCGCCTCAATTTTGTATGAGAAATGGAAGGTTAAACAAATATAGCCAATTAGGAGAAATAAAGCCTAAGGCTAAAAGTGGATTGATCTGCATTCTTTTGGGTTTGGTGGTTCATTCTCCACGTTTCTCTAAGAGTTGAATCTTGCCTAATTATTTCTCTGGGAGGATTATAATCAAGAGTGAGTATAGAGGTGTTTGGGTGGCTTAGTTGGTTGGGCATCCAGCTCTTGATTTTGGCTCAGGGCATGATCCCAGGGTTGTGGGACCCAGCCCCAATTTGGGCTCTGTGCCGAGCATGGAGCTTGCTTAAGATTCTCTCTCTCCCTCTGCCCCTCTCCCCCACTCACGTGCACTCTCTCTCTCTATCTAAAATAAGAAAAAAAAGTAGGGGCACCTGCGTGGCTCAATCAGTTGGGTTCTGACTTCAGCTCAGGTCATGATCTCGTGGTTCATAAGTTCAAGCCCCACATTGGGCTCTCTGCTGTCACCTTGGAGCCTGCTTTGGATCCTCTGTCTCCTTCTCCCTGCCCCTCACCCACTCATGCACATGCATGCTCGCTCTCTCGCTCAAAAATCAAAATAAAGAGGGGCGCCTGGGTGGCTCAGTCGGTTAAGCGTCTGACTTTGGCTCAGGTCATGACCTCATGGTTTGTAGGTTCGAGCCCCGCGTCGGGCTCTGTGCTGACTGCCGGCTCAGAGCCTGGAGCCTGTTTCAGATTCTGTATCTCCCTCTCTCTCTGACCCTCCCCTGCTCACGCTGTCTCTCTCTCTCTCTCTGAAATAAATAAAACATTTTTAAAAATAAATAAATAAAAATAAAGAAACATAAAAATAAATAAAATAATAAGAAGAAAGAGTGTGTTTGGAGGCACAAATAGTCGAAGAAACATTTTAGTTGTTGCATACAGAAAACCAGATAACCAAAGGAAATCCAAGGTGAAGAAAGGAGGCCCAGGAGAAACAGTTCAGTAGAGGGCTAGAGCCTGCTTCAGATAGGATATGCATTCCTGTTTTGGGAGATGGAGTGGCGAAAGGATATTCCTAAATTCAGGTGTTGAATATGCTGGTCTTCAAGCTCTGAGCTGAGCCTTTTGCCACTTTCCACCCTGTGGAAAGCAATCAGAACCATTTAAACCTGACATTTCACAAGCTGAAAGCAGCCCCTTCGTTCTCCTGTGTAAGTACCTCGTAGCTTTGCCCAGAAGTTTTCTAACAGAGAGAGAAATAACTGCAGAGGATATCTGCATCTATTTTGAAGTTCTTAGGTGTGCAAGGACTTGAGGTCCCCGTAATGGGTCTCCTCTCCTTCTGGCACTGGCAGAGGCCCAACACTCTGGAGAGGACCTTGAACCTTTTCCCTCAATGTCAGTCTATTGGTTTTCCCAGAAAATGTCTTGAAATTCCAACTTCCTCACTTTTCCCTTCAAAAGCCTTTGTAATATCCTGTCGCTAAATGTATTGTCCTTCATTACAGGCTTTCTGAAGACAGGTAGATTCTACTGTCCTTGGTAGTTCTCTTGCAGCCCTTGGCATCTCTCTCTGCAAACCCCTCAACCCTCCTCAGCCATCTCAGTGTATAGTATGTAGAAGTACTGGTATCGTTTTCCTGGTTCTGAAATCAGGTGCGATGACAGAGTAATCCAAGAGAACACGCGGGTGCAGTGGGTGAGGCTGCAGTGCTGGGAAGCGGGTAGGTTGCTGGTGCTGAGCTGGTATGACATTCATCCAAACATTTGGGGCCATGAGGAGGTCATAACTATCCAGGGTGAACAGTGGGGGGTTGCATACAGAGCTCCCCAGATGAAATTTTACAGGGTGGGATAATCAGGATTATAATTTGATGGTAGAAATCATTTGAAACATTTACCTAGATAAGATATTTATAAGTGCAGTAGAGGAGTGTTCTTAACCCGAGGAAGAATCAACAGGGCTCCATGATAGACTTTAGGTAATCTATAAAACCTCGGAAATCATAGTCAAAATTGTGTGTGTGTTGTTGGGGGAGGGTGTCCATAGCTTTTATCAGAATCCCAAAGACGTATATAGCACCTGAATAGTTAAGAATCAATCAGTGACTGGTGCTTTCAGCATCTCTAACCAGCCCCGTAGCAATAGGGGACATCTGGGAAAGCAGAAACAGCTCCTTACCAGTGTATCATTGCTAGAAATATTGCATAGCCAAGCTTAACCCTCAATGGGAAAGACTTCTAAGCAAGACAAAAAAACCCAGAAACCAGAAAAAAAAATATGGACAGGTTTATTATAGAAAACAGAAACTTTTTTAAAAACTTACTTATTTTGAGAGAGAGAGAGAGAGAGAGAGTTCATGAGTGGGAGGGGGCAGAGAGACAGGAGAGAAAGAACCCCAAGCAGGCTCTACACTGTCAGTGCAGAGCTCGATGTGGGGCTCAATTCCTCAAACCATGAGATCATGACCTGAGCCAAAATCAAGAGTCTGATGCTTAACCCACTGAATCACCCAGGCACCTCAGAAAAGTTTTTATACGGAAAAAGCAAACACTATAAATAAAATTAAAACCAAATGATAGGTTTCGCTATAAAAATACTTATAATCTACATAACAATAAAAAGTTGATAGTCTTAAAATAGAAAAAAAAAGTTTAAAAATTGAGAAAAGACCTGAAGAGTTCATTTATAGATGAGGATATTCAAACAGCAATAAATATTTAAGAAGAACCACAAAGGTCCCTATGATCAGATATGTACAAACCAAAACAAAGACACATTTCTCCCCAGTTAGATTGGAAAAATGAAGATCAATAATGTCTCATGTCTAGTCACAAACTGTTGTGGGAATATAAACTGGTGAAATATTTTCAGAGAGAAATTCAATAGCTTCTAATTAAATTTAAAATGCATATAATTTTTATTTCAGAAATTTCACTTATAGGAATTGAGTCCTCAGAAAAGTCAGGCAAGTATGTACAATGTTTACTGAATCAACGTATTAGGAAATATCTGACAGCAACATAAATATTAATTGATAGTAGAATGATTTATAATACATTACTGTTGATCTATTCTGTGGCATATTAGGAACCATCAAAAATAATGGTGTTCCTCTTATGTACTGACATGGAAGAAGTTCCACGTTATATTATCATGCTTAAGAAATTGGGGCGCCTGGGTGGCTTAGTCGGTTGAGCGTCCGACTTTCACTTAGGTCATGATCTCGCGGTTCATGGGTTCGGGCCCTGCGTCGGGCTCTGTGCTGACTGCCAGCTCAGAGCCTGGAGCCTATTTCAGAGTCTGTATCTCCCTCTCTCTCTGACCCTCCCTGCTCACGCTCTCTCTCTCTTCAAGAAATAAATAAAAATATTAAAAAAGAAAGAAAGAAAGAAAGAAATTTACAGGGCGCCTGGGTGGCTCATCTGTTAAGCGTCTGACTTCAGCTCAGATCATGATCTCATGGTTTGTGGGCTTGAGCCCTGTGTCAGGCTCTGTGGTGACAGCTAGCTCAGAGCCTGGAGCCTGCTTCAGATTCTGTGTCTCCCTCTCTCTCTGCTCCTCCCCCACTCATGCTCTCTCTCTCTCGCTCTCAAAAAAATAAAATAAACATTAAAAAATAAAACAAATAAAATAAAATTCATTTTCAGTGTGTTGTTGAGTTTTCAACCTCCATGTGCTACTTTTGGAATTATAAAAGAAATATACCAAAAACTCTGCTTCACAGTTCATCACAACACAGTTGTGATACGGTTTGTGCAGAGACTGTCTTGACCCAGTTTTGAGGCCCCCGATAGAGTTTTGTCCCCTTCTTGAGCAGACAATTAATTCCACAACCCCAACCACCTAATGGGGCTTTCCACTCCAGAGGGCTATACACTTGTGCTAATCGCCCCAGGGCCAGGGACCAGAAGATCGTGGATAGGCCCTAAGTCCCACAGCCTGGTTACTCAACTAGGCAATCCTAAATTGGTTTACCTTGTTTCACGTATTCCTTCCCACAGAAACCACAAGAAAGTGGAACTTTCCCAGTGCTGTTTTCTCTGTCTGCCTTGTGACTGACCCTGATGCTTCCCCAAGTGGTCCTGCATGGTACACTATGCTCTTCCCAGGAAACTGTGAGTAACTATCAAAGGCTCTCCAGCTTCTCTCACTTGATGTGCATCTGGACTTACTATATCTCATCTGAGGTAATATGGTTAAAACATTAGTAAAATGTGCTTGGCTGTGCTTTCAAGGGACACCCCAGGGGTAGATGCTCAATGGTCATAGAGTGAACACCAGAACTACCCCTATTTATCTTCCTTTGCCTGGCATCTCCCCTTGGCTTCCACCATACTGACCTTTGCACGGATTCTGATGCTTCTTCCCTTCAGAGCCTGCACCTGATGCACCTTTGGCTCCATTTCCTGGCTCTGACTTTACCTCTCCCATCTGGTCCAACATCTCCATGGAGCAGTTATTGGCTAATGACCTGCTGTCTGGCCCAGCTCCCAGCAAACATGACCCAGCTTCATGGACAGTCCTCTAGCAAACATGACCGGTGAAGCCCAGAGACAGAGCAAATCTCTGAGGCTCCTAGACCTGGTACAGACTGAAGCTTGGGGCAGAGAGCAGACAGATTATTACAAGTTTGGAAACTTGAGAAACCAGCAATTACCAGCAACCTCTCTGAAGCCATTCCCGTAAACAGAAGTGTGAGCACATTGTGGACACTGGGGCTGAAGCAAGCAGGCTCTTAGGAACCAGAAGGACACAGTGAAGGGCAAGGGAAAGGAGAGGCCAACAGGTGAGATGAACAGAAAGAAGAGGTGGTGCAGGTAATAAAGTGAGATGGGTTTTAAAAAGCTCAGGTTTAAAACCTGCCTCTGCTGATTCTGTGCTGCCTGCATAGACATGGACACTTAAACCTTTCAAGCCCTAATTTCTTCATCTGTTAAGCTGGACATAATGATGCTCACCCATGCCCACCTCCTGGGCCATTGTGAATTCCATGCCCTGTGTCTCTCCTCACCAGAAACCACAGCTCTAGAAGGCGTAAGAACTAGAGGGCAGGTGAGAAAACAAGAGGCTCCTTGCTGTCGAGGGGACAACTTGACTCGGAGCCAATTAGCTTCTTATATGTCTCTGCTCTGGCCCTTTTAAGGCCCTCTGAGCAGGAGCTGCCATCATGTGGTGGCAATTGCCAAGCTATGGAGAACCTGAGAGGGAGGGCCCTGATACTTGGTTAGGCATGAATTCTCTCCCTTTCATTTCTCCTCATGTTGCAAGTCTAGCCTCCACAGACCTTCAAATCCCATGCCCTTCCCCTCAACAGCCCCTGCCCCACACACATACCAACTTTCCTCTCATCCCTCTTTGGGGCTGAGGAGTTAAGAGTTACCCATCTGTGTCCAAAATCTCAAGCCAAGACGTGAACTCCCAAAGCCACCTCTGCAAGCCCCTCTCGTTCACCAATTCCCCGGGAATCTCAAGCAATTTCCATTATTGGCAGACACGGTGTTTCCTTGTTGTGTTCCACTTTCACACAACTGGAGTTTGTAGACAAGAAAAATACAGCTGTTACGCAGCACTAACTGGGCTTTTATGTCGCTTCACAGGCAGGAGACTGGCTGTGGAGTGCCACACACCTCCTTATCACGGCTTGCGTGCTGGGACCTCTATTCATTTTATGCATTGTGTATTTCGGAATTTTCCAGGATGTGGTGAAGTCGTGTTGCTTGCTCTCAGAATTATGCAAAAAGCCATTCTTTTTCTTGAGCAAGAAATCGTAGGCACTCCAGAACCCTTTTGACTCAGGCAGAGCTATGGGTGGGTTTTCCACAAAAGGCAGAAGGAATGAATTGACACTGACTATGTTAACTAGCCCTCCCAAGGGGAGTGGGGGCCCCTGCTCCAAGCCAAGGATGAGAGTCATTCTGAGGCAGGAAGCCTTTAAAAATTCACAGTGGAGCTCAGCTCCTTTAGCTTTGGGGCCCCATTATGTATTGGCTGAGAGAGCTGCAATCATGAGTTGCCTATTTTTTAAATTAAAATAATTAGGCCAATGTAATGTTCAGGAGAAGGCCAGAATTGACAGCTTCTGTTTGTCAGCAGCAGGATCCAGAAGGACCTGGGGCTGTGTAGGTCCTTTGGGACCAGGATCTCTTGAACTGAGAGCCGGAGAAGATATTACCCCACAGAGGAAGGAGAAGCAGGAGCCTTCGTCCTGGAGAGAGCCCTTGGCCTCCTGCAAAAGGGGGAGAAGTCATGCTTGTCCAGCCTTTGGGAGCATCTTGGGAGGCTCCTGTTTCTCTCTGCTGCTTTCAGACCTCAGGACCCTTATCAGTGGACACTCACACTGATTTGCCTCCACTGGTACCCAGTGTAGCTGCAAGTTCCCCTGCAGGTATTAGGGGATTCTGCTCCTTTATAAATATTCAGGACGTAATGGATGGAAGGATGAAGATGAGGAGGAGAAATGAAGCAAAGTGCTTAAGGAGAGAACCTTCTTAGTGAAGGCAGAGGCTGGCAGCTTCTAAAGGAAAGGCCTCCCGACCTCTGCTAGGGTCACTTCCAGCTTTCACCACTCGGGGGAGGTAATATTTCTGCCCCCAGAGTAGACTATGGGGAGTGGAGGCTGCTTTTGCCCCGTGGGAGTCCAGCAGGCCCTCCCCTGCCTGCCACACCCGAAGTCTGGCGTGCGACTGCAGCCTGTGGGGCTCCTACAAACTTTGTTAGAATACAAGCCCAGTCTCATTCCTTGCACCTAACTTTGCCACGTTATAACCTGTAGATCAGATGGTCAGTGTCCCTCCTGGGCCCATGTCTAACTTTCCCCATCCTCTGTAGTGGCTCCATCTAAGTCATACCCTTTTGGACACTAAGTTCCAAAGGACCTTTTGGTCAAGAACTCAGATCCTCTCGTACCCCTTCTGATATCCGATTTGGTGGCTCCGTGGGATCTTATACACAATGTCCTTAAACAAGACCTCAACCTTAGCGTAGAGCTCAGCCCACTGTTAACCAACCCCCTCCTCACATTGGGATCCACAGTTTCATCAAAACATTGGCACATTACCCCCACCCCCATTATTAGACATATACCCCCAAGAAATGTGTCTTAGACTTCCAATGATCTATTCTTACCCAAAGAGCCTTCCAGAGTGAACTATCTTGTGGCCTGTTGCCTGTCCTCAATATCAACCAGACTCTTCTTAAGAAAACTGATTCAGGGTCAGGCTATACAAAGACATATAAAATGAACAGGAAAATTCTCTCCTCTTCCATCTTTTCATTCCACCCTAGAGAAAAGATTTTCATTCTTGTAATCACACCATAACTATAAGTAATAGGCTTATTTCTTCATCTGGATTCACCAACTTTCAGCTGCATCTATTGCTCTAGGTAATGCACGTGACACAAAAAAGTTGGGAAAGGTTGGAGACATGGCTCTATCTGTACTTGTCAATAAATCTTTTTTCTTACAACTGCTCCCTACCTCCTAGTGCCCCCTCTTTGATGCATTGTGTCTTCAGAACCAGTGGGTGTTTATAAACGTGAAGGTTCACACTGGGATGAGCTTTGATAATGACTGGCAAGGGAGGCCATTTGGGACATGTGTTAAAGGAGAGGACAGACAGCAGAGTGAAGCCGGTATTCCCCTGTAATTTCACATTCTTCCACTCCTTCTCCTGCCCAGACAGCACCGGGCTGGAGCGGGGTCCTAGGCCTGTGGGTGAAAAGCAGATCAAACACCACCTCTGTCTTCCCCATCCAGTCATTGCCGCTGGTGTGCTGTGGGCAGCCAGCGTCCCTTCCCAGTCCCACCTGCGCTCACACCAGCCAAGGGAACTGATGGGCCACAGACACTTCACAGGCGTCAGAGACCTAGAGAAATGAGGCAAGCCTGAGGGACCAGATGAGGGGGAGAAATGTCTGGCCTGAGACTCCCTGCTCACGCTCTCTTCAACTGCACCAACCTCCTGCCTTCTTCTGCCATTGTCCTATAAACCTGATGTCCGCCTCTTCCCTTCTTAGCTCTGCATCGTGGACTGTCGTGACCCAGAATGGGAAACCAAAGGCCTCCATCCATCTTCCACACAGCAAATTCTCACTGGCTGTTTTCTTCTAAGATTCACTAGGTTTTCTCCATCTGGACCTACACATCCAATAGGATTGTCATTAGTCACGTGTGTGGCTATTTGCATTTAAACGAATTAAAATTAAATCAAATGAAAAGTGGCCAAGAGCCACTTACGGTTAGTGGCCACAGAACTGAAAAGCAGAGAAATGAAATAATTCCATCCTTACAGAAAGTTCTGATCTACACTCTACTCTGACCCAGAGCTCCCGACTCCCCTTTCCTCACATTCCCATTCCTTTATAATATACACGAGAAAACACAATTTTTTTCTTGTCTAAACCTCCTCTTAGTCAAGGCTCCACTCATCTCTGTGTAAGGAAAGTTTGTTCCAAGATCTTCCCTAAGACAAAGGGCCGCCATTCCATCTCTGATCAGAATTGCACCTCTCTGCTGGAAGGCGAAGAACTGGGCTGAGTTCTCTCTTCTGCTTTTGGGGACAGGGATGCAAGCCAGCCCCCACGGGGGCCAGCCGGCCAAGGTCAAGGAGGAATCTGAGTGGTGGACGTCGGTGGGCAGTCTGGAAGACTCTGTACAGACACTGACGATCGAGCCAAGCAAATCAGAATCAGGCTCTAAGAGAGCAAAGCGTGAAAGACCGTATCTAAAGATTAGCACACTGAGAGAAATGGAAGCAAACAGCGAGGTCAGTGAATTCAACTCTCTCATCTGAAGAGGAGAACCCTAAACTGGTTAAATGACTGGCACAGTCAGCAATGGAAGGTCCCAAATCTGTGTAATGCCAGAAGGTAGCAAACAGATCGACTCACAGTGAAATACAAGCACATTGAAGAAAGTGTGGTGCTGGGGGAGGGAGGCCTCACCAATGGAATAAATACTCTTCAGAAAAAGTTTACTCTAGAATGGGATGATTTTAATTTTTTAAATTTATTTTTGAGACAGAGAGAGACAGAGCACGAGTGGTGGGGGGGGGAGGGCAGAGAGAGAGGGAGACACAGAATCCGAAGCAGGCTCCAGGCTTTGCACTGTCGGCACAGAACCTGATGCGGGGCTCAAACCCATGAACCATGAGATCATGAGCTGAGCTTAAGTCAGATGCTCAACCGACTGAGCCACCCAGGCTCCCTTGGAATGGAATGATTTAAAATAAATCCCACTTTTCTTTTGACTTTCAGCATAAAATGGAGAAGTTACCCTTAACAACGCAGCAAGAGTTAAAATTCATGATGCCATGGGAGTGTGTGAGTGTGTTTCTGTGTGTTTTTTAACAAGGAAAAAAAAATTCAAGAACTTTCGTTGTTGTTGTTAAACACCAACAATACTCATGTTGAAAACAATGCATTGTTCTACTCAAAATGAAAGCAGTGATGGGCACATAGTAAGCAATCCATGAGTACTTGCTGACTGATTGAAAATAAATCACAAAATAAAAATATAAATTAGGAGTTCGTGCCTCTGCTGACCATCTTTTCCCTGGACTAATGAGTTGTTTATTTCGCTAGCGACAGCTTCTCCATGGGTTTGTTAGTACAAAATGGTGTTTACTGAGGCTGGGCATGTGCTAATCAGTGTAAGAGATTAGCGTGTACCTCCAGCAGTGGTAGCTACAGCGACAAGACAGCAGGCACAAAACTTCATTTGTTTTCATCGCACAGTGGGTTCCGACTTAATTCACGAGTCCCATAAACGAGGGATCCTGTGATTGGCATCTCAGTAAGTGGAGGGGCGCTGTACACTTGGGACATGTCCTGTGTTTGAGGGGCTGAGAAAGAGGCACTTGCTGGTTAGGAATTTCAAACCAGACAGTCGGGTCTGTAAGCAGGAGCTGTGAATACTTGTACTGCGTGTGGCTTGTGCATGACAGTCACATTGCCAGTAATAGCAACCACTGAATGGGCATTTGTTGTGTTCACTTCTAAGTGTCCGTTTCTCCTTCTTTGATGAAAGCGTCTTTACAGATTGCTTTGGAGAGAGTGATGTTTCTCTTCCCGTGCCTCCTATTAAAGGGATGGCTTAACTAGCCATAAGGAAGTCACTCCAAAATGTTAACATCTCAAAAAAGACACAAGGTTACTTCTCTCTCATAGGACAGACAATCCAGAACCAGGAGACAGGCTCTGCTCCTCACAGTCAGCCAGGGACCTAGCCCAGGAAGGCAGATCCGCCATCCTCATGGCTGCCAAGGTGGCCCCAGCCTTGCCATTTCCGCCCAGCGGGGAGGAAAGGAAGCACAGAGGAGTGCCAGTCCTGGAAGTGGCTATGTATTACTTCAGGTCATATTCTGCTGGCATGAACTTGGTCCTTGGCCTCATTTGGCGGCAGGGGAGACTGGAGCTTAGAGTTCCCAGTCCAGCCCCATGTGTTCTAGGCAAAAGGCAAGCACATAATCAAAGCTGAGGTAAAGGACACTGTCCCACAAACACTCTCCCTAGAAATTCAAATCTTAAGCAGTGCAGCACAAAGGCTGGGAACGGTTGGAGCCGGTCCATCCCAGTGGCAATGTCCTCAAGAGATCATCAACTGATTTCTGCCCCCTGGACTCCTGGAACAGCCCTAATTCTTGCTTGTCTTTTTCACCTCTCTCTATGGCATTGCTGTGGGTGCCCATTGTGCTTCCGCTCACCGAAGTTGGTGTTCACTGCTTCCAAGAAAGACGCACCTGATCCAGCTACCTCTCGTCGACCACCTAACGTCTGTCCCAATGACAAAGATTTCTGGTGCGTTAACTGTGTGCCAGACAATGTTCTAGGAGCTGGATTACATCATCGTGTCCTCACTGAGCTCTGCTTCACAGCCACATCCTCCGATTTCCTGTGAGCAAACCTCCTGGCATTCAGGGCTCTCTCCTCACTTTCTCCCCGGCAGCCTGAAACTCCAGATCGCACTCAGCAAGTTTCCCACAAGGGCGAGCGTGGCTGAAGAGATGATCTACGTGGCTGAAGAGATGATCTACGTGGCTTGTGCTTTCCATGGGCATTCTCACTTTTGTTTTGCCTGGTTTTTTATGTTTGCAATATGTAAATTAATTGCCAGTGCATCTTGCAAGCAGGTTATGCCCGGGCAGCGATTTGACTCTTGCTCTGCAGCCTCAACAACTCCACCAGCCATAGGCATAATTTTGGTGACAAGCTGGAATTTGCATATTTAGCGGGCATCAGTGCACTGCTTTCTGGTGAACCCAAAAGAGAATTCCGTCTTCCTTCAGGCTATTATTACCCGCATCCAATACCAACAAGCACATTCAAAAACAGATGCCTTCATTAAGGTCTCCCCTTTACCTCATTGTCATGCAAATAGCCCGAATCAAGGAGTCTAGAAAGTGCTGGAGAGGTGACAGGAGAGCATCTTAAATAAGTAACAAGTCAGCGTTCAGGGCATCCCTTGATTAATTGGGAGTTATAGCAAAGTGCTACAGGCGTCCGCCAATGGGAGCTTGCTGACACCAAATTATCTTTGAATACCCTCCAGTAAATCTGAGAAACTCCCTCTCGCTACTTCCGTCAATACTTTGTGGGGTAACTTGTTTTCCTGTTTCCCTTGAGGAGTGGAGGTGGGATGAAGAAGGGGTGGGGCTTGGAAGCAGTTGCCCTTGCAAATACTCGAGCTAATTAGCAGAGCGCTGGGGGCCGGGCCGCCCTAGGGGCTGTGTCTGGGCAGTGTCTCAGAATCTGAGTCGGGCGTACCCAGTGCGTTCGGTAATAGCCCTCTAAAGGTTGCAACCCTAAAGCTATGTGGTGGCAAGACGGCATGAATAATTCAGTGAGCATGAGGTCCTGAACCCACGTTTTTCTCTCATAAAGAGGAAAGCCATGAGCCTCAGGTACCAAGTTTCAAACCTATCAGAGCTAAATCTCACTCTTTCAGAGCTTGGTTACTAAGTGCTGTGTAGGTGTGAAAAGCCTCATTACCATGTAATTTTGTTGGGAGCAGACTTCCAAGTACCTGCTTTACTTTATATTCACATACACAAAAAAGATCAAAATGCGTTTTATTTCCTAACAATAGCCAATTTGGCTATAATTATTGTGGAATACTAAATTTTAAGGCATAGCACCCAAGTGGCTCCCCACGTCGCTCCCTTCCATACGTGAATATATTCTTATTTATTGCCTTCCCCGTAACGAACTTTGAGATAAACAACAGAAAAAGTAATTTGTTTTTTGACAATGCTGAACCTTTGAATAGAGAAAATCACACAGTTAAACACAGAGCGCAGTCCTGTGTGGTAAGTGGTATCCATGGCAACCAATAGATTTTATGCTAAGTCTGGCCTTTAAAAACATTTCACGTTTACCACTGAGAAAAAGATGGCCTTGATTTAAAAATGATACAACAAGTACCTCGAATGGGCATGCTTTCTGCTCTGAGCCGCAAACACAATTAAGAGGCATCTCCTCAGCCCAGATCACCTCAATAGTATCTATGTCATCCTTGAGGAACATCACGGCCAGCTGGAAAAAAAAGAAGGAGGTTGAATATTTTGTATTCTGCTGCAGGGGCTGTGAGGCAGTTTGTTTTTTACTTGTTCTCCTTGTATTTAACACCAGGAGTAAAAAATAGGGAGTAAAAATAGCACATTTCCCTCTTATCTTAGTCTGTGATCATGGTGACAGTGAAAATATTATGGCCTGCTTATCGGGAGTAGCTCCAATCACGCCCGCTTATTATAACTTGAAATAATGGATGGAGAAATACCTACCATACCAGCTTCAGACTGAGCGACTCTAAATTAGTTTCTGTTCACATTTAGAAAGTTGGGTACCAAAAATGGAATGCAGTTGTGGCAAAGAGAGGATGTCGCCTTAATCATACACTTGAATAAAATGAGAAAAGACAAGCCCCCTTTTTCTTTAAAAAGAAAAAAGAGAAGAGATTTGATCGATGATGCATCAAAGGAAGGAAACATAATTAATGTCTTCGGGAGGAGTTTGTTTTGCTGAGCTATTTGTAAATGCTTTGATAGCTCCCTTAAGATGACATTTCTACTTTTTTTTTTTTTTTTGCAAGATGAGTTGTCCTTTATTCCTCAAAATGGGATTATCTTGACCGTAACAAGAATTAGAGAAACCTTGATATATTTTCTCCGAAGGTATATTCAGCTGGAGTATTTCGCTGTTGACTGGTGTTACCGCTGAATTGGGTCTCCGCCCAAATTCGTGTGCTGAAGCCCTCACCCCCAGTAGCTCAGAATGTGACTCTATTTGGAGATTGGGCCTTTCACTACGTGATTAAATTACACTGAGTCTGCTAGTGTGGGTCCTAATCCAATCCAACTGGTGTCCTTATAAGAAAAGAAGATTAGGACACACAGAGAGATGCAGGGGAAGTGTGCTCACAGAGGAAAGAGGACATGAGGCACAGCAGGAAGGCGGCCATCTGCAAGCAGAGAGAGGCCTCCGAAAAAAACCAAACCTGCCGACACCTTAGGCTTCAACTTGTAGCTTCTAGAACTGTGAGAAAATCCGTTTCTGCCATATAAGCCACCCAATCTGGGGCATTTTGTTATGGTAGGCCTAGCAGATCAATGCATCCAGGGCAGGGGTGAGGCATCCTTTTACAGAAAGAACAGCTTTTCCGAAGGTGTGTTAGTCAATACATTGGGGAGGGAGGGCAGAATGGAAGAAAGCCTCAGTCGTTCTATCTTCCCTGAAGCATGGGGGTTTTCTGGGGGACAGTGTTGTCTGCTTCACAAATACTTCTCCTGTCTCCTCTGACTCAGTCATTCTCGTCCGTGGCAAAAAAGATGATTTGGGGACACCTCACTATCTCCTTTAATTAAAAGCAAGGATATCTTCTAAGCCATCCACATTTCATAAAGACAAAAGCCTACACTTCTTTCATATTGCCAAATACCTGAGCAGTGACGTAGACCCAGGAGGGTGGTGATGCCAGAAAAGAATGTGTGTGTGCAAGGAGGGAGGTGGTTGGGAGGTCAGGCGTGCTGTACTTCGTTCCTCACATTCATAAGCTTTGCTTGATGCCTGGGCCTCAGGCCCAGGACCACACATCAGCCACCTGCCCAAAGGCATGGGCCATTCATCTTTCTGAGATAATTTTCTTCTTTCAGTCCACAGAGAGCTCTGGGCTATCTTTGGCCGGGGAAAGAATGTTGACTGTTTCACATACAGAAACATAAATCACTCTCTCTAGGCCTTGTTAACTTTTACTTATAAACTGTTTTAATGTAGAACTGTCAGGACCCTGTGAAAATAATGGGTGGTGACAGGCTTAGGATTAAAATCTTCTCAGGTAGTTAGGATGGTGAGTTAGGTTATAAATTGCTTTTAAAGAGCTGAGGCATGGACTATGAGCTTCATATGCTTATTCCAAATGGACACCAATGAGGCAGCTGGGACAAGTATATGCTAGTAATTCATCTTAATTATTTGTCAGCAAAGCCATCATAATAAGAGATGTCTTTCACGTTGATCAGAATGACCCTTGGTAATCTCTAAAGGGTCTTGTCTGAAAAGTACCATTGGAAAAGAGAAGTTGAGTCTTCTGGGGCTTGAGATTTTATGTCTCAAGCAAGGAGGCCTGAATCAGAAAAATATACCAACGGATGTGAAGATATAGCTCAAGTGTCCAATTATAGACACATCCATAATTCTCTCAGATGACCTCATTTGCCTCAGTGCCAAGGCGCTGGTGGACTCATAATTTCTCTTAAAACATACCATGTCTCATGGCTTACTGGATAGGGATGGCTGTTTATTCACAGAGAGGCCAGGCTTTGAGGAAGGACCAGGATCTGTCATTACACCCCACAGAGGAGGTATAGATTGTCAACAAGTAGACAAAGCAGACAGCAACCATCTCTAGCCATAGAGAAGCAAAGTTTTCTTAGGGGGCTAAAAAGGGTGTATGGATGGCCACCAAGTGAATGAAACTTGAATGGGAATCTAAGCAAAAACCAGGTTAAACACTGGGTGAGGAGAGAAGAGCAGACCTGCACTCTTTAGAACTCAGGCCCGAGAGTTCAGTGATCCCATCCCTCCTGACAGGAATTTCTCAGTGCTTAAGGAACCTCCAGGAGCCCAAGGGTCACACAGAGTCATCTTCAAGAGGCCAGACTGTCAGAATCTTTTATTCATTCATTCGACGAACAGTTATTGTATACCTCCTATGTGCCAAAACTATTTCAGGGCCTGTGTACCTCTATTAACAAAACTGACAAAAACCTATCTTCTCATGGACTTACATTCTAGGGCAATCTGTTACTCCACATCAAGCCTCATTCACCAAATGGGACAAAGGCAACTTCCGTGGCTTGTTCCTCACGACAAGAGTTGCCTGGGAAGGACAGCCTCAGGCAGCTGGGAAAATACTTGCCAGGAAATGAGCTGGAGGGGTTGGCTGCCTCCAAACCACACATCCCATCCTCTCTGGCCAACGCTTCTGGGTGGAGAAGCCTTTCTACATCTTGGAGAAGCTCTACAATTCAATAACAATTCACTAAGATGTTTCTGATTCTTAAAACATGTAACTATAGCTACAGACAAACTTCATTACAGGGCTTCAGAGAACCATCTGCTAGACTTTAATTTGCTTCTTAGGACTGAGAGGATTATAAATCATGCTGTAACACATCTAGGAACATTCTTTCCTCCATATTTCAGCTTAAAAAAATTATATGTAGTAGTATCAATTTACTTTACCCTCACCCGGAGCCTCTCATGGATGGACAGAAACAAAATCTCATTAATATGATATTCAGTTTTACTAATATGATATGCTAATACAAATATAAAGTAATTTGGAATACTTTTCCGTAGGAAATTTTAACATTTTTTCTCTATTAAATCTATAAGGCCATGTCCATGTCATTCCAAAGAGTCATTAGCGGATTCTGAGACTTAACAATTGAAGGAACATCTAAGATGCATGGATAAAATTATTCAGGAGAGATAAGATTTCCAGCCTGCTATCCTTAGGAAATACACTTATCTTTTTATTTATGATAATCAAATCCTCCATTTACAAACATTTGTTGAGCATCTGTGTTGTGACAAACCTAGGCCCCTCTTAGGAGCTTCCAATTTAGTGGCAGAGAAAGAAGTGAACGTGAAATCAAATAAAATATAATATGGTATATGGATGCACAAAGGTGGAAGTCCTTAACTCTGCCTGGTACATGCTTCCCAGAGGAAAGGACATGTTCACTTCCTTGGGGAATTCCCAGGAACTACAAACTGCACATGTAAAGATCAGAGGAGAAAGAAAGAGCATGGAACATTCTGGCAACTACAGGTGCATCAGTAAGAATAGAATTCAGAGCCCATAGAGAGGGATGAAAAATGAAGCTGAAAATATTGACTAAAGCCAGGTCATAGGTGTATCTTTTCAACTCTACTCAGTGCTTTGTACTTGATTTTAAAAATAAACAGCTTTTAGAAGAAGTTTCCTTTTTCTGATTCATCCACCAAGGGCTCACTCCATCATCTCTGAAATAATGAGAATCCGAAATGGTGCACTCTGTGCCCATGACACAAAAGGAACTTAATGTATCCACCTAAGGATCAAACTTTGTCCTTGGCTTTATGAATCCATACCTTAGCAGTTGCTTTGACTTAGAAAAATAGTGTAGTGATCTAGGAAAGAAGAGGCCTTATCATATAAAAAGACAGTGGTCCTGTTTATGGCCATACCACCCTGAACATACCTGATCTCATCTGATCTCCAAAGGACAGTGGTCCCAACTTTGAAATCAAAAGTCTGAGTAAGGAAGATCAGTGTCTTTCTGAACTCAGAAACCTGAGGTTCCAGCATCTGAGGCTTATTGGCCCAGACCGTATCTCTTAGGGAAGTCCCTAAACTGTATAGTTATGGAACTTGGAAGGCTAAAGCCAGGGATGAAGGAGGGGGCTGACAGCCAACTAATACATCCTGGCTTTTCTATTTCTCTTTACCCCTTGGCACTTAAAAAAAAAAATCATATGAAGAATAATGTCCAAGAAATGTTTTTCTTTAGATCTTGCCCGAACTACTTTCAGCTGTGATGAGATGGCATTCTGTCTTATTTAACAAGTCTGGAAATGAGGAGTAAATGAGTTGATATGACTGGAGAATTCTGAAACCCTTTCTTTAAATGGCACTCATTTGTTTTATAGTCTGGATGGGATGAAATTTAGCAAATCGTACTTGCCTTCCATTGTGGAGAAGATTGGAATCTGTTGACTGAACATTTCTACTTGGACTCTCATAGTTTTACCTCAAGCATCCATCAGTTGCTTCGGATACTTAAGTTTCACTGTCATTTCACTGTCTTTTCACTGTCATTTGCTGATTTCCACCATGGAGATATTTTAGCCAACTAACACTTCTGTGGAGAGAGAAGGTGTTGGCGGATTGAAGAGAACCCTGTCAATTCTCCCTAGTGCATTCTAAGCTCTGACAGTCTCTTGATTTGTAGGTTGGGACAAAGCACTTAACCTTTGTGTCTCCAAAAGCAAATGATAAATTTTGTCCTATTTACACTGTTTATTAACAGATGGGAGTTGCACATGATTAACTGCTTGGTTCCCTCATTTCTTTGACCTTAAGATGGCAGCCTCGCATGAGGGGTTGCTATGCAGAGATGTATAGCATGCAGAGAAGAGGTGAGCAGCAAATGCTCAATGATGATAATGATGATGATGAAATTCACTTGACTTCTCAGCAAATGCCAAACTCCCTGTAGGAGAACACATGTGGAAGGTAAGCCCTATCTACTTCAGAGCACTGGAGGAAGCTGTGTAATGCAGAAAATGAAAGTGAGGCCTCTCCAAAGCTGGACATACCCTACTTTACCATAGAAAAGCCACTGATAATAACTAAAGTGGTTCAAAACCAAATGGCAGGTCAGATCTTTGATGAATTACTAGAGATTAAATCAGCTAAGTGCTGTTGACACTTGTCCACTAAGCCCAATGAGGATTCTTTGACCTGGGAAAACACTCATCATCACTATCTTGGCAGTGGAGGAGAGAAAGCAATGAAGTCATGGAGAGTCTAGCCTTCCATTTTCCGTTCACTTTATGAACCTGTTTGTCTGGTTGCTCCCAAAGTCTTCTGCATAGCAGCAAAGGATACTTCTTTATCCCCAGATGAACTGTAATTTTCTCCTGCATTTGTTTGTGTATCTGAATCCATATGAAGTTGCAGGGAAAGATTTAGAGCTTTCTCTAAACTCATATTTTCTAAAATGTGTTCAAAGCTAGTTTTAAAGATACTCTACAAATGAAAATTCCTTCAAGTAAGTTTGGGAAATGTTTTCAAAAAGTATTTCCTAAATGCCGGTATACAGTGATGAACAATTCATTCAGTGTCTGAACTCTCATGAATCATGGCATGAGGTAAGGTCAGTAGAAAGACAGAGATGGATCATGTAAAGTCTTATAAACCATGGTAAGAACTTTGGCTGCTATGATTAGAAAAGGCAGTCACTGGAAGATTTCAAGAAGCTTTTATCCTGTGTATAATGGAACGCAACGGGCTTCAGGAGCTTCTGAGAGAAAGAAATCTGTAAGGCTTTCTTTTAAGTAATTATCCTGTTTACTTGACTTATGATACCTACTAAAACATCAGGAAACACAATTTTGAACGTGAGAAGAGGATTGCTTTGCCCAATTTTGATGCCCTTACTCATTGCACCTATTTAACACTAAGATCCTATTCCTGGCCCAAGGATTTTCACTGCAAAGTTGTTCTAATTTTGAACCTTGACTACTCTATGCTTTTTCCCACTCCTTTGTTCACAATGTTGAATTATTATTGTGCGGATTCATTTATTTCTTCTCCTGGATTAGTGTAGGTTAAGTGCTATAATTAATAGACCTAGAAAATATATACTGATTCAAATACCATAGAAATAGATTTCTTGTTGATATAATAACTATATAGAGCAGGTGAACAAGTCAACAGTTATCCTTCCTCCACACAGCTCCACACAGTCATTCAGGGACCCAGGCTGATGGGAGTTTTGCCATTTTCAACACATGGTTTCAAAGGCTTCTCTAGGACTCATCTTTACTCTGTCCAGAGTAGAGGAAAAGAGCATGAAGAAGTATATATATGCAAGTGTGGAGATAGGGGGTGGGAGAGTCCTGAGACAAGGCTGGAAGACACCCAGTAGCTCTGCTCACGTATTAGAACTAGAAATTGTCAGAGTGCCTGGGTGGCTCAGTCAGTTAAGCTGCCAACTTTGGCTCAGGTCATGATCTCATGGTTCACGGGCTCCAGCCCTGCGTCAGGTTCTGTGCTGACATCTCAGAGCCTGCAGCTTGCTTCAGATTCTGTGTCTCCCTCTCTCTGCCCCTTCCCTGCTCACACTCTGTCTCTCTGTCTCTCACTCAAAATTAAAACATTAAAAAAAAAAAAAAACTAGAAATTGTCACATGGCTCTACCTAGGTGCAAGGAAGTTAAGAAACATAGTCCCCGCTTGTGCAGCTACAGTCTACACTATGGATGGCTTGCATGAAGTGTGTTGAACAGCTACTTATATCTGCCACACACCTACCATACTACTAGCTCTTTGAAAGAAGAACTAAAAGTTTTAATACATTCATCTTTGTTAGTTTCATAAACATATCATGGTTCTGGAATAAAACATATGTCCAGTAAATGCTGGTTGAAATAAGCAACAGTGCACCCCAAATTTAAATATCTCCACCAGGAGGATGGAAAGAGTTGAAGAGCCGCCAGGAGACAGAATAAGGTAGGTGTCATGGTATTTCAGTCCCAAAAAGGCAAACATTTGCAGAGAAAGTGGTTGAATTTGAAGTTTAGTTTCTCCCATGATTTATCTAAAGGAAGCCTTAAGCAAAGCAGAGGCAAATTTAAAGATAAGCATGAGATTTTCAGAGGCTTATCTACAAGTAAGGAAGTTCTTCTACATTTCTTCATTGTGTTTTTGGCTTGGAACATCTCACAGAGTAGTCTGAAATGCTGTCAGACATCTTCTGGGTCATAAATCACACAGAGGCATGGTGAGCACTAAATCAATAGAGTTTCTAATTTTTGAAAAAGTGGGAAGGTGCTTATATAACCCTGCTGGGGAAAGGGAAGGCCATTGGCAGCTTGCCTTGTTTATCCTGAATCAGATTCACATTTGGAGGCCTCTCCCCTCCCTGGAAGCCCTTTTGCTCAGATGGCACCAGAGAAAATGCTGAAATCTGCAGTCCTTGGACACCCTATTTCCCCATATTATCTTGTTCTAACCATAGTTCATTTTGCAATTGGAACTGACTAAAGAGAGGTGTTTACAACGTTGTGCACTGTCACATTGCTAACGTTTTCTCTTCTGTAGGAGTAAGAAGAGGTGGGAGCTGGAACAGAATGAACATTTATCATCAGGGACACCTTCCCTCCCAAATGTGATCATCATACCTCTTCAGAGAAAGAAAGTATTTTGGGTGCTTATTTTGTATTATCCAGAAGTTTTCAATCCTTAGCCCATAACACCCCCACAAGATGATCTCAAAGCAAAGAACATCCAAGCAGAAACAGCCTGTACTTCAGCCCTCTAAGCTGCTCTGCCCAACACCCCCCACCTTTTTTTTTTTATCTCCATCCAAAGATAGCTGAATGCTGAGGGCTTTCCTTATCAGAAAAGTGGGGTGAAAATGTGTTATTCTTTTGAGCAGAACCAAGGTGGGGAAAGGCACTGGCAGTTTAATATACCACATACATGGTCTGTTGAATCAGTCCAGCAAATTTCACCAGAGCTAGATATCAAAACTGCCCTTCACGGACCAGGGAGAGTTAAGTGGGAGAGATAAAAAGATGTGACATAAATGATCAAAGCAATAAAACTCACTGCTCAATTAGTCACTCAGAGAGGCAGGAGGTAGAGGGGATTGGTGGTTGAGGAAAAGTTGTATATTTGCTCTGCAGGGATCATACTCATTTCCTAGTGTCATTCAACCTGCTTGGCTCAGCTGCAGATTTCAGGCTCGTTATTAATTTTATAGGCAGTCCACCTACCTTTCCCCTCCCCCCTTCTGTTACTTTAAAATATTAGCCAGTTAGGGGCGCCTGTGTGGCTTAGTCGGTTAAGTGTCCGACTTTCGCTTAGGTCATGATCTCACGGTTCGTGGGTTCGGGCCCCGCGTCGGGCTCTGTGCTGACTGCCAGCTCAGAGCCTGGAGCCTGTTTCAGTCTGTGACTCCCTCTCTCTCTGACCCTCCCCTGCTCTCTCTCTCTCTCTCCTAGAAATTAAAAAAAATATATATTAGCCAGTTAAAGTAAAGATATCCATCATCCTATGCAAATCATGCCTCTCTGTTTTGATGGTAGCAGGTGAAAACAGTATTGTACATACTACAACTATTGCTGGTAATTTAGGTTTGTTTCGTTTTCCCAAGCTACCATTATAGGACATACTGAAAGCAAAAATTCTTTAAGATCCATCTGGCAACTTCTAGACACCTAAATGAATATGTTTTTATAGGCCCCATGCTATAAGCAAGTCTTGATATTAAGCATTTCTGACAGCAGCTCCTAGCCTGACCCCTGAGGGTGTTCTAGGAAATCCAGAACTAGGGCAAAATTAGCTGTGCCCCAGAAAATCTGGTCTGTCATCGAGAAAGAGCAATTTGCATTTTTGAATTTTTCCAATCTGGTCTAAATTAGCCCTGGTACTACCAAGGTCTGGCTACCTAATGAGAACAATTATTTCTGGATTTCAATTAAATTGAATTAAAGAAGTATTTTATTTGTTTTTATTGGTAGTTTTTTCATTATAAAAGTAATATAGCCACATTATAGAGAATATGAAAAATATATTGGAAAAAAAGACTCTCATAATCCCCTGCCCTAATAAGACCACTGTATCAATCTTGGTGCAACTGAATAATATTTAAGGAGCATCTCCATGGTAGATGTGACAAACAACTACATAACAAGAGCATAAAGTAAGAGGTTTGCAGGCTACTTGGGAAGGCTGTACATGTGCATATAACTCAAGTGACAGAATGGTACGGAGTGTCATATGGTCCAAATGACTGGTACAGTTCTTAGAGGGAGGAAACGAATAAGGGTTAGCAGGTCAGGATGAGCTCTACAATGGGCACAGGAAAAATGAGCAGCGCTTTTAAAGAGTGGACATATATGATGGGGGAGAGGCTCCCAGGTCAGCCAGGCAAGGGAAGAGGGATCGTGGAGCCTGGACAGAACTAGGAAATGAATCTAGCACGTTTGCAAGAATAAAAAAATTTGGCTGAAGGATTTCCATGGGGGAAGAGTCAGCTATAAGATTTGATAGAAAGTATGAACCCTTATAGTATAGCCTGAAAAGTTCTCATGAATGCAGTTCATAGGCATATATAAACATATGCTGTGACGGCATTCCATAAATTTTGGAACCACTGTCAATCTCTCCTCATGTGGGCATCCATTCAGCCCTAAGGGTCACTGTGTAGTACGCATGACCCATGACTGTCTGACTTGTAGACTGAGTGAAGGATCACTATCTGCAGAAATACAAATTACTAACAAAGCTTAATTTCTATCTTAGTTTTTGCATAAGAAAATTAGGTGTTTGTTAGAACACTCACTTTAGTGAATTGCATGTGCTCCCAGTGGTGATGTGCATTCTACTTGAGGATTTTGAAGGATCTACCTTTTCCTGTCTCTTTCCCCGAAGTTTGGCACAGTATCTGGAACATAGGAGGTGTTCAGGGTTCAAGGAATAATGAATGAATGAATGAATGAATGAAGTACTTGAATGAATTAAATTCAAGTGAAATGCAGAACTGGAAGTGGGGAAGAGAAACTATCAATTGAGTGCCCTTCTTGAACTCAATGCTTTCTTTTATTTTTTGTCTTTCCAAGTTTTTATTTAAATTCAAGTTAGTTAACATACAATGTAATATTAGTTTCAGATGTAGAATATTGAATATATTGTCACCCAACACTTACATACAACACCTGGTGCTCATCACAAGAGTCTCCATCACCTATTGAACCCATCCCCCCACCTACCTCCCCTATGGTAACCATTAGTTTCTTCTCTATAGTTAAGAGTCTGTTTCTTTGTTTCTCTCTCTCTCTCTCTCCCTCTCTTTCTCTCTCTCTCCCTCCCTCCCCTCCCTCCCCTCTCTCTCTTTACCTCCTATGTCCATTTGTTTTATTTCTTAAATTCCACGTATGAGTGAAATATGGTATTTATCTTTCTCTGACTGACTTATTTCTCTTATAATACTCTCTAGCTCTATCCATGTCATTGCAAATGGCAAGATTTCATTCTTCTTTATGGCCGAGTAATATTCCATTGTGCATATGTGTGTGTATGTATATATATATATATATATATATATCTCACATTGCATATATATAGTAACCTATGAGAGTGTATTATAAACCGTAGGGATAAAGGCCATGCCATAGGGAGTTTAAAGAAAGAGTGCCTGATGAATAAATACAGAGAGAAGCACACACTCATTTGGGAAGCTTCCCACTGAAAGGAAGTTGAGGCCCAGGCGGACCAGGCAATGTTTTCTCAAGTCACAGGAAATTTGTATGTTTATAAAGATGTAGCAGACATGATTGGATGTTCACTGACTAGTCCAAATACCCTCCCACATTTTCCAGCCTTCATTGCAAATAGCTTTAGGGCTATGCAATTATTTCTGGCTGTGGGCTCTGGGCAGGGGTGACATAAAACTTTTGGTGGAGGCTAGTAAGAACTGATGAGCCTTCTCCATCACCCTTTCACAGACTTGGTGTCTCTGAATGTTACACCTCAGAAAGCATCACTTCAGAATGATGGAGGGCAACCAAACCCTTCCCGGACTCTGTGAATCTGACACATAAGTCTTTGCTGTGTTAAGCCACTGAAATTGGGGGTGTTGTCTGATAAAACAACTCAATGTCAATGATTCTAACCAAGCAGAGGATAGGATGAAAGAGGGAAAGGGTAAATATGGGAGTGGCATTCTTTGGGATTGAGGAATGAATGGGGTTTTGAAAAAAACACTTCTTCCTTTGTAATTAGAAGAAGTTCTGAGAAGACAGGGGTCAAGGATGAGGATGATCCAAGCTCTTTGGCAAGCAGAAGCCGAACCATTAACCACTGAGCCCTCTGGGTGTGTGTGGGTTTGGGGCTGGAGGAGAGACCACAAGGTCTGGAACAATTGCCATCCTCCCTGTGCTAACTGGAGACTTAATGAGGGATCCTTAAAGGGATTGCTTACCTAGAGCCCCAGTAAAGTTGGATTTCTCCTCAAGAAAACTATAAAGAGCCACAGAATGTCCAGAGGAGAACTAAAATGATCAAGGAAATGTGATTTTTATCGGAAGTTCTAGCTAAAAGGGCTAGAACTCTTCAGCCTAGAAGCACAGTCTGAACAAGATGTGTTCAAGGTGTTTCTTTCATGAAGGGGACAGAGGAAGAGGAGATAGTCCGGCTCACCCAAACTTGCACAACCATGCAAAGGAGCACATCTTGCAGTCTAAAAGAGGTAGTGTTAAGATAGGGAACCATAGTACTACTGTCTATAGCAGGTTCATTGTTGGGATGAGGTATGGCATAGATGTAAATATAAATATAAATATAGCAGGAAACTGACTTCTGAGACCAGATTTCCAAAAATCTGCACAGACATTAAATATAAATAAATAAATAAGGGCTTTGCATGGTCTAAGGCAGAGTGGAAATAGAATGTGGTTTTAAGACACACAGACCTGGTTTTAAACTCTCTTACTAGCTGTGTTCCATCATACAGTCAACACATATTTATTGAACACCTAATATGTGCCAGCACTGAGTTTCTCAACAGATTCTAGTAGCAAACGAGATGTATATGGTCCCTGCCCTCATAGAGTTTACAGCCTAGTGGAGAAGGCAGATATCCAATAAATGATTGTAGAAATAATTACTTAAATTAAAATTGTAGTAAATTCCTCCAAGGGTAGGCCCAAGGTGCTGGGAGAGTATCTGGAGGGACTCAACAAATCTGGGGTGAGAGGGGAAAGATTTCCTCAGAGAAGTAACATAGAAATTAAAATGTACATGATCAGTAAGAATTGGTAAGGGAAGAGGGAGGAGAGGAGAGTTAGAAGTGAAGGCCTTGAGGGGCGCCTGGGTGGCTCAGTCGGTTAAGCGTCAGACGTTCGCTTAGGTCATGATCTCGCGGTTCATGGGTTCGAGCCCCGCGTCGGGCTCTGTGCTGACTGCCAGCTCAGAGCCTGGAGCCTATTTCAGAGTATGTGTCTCCCTCTCTCTCTGACCCTCCCCTGCTCACGCTCTCTCTCTCTCTCTCTCTCCTAGAAATAAAAAAAAGAAGAAGAAGAAGAAGTGAAGGCCTCGAGCCCAAGTTCCTTACCATCTCTGGGCCTTAGTTTCCTTATCTGTAGTAAATGCCCTCGGTGACTCACAGCAGGCCATCACATACCTCCCCTGGCTACCATGAGGGCTGGACACCAGCAGCTCAGAGCTGCCTCTTTAGAGAATTTGTTCTCTGCCAGCAGACCTAGGTCACCTGGAAACACCCAGGAGGTTATGACATCCTTATCCTACCCTCATTCTGTGCAGGTGGGAAGGGGTGAGTGCAGCCCACAGCCAAGGACAAGAAACAGATGGACAGCCCCTCCCCCAGCGTGCTCTGTCTGCCACACTCCAGAGCTTGGACAGGATCTGGCTGAGTCTGGACTTTAACTAGAACCACGTCTTTGATTTACTTCCTCTCCTGCCTTATCCTGTGGCCCTCACTTCCTCACTGGTTTCTCTCCTGAGAGTGTCCCCTCCATAATCACTTACATAAGAATCTCCTATAGCTCGATGTCTACTATCATTTGGAATAAAACTAATGTTAATACAAAAAAAAAAAAAAAAAAGAATCTCCAGCTCTGCCTCTGCCTCAGGGAAGGCAAGCAGAATGGCCACCTCAACTGAAATAATGAATGACAAGAACTTGAACCACATAGTAATAGCCCTGCGGTGGAAGAGCACTGGCCTGGGAATCTATAGTGCTGGCATGAGAAGCACATCTCCCCTCCTCCAGATATTTGGGTACTTCATTCTGTGCAAGGACATTAACCATACTGTTTACAAAGTATATTCACATTCTTTGTCAAATCTGGCCCTCAAAACAATCTCTAAGTAGCAAGGAGCAGGTGCTCTCTCATGCCCCGTGCTCCAGAGGAGGAAAACGGGAGTCAGAAGGGTGAAGTTCATCCATTAATGTTGCCAGGACTCAGAGCTGTGACCCTGCGCCCCAGGCACTTACAACTCCCCGTAGCCGCCCACCCACCCTTGACGGGTGCCCCCAGAAAGGCCGAGCAGAGAACAAGATGGAGGACTTGCCTGACTTGATGTGTCATTTTTCTGCTCCTGTGGATTTGTTTTCATAATCTTTGCTAATTTGACCTTGAGGGCAAATATGTTCATCGTGTGAGTGCACACAGCACTTTTAAGAAAGTGTATCTGTGTTTCCTATTTCCGACCTAAATGATACGGGCTGCTTTCCTTTTACTGCTGAAAATTTTTCCCCTTCGTCAAGTGCAAAAAGCAGAAAATCTTTTAGAGTTCAGCTAGTGTGTAAAAATCTCAAGGGGAAAGTAAATGAAATGCTTCGGGTATCATTTCAGTTAGGGAATTAAGGAGGTCTTAAAGAGCCATGGCCTCTCAGGTAAGTTTGCTGAAAGCGGCTGAATGGTTTCAGGGAATGAGTCCCACCCATCCTCTTCCCTGGTGAGCTTTGAATAAGAGGGCACAGTCACCTTGTGAGTCACCTGCCTGGTCCTGACATTCTATAGGCAGAATAGAGGATGCTTTGACATTTGTGTGATAGCCTCTGGATTTTTCTTTTCCTGCCTCCAAGTGCACAGAAACAGGACTTACATTTCTTGAGAGTTAATTTCCTTCAGCAGCTTATTCCCCATCTGAAGCCACAATCCTCTTTGGGGAAGCAATTGGTTATTGTGTAAAGGATTTTGAAGTTACATACTAAGGATTATGACTCTATTTGGTGAGTAAGAAGCAATGTCAGGAGAACTCTTAAGCACCAAATACCCAGTGTTGATGAAAATGTTCCCACTGGAGATGAATAAGAGAAGAAACAGCAAAATCTAGGAAGTTGTCGCAGGCGGGAGGATTGTTAATGAGAACTTTATCCAAATGCGACCTATTGTTTTATCGACCGCGCCTGGCAATGTGTTTCTGCCCCGTGTTATAACTGAGCTTTACTGGTTTTAAGAGACTCTTTGTTTCCATTCTCTGTATCTCATCACTCTCATCATAAACACAATCCCCGCTCTGCCCACCTTAGAGGTTGCAGTGAAGGACCCGTGACAAAAGGTGCTTTGGTGGAAAAATACTTCACGTCTGCAAGGAGAACTGCTTACCTAATGTGCAGCCACACCCTCGGCCCACAAAACAAAGTCCACGGCAAGAGTCCTCTCCACACTCCTGAGTGTTGGCGTCTTGACACGGTTCTCCACCAGCGCTGTTGTATTTAAACACGTACGCAGATCTGACCAAAATTACACTCATAAAATATTAACTTGCAAAATTTAAACCCAGGATGCAAAGAGGTGGGACGGTTGCAAATTTCATAATCTTGATCATCCGGTGTCTTTCACTTCTGCTTAATTTTTTATGGAAGCTGTATATCTGCAACCAGAACACGCTGGCCTGGAACTCAGAAAGTTAACTTCAGCCTCACGGGCCGGCTCAGAATCCATACGGGTTCAGAGCTGTGCGCTTGGGGAGGGAGGCACGTTCTCCCATTTGGCCCTCTGAGTTAATTCACTCTGCAGAGTAAAAGTGAGCTAAGCCCCCTTTTCTTATGGCTCAACACGGCTTCCAGCCAAAAGTCATTTTGATTATCTTCCTTGCTTTGGTTTGGAAATGAACTCTAAGGAAAAGAACTCCACCTACGCCCTGCAACTGCGTGGCTCCACCAGCCCAGAATATGCTGTACAGCTAATAACAGGACGGGCCCTGAAGCCCTGAAGTATATGTCACTCCTGTTTAAGCCCCTTTGCTATGGAACATAATCATATTTTCATGAGGGAAACAGGTGCACTATTGTGCTCTTGGTAAAAAGGTTTATATTTCATCTGCATTAAAGTGAATTTTCAACCATTTCGAGCTCTTATTAGTTCCCATGTGTCTATTTGCAGAGTCAGTAGTGAGTACCCATTTATCCCTAAGTCCATGTGCGGTGCTCAAATGGCCATATTTTTCCTGCACAGTGACAAGTGACACACTTAATGATGCTTCTGAGACCATGAGCCCCTGTGCCTGTGGAATCATCACAGAGACAGGCTTAGGGTTCGTGGTGGTCATTTGGTTGTAATTCATTGCGAAACTCCAGGTTAGGTAAATTATTAACCCACCATCCGATTATTTCATTGTCAGCTAAGAAAAATAGAAAAACGGACATCTTTCAAAAATAGAAGCTAAGAGAGCCACTTTTAAAACAAATCACCAAAAGAATCAGAATTTGGGTTTTTAACAGACATATTCATGATGAAATTACAGCTGCACTCACATTCTTAAGGCAATACAGATGGGTGCAAACACATAGCCTTTTCTGACCCTTCAAGTCATGATCACTGAAGGGGCAGTGATTTGGCCGCTTGCCCATAAGGAGAGAGTCAGGGGATGGCTCAGGTCATAGCTCTGATGAAAAAAAAAAACCCAAGGAGGCACATTTTCATGAGGCCTTGTACCCAATCCAGAGGAGTAAGCCAAGTCCCACCTCCTTCTAGGAATCATGTTTCTCCACTGGGCAGTTCCATAGGCCTGTCTCTATGGGGTCCTCGCCATACCCATCTGTCGGCAGGTCCTCCTGTGAGCTCAGACTCGTGGGTGTATGATGACCTGTCAGTGGGACCCACACCCTTGGGGTACCCGGCAGTCCTTCAGGTGTCAGGATTGTCCTAGACACCAGCATATATCCATTACCTTTAAGAAACTATAGGATGCTGGTTAAGTGCATGGACTTTGGTGTTAGCTCCACCAGACCTAAATTTCCTTTTTGCCATTTACCAGCTGTTAGGTTAATGTTGTCACATTAGGTCACTGCTCTAAACTTCTGTTTTCTCATTAGCATAGCTAGGAAAATAATGTTAGCAATAATGTCTACTCATAGAGCCACTGTGAATTAAAGGAGATCATGTATTTATGTCTTGGGCAGAGTGCCTAGCACATAGTAAGTCTTCAATCAAGAGTGACTATTATTTTTATCTGGCAAATTTCCACAATCATACACATATATAATGTGCAGGCTTCCATTATCTTTATTGCTTTTAATAACCTAAAATAATTTTCTCACTCATTATATAATAGCGATCATTATTGCAATTACTGTTTGTTCATGACACCTCACATTATTATAATTATTATTTTTATCCTACTCTCACAAATGTCATCAATAACTACCAGCCATTAGTTGTCATTAATAATTACCAACTCCATGACATCCCACCCCACTGCTCAGGATAAATGAGTTTGTTTTATTAGTACTAAGGGCCAGCCGTAAATGAAGGACTTCTCTCCATTAAACCAAAAAAAAATCTCCCAGGATGTTCAAGGTGAGTTTGTTTTCTGCTCTGAATTTAGCATAGTAACTGACTAAATTTAATGTCTGACTGAAAACATCTGAAGAGACCTTGTTCTAAAGGAAAATACTTCAAGGCTCTGAGGCATGTGAGAAATCATGTACACTAGACAGGAACTTGCCACCCGTGGCTTTGTGAGGCAAATTTCTAGAAGAAATCACTATGTTAGTTGGTTAACTAACTGGTTAGTTTGTTTTAAAAATCACCTGAACTCTCAGCTCACTTTGGTAAACTTTCCATAGTGAACACATGGGTACATGGACATGTAAGCCAATTCCCACTTTTGGTTTTTCTCAAATTATTTTATTTTCTTGATTTTATGAAAATTAAATACAGCATATGGGATAGAAGCCAGACCGTGGGACTTCAGCCTCCAAGGAAATAAACCTCAATAAGATGTGGCTTCACTTAAGCCATGAAATGATGAGCCTTTAAGAGTGACAAATGAGATAAAGAATGACCAGAATTCCATTTTGGGTTCTAGACCTTTCATTTCCTTCCTCTGCATGTAACTTGCTACTTTTTTTTGCCTCCTGGGTGAAAACACTCTGGAAGCCAGGAGGCTGTAGAAGGGATGTAGGGTGGGTCAGCTGCTCTTCTCTCCCCTCTGTGAGGGACTACCCATGCCAGGTCAGTGTGGCCATTCCCACAGGAGTAAAAGCATTTCAGCAAATCCTCAAAATGATTTTCTACTCATGCAATTTATAAACTTTTGATCTCCTCCCTTAATGGTAAGACCGCAGAATTCTCAAGGTCAAGCACCAAGCTAAACTAGGTTGCTATCTCCAAGCACTTTGCACAGGAGCTGTTGTGCACGTGCCCTACAAAGATTCTTGAATAAAAAGGCGGATGCGCAGAGTACATGTAAAAGTGGGTGGGAGGGGCATGAAATGGGCAGGCTGAAGGGTGAGCAAAAACAGTGATCTGAGCTCTTTCTGTCCTGCAGAACAGCCTCAAGTTCCCTTGGATGAAGTCTATCTTTTCCTATATTGATTTCTGTATTACGGGTAGAGAGGTTAGTGTGGAACCATATGACATTCCATCTTTGTTGGTCAAAAATGTACTGTTAAAAACAATTTGAGTTTCAACCTAACAATAAGCTGAGGGGTTAAGAGCACATATTTGAGATGTGAATCTGATTTCTGACCACTGCTTAGAACCTGCGTGACATTGGACAAGTTATTTCGCATTTCCAAGCTTCCATTTCTTTGTACAACTGAGGATGCTAACCCTTGCTTAGTTGTAAAGATTGAAATAAGGTTATACACGTTGACCACTTAGCTAGTATGTTCTCCAGAGGTCTGGAACACTCAGACTCTGTTCCTTTGTATCTGCCTCTATTGTCTTAAACCTAGATGTTGGCATTCTTTCCTCAGTCACCCTGCCACCCTGCATTGTACTTTCTGCATGATGCTGGTTATTATACTGTTTGCCATTTTAAAACAAGATTGAAATAGAAGCTTAAAAACAAGGCACTCAGTTGGGCTTTTTCCTATTAAAATCAGACATTTCAATGCATGCGGAAAGCATTTTTTTGTGCTTAATTATTCAAACTAATGGGTTTTATTGTAATGAGATTTTAAAAACCATTATGATGGGCAAAGGGCTGAAGCTTAAAATATTTTCATTTACAGATAGGTTCTGCTTTAATGAAATCCAATATGTAAAAATCTAAACTTAGGTAAATTGGAAGCCTTATCTACATTTATATTGTTTACATTACAAAAGAGGTGTTCTGCCTTACAAAAGCATTTAGTTGAGCGTTCCTTTCAATAGCTACATCCCTATGTTGCATTTCGAATACAACTTTAATTATTACCATGTTATTTACACACAGGTGTTTCGTGTAAAGCAAGGTTCACCTGGGAAGAGGGTTGGGTTGTGCTGAATTTCTTAATCAGTCAGGGAAGAGGGATTGAGAGAAGAGATTTTGAGTGACATCCTCCACAGAAGGCAAGAAAGGTTCAGCATTAGACTTTCAGGGCTCCTATCTAATCTTGGTGTGAAGGCATCTGTCAAATGCACCATTATATCTCTTTAGCTTAAACGGAGCGGTGTTTAGCGATTAAAGTAATAGAACACGATCAGGAGTCGTGTTTTCTGCTTCTGTCTCTTCCAGCTTCAGAGTAGATACTCTTGACATGTTCACTCTGAGGCCAGTTGCCCATTTACAAAGCAATTATTTCCATCCTGGGAGATGTAGTAAAACCTTGTTAATGTTTTAATAGCCTTGTGAATGCCTCAGACTGTCTGAGGATCTGGCCTTCTTGCCCTCCCCAGCTTGTGAACCAATGGCCAGAACACCCTCCTCACCCACCTCTTATTTACCTTGAAAAATAAAACGAGTGCTTATAAAAGCCAAATCATCCATTACAGAATTAAGAAACCAAAAATGTGTCTCCCTCACTGTACATAAGAACTTTCTGGAACAGCTTTATTAAATAAAACTTTAAATGGACAGAAACCTGTTACCAAAGCTGTTGTATGAGCTATTTTACTCAAAAGAATGTGTTAAATCCATCTCAGCAAAGCAGGGCCAGTGTGTATAGTCAGTGAAAAGACAGAAATATCCTCATTACATAGAGGTGGGCAAAATATTGAGGATACATCGCAAAATCTACATTGTAAGAGTTTGAAAGCAGGGTTTTGAAGATTTCAGGCCTATAGTCTTTGAAAGTAAATACTAGTTCGAGAATTATAGTAGAATCAGATCCTTGGCTACAATCATTTAAAAAAATACAATCGCTTTACTTATCTATTAAGGAAAAGTGAACTGTCTTTAAGAGAAAATAAGGAGGTATGTGCTAGCGTATATTCAAAAGGAGAAGGAAGACGCCAACATTATGAATTAAAGCTAAGGTTTAGTTATATATAAGTTATCCCCCTTCCTTTTGCTACCAAAAGTAGAAGTCATTCATTTATTCCTACTTTCAAAATTTAATATGAAACCAGTCTCCTCAGGGCCTGAAACTGTGCCTGGAACAGAGTACTTACTTACTAAGTGAATGAATTGGTAAGTAGTCACCTAATAAATGAATGAATGCATAGGATGCGTGTAGTCCATTATGAAGGTGGGATCTAGACTTATAGACCAGGCTCTATTCATAGACTCTTCCCACTGGCAGTTAGCACCAGTGGTTGGTTAGCAGAGGGCCGGGGCCCAGCCGCTGTAGCCCACCTGGGGGCAGCCACCTAGGGGCCTCAGGATTCCTGGGAGCGCATTGGGCACAGTAGGATTTCAAGCCCCTCAGAGAAAGGTGGCAGAGGTGCTAGAATAAGAAGCCAAACACAAGGTCACAGCCAGGCTAGAAACCAGCAAGCCTTGATCCAAGTCCCAGTGCTTGAGGTCAGGATCTGCAGCGGGACTCAGACGGAGACCTCGGTTCCTAGCTGTGGGGTGAAGTGTTACATTAAGGCTGCAAAACTGGCAATGCCGTGGAGTTAGACTGTTTACAGCCTTCTCGGTAGTAAAAGAAACAAGAAATAAAGGCTTTAAAATCTATGCTCCACTAAAATCTCATAAGGTGCTATTGATTTCCATATCAGAAAAGCAACAATTATGAACAAGGATTATTTGAATTAAGGCTTCTGTAAGCATTCCATTAATACTGATCCCAGAAATAATCTAGAATAGATATCTTGATTTTTCCTTTAATGAAGAAAT
The DNA here is from genome assembly GCF_008692635.1 of Crocuta crocuta. Lineage (NCBI taxonomy): Eukaryota > Metazoa > Chordata > Mammalia > Carnivora > Hyaenidae > Crocuta > Crocuta crocuta. Next base: position 754,081 of record NW_027531018.1, on the reverse strand, counting down.
CTTTCTCCCTCTGTATCAGGAAGGCATGAAACAGATGGCACCCTGAAGCTAGGTAATTTGAAGAGAGTTTAATAAAGGAACTATTTACAAAATAGGGCCTGGATTTAGGAAACCAACAGAAAGAGTGCAGTGCCCTGGGCAATCAAGAGAGGGGAGCCATTTCACCCTGGGGCACGAAAAGTGGTGTTTGGAGAGGATTCCCTACTGGTCTTTGTAGAGAGATGCCCAAAGGGGGAGCTGGGAAAATAAACACCCTGACCTGTTGATCTCCTGCCATGCCTCTCTCTGGCTGAATCCAGCCGAAAGCCAGAGGGCACGCAGAACTTCTAGGGCAAGGGAGGGTGGAGGAGAATAGGGAGCGGACCTGGGTAGAAGATAACCAGCACACCTTCTCTGGGAAGTTAAGCCATGTTACTGATACCTCAAAGGCACTGCAAAAAGAATAAGAATATTCATTTGGGGGAACTGATAAAATCAGCTCCATTTGACTCAACCATAATGTATTTAATATTGGTGATACATTTCATAAAAGCCCCCAATCTGCAAGTACCTTTGTTTAGACTGTGAACTTCCTAAGGGCAGGAACTGTTCTTTATTCTAATTTTTTTTTTGTAATATTTTTTAACACTTATTCATTTTTGAGAGAGAGATGGGGTGTGCGTGGGAGAGGGGCAGAGAGAGAAAGAGACACAGAATCCGAAGCAGGCTCCGGGCTCTGTGCTGACAGCTCAGAGCCCAATGCGGGGCTCGAACCCAAGAGCGGTGAGATCATGACCTGAGCCGAAATCAGACCCTCAACTGACTGAGCCACCCAGGTGCCCCTGTTCTTTATGCTTTATCCTTAACAACTTAGCACCATTCCTGGCACACAATACGCGTTCAATAACCATTTGTTAAGCGATTGAGTAAGTTAATGACTAAGTTTGTGGATGAAATATGTTCTGGTTTATATAATTTTCTTGTCAAAGGAAGCTTTATCCAAAAGGAAAAACAATCACAGAAAGCTTCTTTGATCTTCACCACCCCTCCCCACCTCCCGTGACTGAAATTTCTTCCTAAAGTACAGCATTGGCTGTTCCCACCATTTGAAGAGGATTACACTAAGCATGGGGAATATTTCTTTGATGACTGAGAAGCTAGCAGCACTCAGGGCTGTCATTCTAAACTGTAGGTGTCAGCAACAGAGCTGACTTTCAAGACACTCAAAGTTTTTAAACACAAATAAATAAACACATGGGAATTGCCATACCAGATCAGACTGGTGCTTAGGCTGCCAAGTATTCTCTGCTACGGCTGAATGTTCTACATTCTTCCTTAAGCATAAACTCTATGATTAATTTAGGAATGGACACAGTGAATAGAGATTTTATTTCTTCATCTAAAAAAAAATTTTTTCTGCCACTGGCATTTTTTGACTTCTCTTCTGGTATTTTTCCAATTTCCCCAACTGATCTTCTATTTTTATTAAATTAAGTCTCAGGACTTTCATTCAAAAGGCTGTTTTACTCTCTTAAGTCAGCCTCATAGGGGTTAGGTAGTCTTATCTTAATTTTGCTTTCAACTATCATTTCTTTAGGTGAAATAACTACAAGTCTCTCTCAAACATTGTGTGTAATCCAAGTTCCCTAGTAATGTTATCTAAACCTCTCATTATCTTGAAAGAAAATGGGGGACGTTGATCTGCCCTCGTTGGTATTCTTGGGACATTCTGATCAAGGATCTGTCACAGGTACAGATTGGTCAGAGAACCCTAGACTCCCACATCTTAAAAAGAGGGTTGTAACTGAACCTGTGTGGATTTTTCCTGGGTAATTTTGTTTATCCCTAGAGTGATTTCCTGGCAATGGTCTCTGGTAAGCTTCTATGGTCCAGACTTCTTGTCCCTTTAGAAATCTGGCTTTTACCATCAGTTCTGTCCCATTTCCAAGGAATAAACCATCACAGACATGTGGAAACTCCCAGTCTTATAGGACTCTTTAAAAAAATTTTTTTAGTTAATTTATTTTTTGAGAGAGAGAGCGAGCGAGCAGGGGAGGGGCAGACAGAGAAGGAGAGCAAGAATCCCAAGCAGGCTCTGCACAGTAACTGTCAGTGAAGAGCCTGATATGGGGCTCAGACTCACGAACCATGAGATCATGACCTGAGCTGAAATCAAGAGTGGGACGCTTAACCAGCTGAGCCACCCAGGTGTACCAGGACTCTTTAAGTATCCTCTTCCTGGGCTTCCTAAGAAGAAATTCTTCCCCTGTTCCTTATACTAGACTTTGAAGTCACTCCTTTCTCTGAGTTGCTGTAGAAAGACCAATCCCGCTCTGGGAGAGAGACTTTTTGGACCCAAAGACTGACCAGATCTCTCCTCAGCCTTCTCAATAGAACTGAGTGACACAGACCTGTAGCATGCCTTTTCTATCCCTGCCTTCCTTTTTCCCAACCCTGCCCTCCTCTCCCATCATGCCCAAACCATTTTTGTGGCTTACCCTTAAACGTCTGGCAAGTTCTCTGATTCCTTCCTCAGTTTAGTCCTCACTTCCTGAAGAAGGGCAAGTTATACTTCAATAAGAAGATAAAGTTTGTTTTTAAAATAAAATTTAGTTTATACTATATACATGTATAAATGTGTATGAATGTGTTTGAGAAGACATATACAAGCAAAATAATAAAAGTCACAAAATAGATAAGCGAAAAAATTAAAATTAAAAAGATAAAAATCACTTTTAATCTTATCTCTTAGAGACGAACACTGTTTCCACTTTGATGTGCATACTAATGGTCTTTTGGGAAAAAACCTGTATGTACATGTTTTTAATAAAATGGGACAATACTATTTATAACTTTCTTTTTACCTCTGCTAAATAATACATTAGGGATATTTTTCATGTCATTAATCTTTTACATCATTTGAAATGACCACATAATATTCCATTTCATCAATGTTCATAATTTATTCAACAAATGTCTTCTTGTTTCCGATTTTTATCTCATTTTTGATGCTCCCATGGTCACATTTATGCCTAAATATTTGCACATACCAATATAAAGAAATAATTCTGAGTGGAACTACTAGACCAAGGATGTGAAAAATGGCAGATTGTGTTGCAAATCAGCCACATGACTGAGGTTTAGAATCTGATCTGCTGAAAAGATTAAGAATTTGAGATGAGAGGAAAGATAAGAAGAAAATGATTCTATTTTAATTTTTTTTAATGTTTTATTTACTTATGAGAGAGAGAGAGAGAGAGAGAGACAGTGTGAGCAGGGGAGGGTCAGAGAGAGAGGGAGATACAGAATCCAAAACAGGCTCCAGGCTCTGAGCTGTCAGCACAGAGCCCAACGTGGGGCTCAAACCCACGAACTGTGAGATCATGACCTGAGCCAAGTCAGACGCTTAACTGACTAAGCCACCCAGACACCCTTACTTTAGAAGAATGTAAAAAGCACGACTAGTGAGGGAGACAAATAACAGAGTTGATGCTTAGCTTGCAAACAAAAACATCTTGAGGAGTGGGGTCCACATGATACTTCAGAAATCTTGTCAGTCTCCTCCCTGACTTAACTGGAAAACTCACTTTATAGTTTGGACACCTCAGCACTTCTTTCCTATATCTCTTGTCATGTTTTCTCAGTGAAATAGTTCTTAGATCAAGGTCAAATAGCAAGATCAAAGTCTCCATAGTTTTTTTAAAAAGGATTAATAAAAGGAAGTTTGGCAGTCAGCATTGTTGATTTCACGTGGTATTGCAAATTTTCCCCAACAAATCAAAGCTGCAGTAGGCTATATAACCACCCCCATCCTTATGACCTTTGAAATAAAAGATGCGAAATGACTGTTGTGACATGTTTGTCTCTTTTGTGACAAGTCTGGTAAGGGTGTTGTCCCAGTTGTTTTAATGTCTGATTAAAATAGAACCTTGAAATAAATATAGCAGCTTGATTGCCGTGCAGAATTGTTCACAAATACAATTAGGCTTACGGAAAGATTTTTGAGATTGTGTCCAATGAGGCTATTTTATTTTATTTTATTTTAGAGATAGAGAGCACATGAGCAGCAGAGAGAGGCAGAGGGAGAGAGAGAGAATCCAAACAGGCTCCATGCTCAGTGCAGAGTCAGATGCAGGGCTCAATCCCACAACCCTGGGATCACGACCTGAGCTAAAATCAAAAGTCAGGAGCTCTGACTGAGTCACCCAGGTGCCCTCAGTGAGGCCATTTTAAACATGGCCTGGGGCGTTTCCAATGGCTCAGTCAGTTGAGCATCTGATTTCAGCTCAGGTCATGATCTCATGGTTCATGGGTTCGAGCCCCATGTCAGGCTCTGTGCTGACAGCTCAGAGCCTGGAGCCTGTTTCAGATTCTGTGTCTCCCTCTATCTGCGCCTCCCCTGCTCATGCTGTCTCTCACTCTCAAAAATAAATAAACCTTAAAAAATTTTTTAATTTAAAAAAATACATGACTTGAGGAAATTAATGATAAAAATTATCATGAAATGTTTTGGGTGGCGATGGAATATGCCCTCAATTCTGGACTTGCATATTGCTTCAAGCCAGGATGACCTGGAGGCTAGAGAAAACATAAGGCACACCAAGCAAAGAAGGAAAGAGAGAAGTCAAGAAGGAGATAAAGACAAAAGTAAGGAGAAGAGAAGGTAAGAAAAGAAAGAGGTACCAAAGGAGAGAAAATAGAAAGACTGGTTCATCGCTGACAGTGGCATGAGACTAACGATTTGCTAACCATCTTCTGAAGATTTCTGTACCAGGAGTCTTGAAACACTGCATTCTCTTCTCCAGAAGAAGAAGAAAAAAAACCTGTTTTTTAAATTTTTATGTCAGCTTGCATAGCACTGGTCCTTAACACACACACACACACACACACACACACACACACTACTTAAACAGTCTCCCAGGAACAAAACAGAATGAATGTCAGAGTCCTTGATGGGTTAGTCTGTGTGTGATGAGCCAAACACAGAACCTCATGGGAATGCACTTGTAGGAAATCCCTTCATGGGTGCTCCGAACACAGCTCAAGTGCAGGGTCTTTGATGTCCATTCTTTTTGAATGGGTTCTTTAGCACTGACCCTTGCAGAAATGTAAGCCCCACTTCTCAACATTGTCACCAGGATGGAGAGATGCTACAGCTGACAGCAGTGACTGGCAGGAGCCTGGGAAAGTACAATAATATTCTAAGTTGTCTTTAGTCTTATTTTTATTTAGGCTAATTTGCATGCCTGGATTGTGCCAAACGAGGATATTTTTCTTTCTCCTTGGAATAGCTTCATGTTAAAATATCACTCTTCTCAAAATGCCCAAATATTACTGTGATGAATAATAAGACAGATGGAAAATAGGAAGGGTGGAGCAAGTTCAAAATGCTTTCTACTTGGCAGAATAAATTAGCCTTGCAGATTCCCAACCTCCTTCCACTTTGCCCGTCTGAGGGCACCTTCCGCTCCATCCTGTGGAGACGCAAGGACCAGAAGGGATCTCAGCTTCCACAGGAGCCACATCACATTCTACTGGCTCCCTACATGGGACCTACTCAAAAGGCATGTGGCATCTCATTGTCCTGAACTTAGTGTGATATATTCTAAGAGGGGAGCAAGCCCAAGGAAAGCCTCCATGCTGTGGGGTTTGCTACTTGCAGAACTCTGCCAGAAGCATCGACCATTTTCCAGAAGGAGTAGAAAGAATCCAGTGCAGTGTGGATTTTCAGAAAATGGGGGATTGCAAGGAGTTGTTTTCTGCCTCCCTGAGCAGACAAAAGCAGGAAGCAACCACCGGCAAAATATTTGACTAAATCAGGTTCACGGCTTTGTGTTGCTAGTAACAGGGGTGTGTCTGTTTGATCCCCATGATGGCAGCTGCCATCCTGATGGATTCCAGTGTTGTTTCCCGTGCTGTAGCGTGCTCCTGTCTCTCCTTCCTCTACCAACACCTAGCCCACCCTCCAAGGCCCACGTGAAATGTCAGCTGCTCTCCCAGGAAGCCTCTCCCATGTAGATGCCTCCTTTCTGTACCCGTTTGTCACTCCACTAAACAATTTAGAGATTAATAATGTAGCAACAGGAGAGAGATTAAAAAGCCATCTGGTGAGCAGCCCCTGACACAGCTTAAAATACCTACAAAAACAAAAAGAGATGAGAGCTCACAGTAAAAGTGAAGGCTTGGAGTCAGACACACCTGCATTCAATTTCTCGACTTACTACTCACTAGCTATGTAGTTTGGGAAGTGGTTATTTAACCTCTTCATGCTTCAGGTCTGGGGATAATAATAACACCTCCCTCATAGGGTTTGAGAGATGAGTGGATTATAATCATAAACAGTATACGTGGCATGAATGTTAGCTATTATAACTACTGCCTTGCAGTGGGACTACCTAGGGACCACCTAGTGCCATGATCCTGGGGGATGCTCCACTAACTTACTGACTGATGAATCTGATTGAAAATGCAACTGCCTGTTGCAATCAACAAAAGCTTGTAAATGGGCAGAAGGACTCACTGTTCCTGACCTTCAGTCTGTTCCTGAGTGCCAAGAGCTCACAGTACCATAGCTTGTTCATTCATTCATTCATTCATTCATCCATACATTCATTCATTCACTGAATATTTAGTGACTGCCTAGTAAGTACTGAGTACTAACTAGAAGCTGGATATAGAGCAATCAACAAAGCTAACAAAAATCCATGCTCTCATGGAATTTATAGAGAAAACAGAAATAGAAGTAAAATACATGGTACGCTAGAGGTCCAGGGATAGTCACAAAGTAGCTCTGACACTTGGGCAGAAGAGCATCCATCCCTTGGGGGGTGATGACTGCAAGAACTAAGAGTGCTGAATGCCCAGAGGAGCACCGAGACCCCTCTCAGCCAGCGCTCTGCTGGGGAAGCCAAGGGACTGCCTGCTACCGCAGACCTGCAGCTCTGGGGGCCTGGAGGCACTCAGCGTGAGACCCAAGGTGGCCATAGGTCCTTTCTCCCCTTAGCTGTCCCTTCCCTAGTGGGAGCCCAGAAAGCATCTGTTAAGAAAATTACCTCATGCTGTTTTTATTTATTAGTTTTATCTTCAGTCTAAGGGACCTGTAAGCATGTTGAGGACAAAGACCAATTCTTGTACTTGGATTGTGTACAATAATTCTCTTAGGGCCAAGTAGTAATACTAATAATGGCAAGTGCTTACTGAGTGCTCACCACAGGCTGTTGTCCCAAGCACATCATGGGCCTTGACTCCTTTAACCCTCACTCCACTCAGTGAGGTGGTACTTTCATTATCTTCAGACAGGAAAGGGAGACACAGGGAGATTAAATACCATGCCTGCGGTCATTCAGCTAGTTAATTGCAGTTTAGCCTTAAAGTTATTGTTATGGGCTGAATTGTAGCCCTCCATATTCATATGTTGAAGTCCTAGCCCCCACTACCTCAGAATGCAACTATATTTGGAGATAGGATCTTTAAAAAGATCATTAAGTTAAATGAGGTTGTTAGGGTGGGTCTAATTCAAACTGACTGATATCTCTATAAGAAGAGGAATTTGGATGGGGCTCCTGGGTGGCTCAGTCAGTTAAGCAACTGACTTCAGCTCAGGCCATGATCTCAGGGTTTGTGTGTTCCAAGCCCCGCATTGGGTTCTGTGCTAACAGCCCAGAGCCTGGAGCCTGCGTCAGATTCTGTGTCTCCCTCTCTCTCTGCCTCTCCCCCTCTCAAAAATAAACAAACATTAAAAAAAATTTTAAAGAAAAGAAGAAAGCTAACATTAATGAAACCCAGTATATGCCAGGCAATGTGCTAGGTATCTCGATATAATTCAGCTCACGTCTTCAACCATAACAGACCTGGCTATGCAGGATCGGGGTGAGGCAGGAGAGGCACCCAGCTGGACGCACAGAGTGTTGCCTCCTTTAGATTTACACCACAGACACCTCACCCTACCCCAGGCCCTGTGGCTCCACCACACTTGTCGCCCTCATGGTGACCGGCCACCGGCACTCCTTGCAGGAGCCGAGCTCTCTCAGAAGCACCACACTGGAACCTTGTGCTCCAAAAGCTGACCCAACCCATTAGGCCCCTGGATGGTCTGACAGCCCAGCTACCACAGTCTGTGCAATTCCGCCAGCTGCCGGAGCAGCCTCCCTCAGTCCCTCNAGGTCAGGATTCGGTGGAATGTGAAGGGGTGTGCTGGAGGATTCACATTCTCCAGCAAAGTCCAAGATAGCAGAAAGGGTTTATAGCCTAAAACCAAGACCCAGAAGATAAGCAGAGAAATAAACTGGGCTATTTTAAATGGCCGCCCAAGAAGTGCTTTCGTGTTCTGTATAACCATTGGCAAAGGAGAAAAGCAAAGCCTCAGCTCAGGTCAAACATATTTTAACATACATTTCCAGGCCACTTTCAAAGGGTCTAGCAGTCCTTAGGTAGAAGGAATTTCTTTTATTTGCCATTGTGTTTAGCTTCATCACTTCTCTTCCTCCCTTACTGATGAGCACATAAGAGCTAAATGAATTTGGTATCATAATATCCCTGAAAGGGTGACTGAGCCTTGTCTTTTACCCAGGTCAGTATCTGTATCAAAGTCCACAAGAGAACTTTGTTTTAAAATTTGATGTAAGAAAAGCTTTGTTTCCTTTTCAGTCATAAGAGCTACAGAACTTATTGAGTTTCCCCCTTTACCATGGCTACCAGGAAACTCAGAGTCGTGGTTAAGGTTCAACTGTCACAACTATGTTGGCCTTTATCCTTTTACCCTTCTCTTTGTTTAGTCCTGATTTTCTGTCCTATCTGTACTTATGGCATCATGGCATATATTTTTCTTATAAGCTACTGTGCATTCTTTGGGAAAAGAGAGCATAGACAAAACTCAAACAAGTTCTGTTTGTATCTCTCTGTATGTTCTGTTGTCTCTCCCTGAAACTAACTTCTCAAACTAAGAATTTGTCAATAACCCCTGTCTTGGTCATTGCTTTAACAGCCTTGGCCACTCTTCTATGACAGAGAGACATTGCCTTAGTATCTCTAGCCCCCACGGGAAATAAGAATTTGAGTTCAGAGTGTATTATTTATCTATTGCTACATTTATAAAAGCTTAGCAACTTAAAACAACAAACATTTATTATCTCACAGTTTCTGTGAGTCAGGAATGTGCAAGTAGCTAAACTCGGTGATTCTAGATTAGAGTCTTTCATGAGATTTGGGGCCAAGATGTTGCCCAGGGCTGCAGTCATCTGAAGGCTTGACTGAAGCTGGGGGGTCTGCTTCTTGGAAAGCTTCACCCCCCCCTTGCACTACAAGTGATCCAGCAAGAGCAAGGACTAAGCTACGATGCCCTTTATGAATCCAGTCTTGGAAGTTACATGACATCATTTTCATTATATTCTATTCATGAGTGTAGTGAGTCACAGACCACAGACCACACTCAAGGGAAGGAGAACTAAGCTCCACCTTTTGATGGGAGTAGTATCAAAGAATTAGGGACATATTTTCAAAATGCTGTTCAGAATATGAAGCTGCTTTCATTTTTTTGAATGCACATATAGCCAAGGCACAGCTTGGCATTCAGTGTGCCTTTACCTAGATGCAAACTAGGACAGAAAACAGGATGAGAAAGAAAATGCTCTTCTCAACTGATATGCTTCCAGCAAACACCCAACAACTGCAGCTCCATGAAGTTCCAAACACAGACATATGTGGGAGAGAGAACATGACCCCGAAAGAGTGGGAATAAGAAAAAGAAGGATCAAAATTTCAAAAGGAAAGAAAAAGAACTATGTTCATAGCTAATCTTAAAAGTCAGCCCCACTGGAAACCACAACAGAACACTAAAACCAAGGTGGCAAGGTCTAATGCATCTAAAAATTACTCTCATCTTTTGTCAAGCCTTCTAGTTAGACCCCAGGTGAGAAAAATGAGTGGTGACTCAGAAAACAAGGTTGGTAAGAGCTGAGTTCATCTCTGGAGGTGATGAGGGTGGTAGAGAATGGGGACTCTAGGGGGTATTAATCACAGTTCAAATTGTTGTAGATCAGTGTTGCCAGGAAAAATCTAGTAACTCCATTTGGCCAGATGCAGGGTGCCTGGCATATCCCCCCTGTTGTTCTGCATCCATGTTGCAGGGATACTGAGGCTCTCATTAATCTAAAGATCGCCCCCTGGTAGTGCAAGAGGCAACAGGAAAAATAGGAAAGTTCTCTAACTCATCCTAATATGCTTACTTTTAAGATTGAACACCTTAGTGCTAAGGCTGATTCACAAGATGGTCATGTTTTTCTTCTCCTTAAAGTCATCTTTGCTCTGGCAAAATTGCCATAAGATACTCTAATACACACCAACTAAGTAACCATGAGGTGCACAACATTCTCATCATGTGGGAATTAACTAGCCTAAAATATGGGCAGCCAGAGAGTATATTATGGAATGAACATGGAGCTTAGAACTTTTTTGCTTTATTAAGAAACCCAGGTGCCTATGGAGCACCTAGATGGCTCAGGTGGTTGAGCAGCTGACTCTTGATTTCAGCTCATGTCATGAGATGGAGCAACACATTGAGCTCCATGCTGAGTGCAGAGGCTGCTTGAGATTCTCTCTCTTTCTCTCTCTCTCTCTCTGCCCCTCTCCCCTGCTTGTACCATCTCTAAAATAAAAATAAAATAAAATAAAATAGTAAAGTAAAGTAAAGTAAAATAAGTCAAATCAAATCAAATCAACCCAGGTAAATACAGACATTAA
>NW_027531018.1:645596-743237 GCF_008692635.1 Crocuta crocuta | reverse complement strand
CATGCCCACCTTCTGACCCAGCATAAAACACTTCCCTGGCCTCCTGAGTCTGATTCTGTGCCCTCTTCTGGGCAACCATAGGAGCCCTATGCATAATAAATGCCATTGTTTTACATTTATCTGACAACGGGTCTGTTTCTACTTCAGATATGAGCCCTAGAGGGAAGGGATTCAGACTCAGTTACATTTGGGCTGAGCCTGAGATGGTGCTGATGCAGGTGCTTTACTTTGGGAAAGTGATCCCAGGAAGAGGGATGGAGTGTGGGGAGGTAGAAACAGGGAAGGAAGGGAAACCAACACAAGGGTGTGTTCTTGACATGGTCACCACTGGGTAAGGGAGAGCGTGTATATATGTGTTCCCACCCTTATTGGTCAGGAATTGCAATAAATCCTCAGCCTTCCAGGTCCTGTGGGATGTGCATCATTGCAGGGCTCTCTGGCGGCCACCAAACACACGTGTGGGAAAAGCCTTAGGGAAGCAGAGATGTGGTGCTGCTGGGAAGCTGGTTGCTACTGCGGTGGCTCATTTAAAGGTAGACACAGTGACCAGACAGGAGAAAGGAATAACAATTCAGAGCCCACTGCATTAATCTAACAGAAGGTGATAGGGGCTTGAATCTACACCTAGTCTGTGGGTAAAGAGGAAGCTGAGGGGAGAGCCATTTTGGAGAGCACCCTTTCGTACTTGCTGTGGTTAAAGGGAGATAAGGACAGCAAGGCTGAGGATGCCTCTCTGGGCTTTGACCCAGCTGCCTGGGCAGAGGGTAAACCTGAGAGAAGAGTGGGAATTGAGAAGCCTGGGTTGGGCGGGGGGCGGGGGGTGTGCAATAGTCATGGAAGACCTTGACAGTAGCTGGAGACCAAGGTTTAAGGAAAGGGAATGAAGAAGTGCCCATGAGGGCTTAGCTGAAGTGAGAGGCAGTGAATTCTCTGTTATATTGGCCCCAAGCTGCCTGATGTTGACAGTTTCTGTAGGTTGGATGAGGGAGGAAGTAATGTGGACCGCAGATCGGATGGGAGCTTAGGACTTGGCTGGAAGAACAAGGGAACAAAGGAATTGAAACTATGCTGAGAGTGTGAAAATATGCTGAGACCATATATTACATTTTATGACAGGTTCTAGATGATTTTGGCAACCTTTTCATATGCTCCAGATTCTTAAATTAATACATGTAACATGGTGATTTTATCTGTGAAACCCGAAAAAGAAAAGTAATGTATCTGGTATTGGTGCTATTTAGTATCTATGGCCAATTTTTTTTCTTTTTTACTGGCATTGGCCAGAAGCTCCTAGTAGGCTTCCCAGGCAGCTGAAATGAGCTCACGTTGACCCCCTACACACACAAGGGCTGAGATAGTGAACGTTTACAAGGCACGTTCTGACTTGGCTTCCCACTGCTGGCACTCGACTGCCCTGTGAATGATGGACACGTAGAAAAGCCAGAAGGGCTTGAGTGGTCTCTCCCCCACTCAGGGCCCCATCAGCAAGTGTTTGCCTCTCAGCCGTGTTTCAGTTCTCAGTCTTCATTTTCTGCATCTCTCCCCTCCCTTTTCCCTCTCCTCCCACCTCCTTTCTATCCGTGCCTCGCTCCAGTCCCCGGTGCTGTAAGGTGACAAGAAAACATTCGAATCCTCCCCAACATGTTCCTGTGGGTCATTTCCTTGAGTCACTGGTTTTGCAAGTGCTCCAATTAGCCTGGAGAGGCTGGAGGCCCTGGGGCAAGGCTGGCCCTCTCCACCACTACATGATGCTTTCCCTTTCAGGTTGGAAGCCACTGCTGTTCTTCCCCTTGTGAGGTCACAGGGTGGGAGACAGGACCTTAACCCAACTCTGCTGAAAGCTCCAGGGCCTTTGTTTTCTTTGGTTCTTTTGTTAAGGGCCTCTCTGTCTATGTGAACATTATTCCGTCTAGAGTGAGTTTTCAAACTCTTGACATTTGCTTTAAAGGTAAGTCTGCTTTGAAGACTGGTGGAAATTTCGATCATATTCCTATTCATAGTCAAGGAGTGAGTGGGAACTAAAAATATCAGCATTTTGGATTTTTTTTCCCTCCTGAAGCCCTGAACAGAAGCACAGCAAGTTCTCCAAGCAAGGTGGTCTGGCCCCCCTGCCCCATAGGCAGTCCACTGTCCCATGCCTGCACCGGCATCAGGAGGCCCCCAGCTCTCCCGCGAAAGCACCCATGAGTTTTCAAGGCCATTTTTCTAAACATGTGAAATGAAGTTCCCTAAATACATTACAAATTTAACAGGCAAGACAATTTGGCTACGGAAAATCCTCAGAGCCATCAGGATGTTCGAAGTATTAAAAGCCAAATTAGCTGACAAGTATCATCTCCACTCTATGTGCAGCCTGACATCAAGCAGTTCTAAAAGTTATTAGCAAGGCATTGTGGCCAGAGAGAGCTCCGTGCTGCTTTCAAGCCCACGTTCATTATTCATTGGCTGGTTCTGCCTGTGCCCTTACAGGGCAGTTACAGTCTCTAGGCGTGAGCAAGCCAAGCAAGTGCGGGATCGGAAAATATTTTACTTGAAAGGCAATTCTAGCACAGATACTGATTTACCATTGATGGCTTCTTGTGAGTCAGTCTTTCTAAAAGAGGAAAGTTTCTTTAAAAAAAAGAGAGAAAAACCTCCAAAATCTGTCAACTTCTTTTTAACCAGATCTGTCTTTTGGAGTTAGATTTAAATTAAGACAAGATGACTCACTCTGCCAATGCCTCATTAAAACAGAGATATCTTAAGAAAGCCAGAAGTTTGGACGTTAAGAGGTTGGACACAAATTGTTCTTCCATTTCTGGAGTTCTGCTCTTCCAAAGACAAAGACATCTGGCCAAGTTCTTATTTCTTGCCCAACAGGGTCAGGTTGGCCCCTTAGCAATATGGACGCACATTCTGATTGACAGGCTGACTTAACAGTCCGTAGCCAAGGTAATAACCATTTGGTAGGACCATACCAAAGCTAATTATTACAGTTAATTAACGGGAGCTTAATTAATGTATTAGCCATCCAACAGTGGAAAAACTGCTAACGGTCACTAAGGGACTGGTCAGTCCTCTGCTGTTTTATTTTAGGTTAAGGGCAAAGCAAGAAAATATTTACCAGCGAAACAGAACAAAAGAAAAAACTGCTGAAGATCAGAGGTACCATGGTAACACTCCATTCTGAATGCTGTGCTGCAGCCGGAAGACAAGCGATAATGGTAACAATTTCTGGTAAATTGTATTAGATAATGCTTGTCACAGATATACAAGCAATTGAGCCATTGTTTCCTTACTATAAACTTATCTATTCCTTTCATTTAAAATCCAAGGGGAAGAAGCTCATCCACATGAAAACAAGTTGCACTTTGGATAAATTGCCTGACAGTTTTTGCCAATGCAGAACATGGGAGCCTGGTGAAATAAAATTAGATGAACCTAGTAGGCACCCAAGAAATGCTAATACTCATTCACCCTATCTACCCATCCCCAACCAGGCCTGACTTTATGATTAGATTCATCTTTACTTTCTGGCCAGAAAATACTAATGTGACATGTAAATGTCAGGAGTTTACATGTAAATACCACATTGAGTAAGTTCATCCAAACCCATGGAGACCATGGAGGAAAAAGAACATGGGTTTGCAGGCCAGACTAACACAGATTCAACACCTGGGCCTGCCACTTACTAGGTGTCCTTCAGGAAAGTCTCTTGGCTCTTCTGGACCTCCCAAGCAGCATTTTTGAGTGGAATAAAGGTAATATAGCTAAATGGCCGACCAGTGTCTGGCATTGAGTAGGAGCTCCATAAATCAGATGATTGTGTTGTGTGGGCTGTTTAAGTGACAATAAGCAGAGGGCCCGTTTATATTTTCATCCTTTATTTGTATTTGATTATGGAGCACATTCTACATTCCACGTCCTAAAGGAGCTCCAAGGTTATCTGGGATCACCCTGTAGCTCCAAGAGAAGACCAGACTAGTCGTACACGATGACCCCTGTGGACAATAGGGTTCATGGGAAAGTATTTGAGCCATTCCACTCTGCCCAGGGTCTCATTCCATTGAAGATGTTCTTGGGTTACTGCACAGTAGTAGTTCTCAAAGGTTTTGGTCTTGGTACCCCTTTACACTCTTAAAAATTACTGAGGACTCTGTATTCGTTTACTTGTTTCTGCTGTAACAAACTGCCACAAACTTATGGTACAAAACAATGAAATCATATTACCTTACAGTTTTGAAAGTCAGAAGTACAAAACAAGTCTCACTGGGTTAAAGTTAGTGTGTCAACGGGGCTCATTCGTTCTGGAGGCTTTGAGGACAGTCTGTTTCTACATTTTTTGCAGCTTCTTGAGGGTACCTGTATTTCTTTTTTTAATTTTTAAAATGTTTTATTTATTTTTGAGAGAGAGATAGAGACAGCATGAGCAGGCAAGGGTCAGAGAGAGAGGGAGACACAGAATCTGAAGCAGGCTCCAGGCTCTGAGCTGGCTGTCAGCACAGAGCCCGACGTGGGGCTCGAACCCACGAACCCATGAACCGTGAGATCATGACCTGAGCTGAAGTCGGAGGCTTAACCGACTGAGCCACCCAGGCGCCCCAGGACACCTGTATTTCTTGACGATCCGGTCCCCCACGGCTCTAATCTCTGCTTCTGTCATCACATCTCCTATTGCTTCCTCTGATCACCTGCCTCTCTTATAAGGACCTGTGTGATTACATCAGCCTCATCCAGATAATCCAGGATAACCTTTATCTCAGATTTTTAATCATATCTATAAGTTCTCTTTGCCACATAAAGTATCTTCACATGTTCTGGGGATTAGGATGTGGACAATTTTAAAAGGTTACTCTTCGGTCTACCACAGATCTCAAAGAGTTTTTGTGTATGTGGATTATATCTACCAATGTCTGCCATGCTAGAAATTAAAGCAAAGATTTAAACAGTATTTACTTACTTATTTATTTATTTATTTTACTAAAAAGAACAAGCCCATTACAGGTTAATGTAAATAACATAGTTTAATAAAAAATAATTTTATTTTTCAAAACAAAAAGTAGAGTCAGTATGAATGGAATTATATCACATGTTTACAAATATCTTTAATGCCCAGATTAATAAAAGATAGCTGTTGTGATATTTTTTTGGTTGAAGTCTATAAAGAAAATTCAGCCTTACACAGATAATGTAGCTGGAAAAGGAAGATATATTTGAATAGCTTTTTCCTGTAACTGTGTTTATTCTTCTTTGATACTATGCTGAAACTCAACAAGTAGCAATTTCTAAAGGTTAATGCAATATAGAATCTGAAAACATACCCGTGAACTTGTCATACTCTGTTATAGTAAACCCATTGGTCTACTTCAAATCCACTTTATTGGCTCTTTTATGTGAGATTTTATAATGTTTTATCAAAATACTGGTCATTGGAAAATATTAGTTCCCTAAGTCATGCAGGTCTTCCACATACTGACACATTTCATAATATAAGATTTAAAATCACAGTCATTAATATCACCACAAATTTATCAGGAAAGTCTTTAGGAGCTAGGAAGTTGTCAACAAGTTTTCCAAAATTCTAACTTTTCTAATTTTTGCTGGAAAACTCACATATTCTCTTTGGCAGCTAATACTGTCTGTCGATTCCCTTGAAGTGACAGGCTCAGTTTATTGTTGAGACAATGTCTGCCTAATACCCAATTACAAATAGCCATAGTTAGTCAGCTCATCCTTCAAATAAGAACGATGACCCATGGTGGGACTGGGGGGAAAGTGGCTAGTTAGCAAACCACTCAAGCAATCACAAAGTGTTTTTCCTCAAAACAATCATCATAATTCGGCATTCCACATAAGTGTGGTATGCATACTTCCCATTTTGTTACACAGAATACTAAAAAGGCATGTGTTCGACAGTTGAGAATTAATAAAATTAATAATTTTTATTTCTCAATCAAGAACATTCTTAAATGGAAATAGCTTTGCTTTTATAATGCTTTTTAACGTTTGGTTATTTTACTGTGAGTTCCTGGCAATTTGGTGCATCTGCTCGATTTGTGCTAAGGAGCCAGCCGTTTTACCCACTATTGTCTTTGCAATATCATGACAAATGCCAAGACAAGACAAAGGCAAATATCTTGGTATTATTATGAAAATAGTTTTGACCTCAACAGATTCCTTGAAAGGTCTCATCTATTCCAAGAATGTATTTGCTATCTGGAGCTGCCTTTTTGATTTCTGGCAATCAAGGGTTCCAAATCATTCCCACCTATTCTGTTATCTCTTGTGTGTTGGGTTTTTATACCAGTAGTTCTCAAAGCATGGTCTGTAGACTCATGGGGTTCCACAAGACCCGTCAAATAGACATAGCCAGAGAGGATTTTACAAATTAAAAGATTATTGAAATAGTATGTGCCAACGACACTGATAGTTTCTGTTGATTCTGTCTTGTCCTTAAGTCTTTAGGCCAGTTCTTATTTTTACTAGTAAGACAACTTGAGCAAGATTTGGAACCTGAGTTGGCTGGAGGGCAGAATATGTTCAGATCCTTCTTGCAACTACTTCTTAAATAGGAATAGCCTACTCAGTGCAATCCATCTTGGAGACATTCTGGTTTGCACCCCCAGAATTACACTGTGTCTCATGCCAGAAGGCCTTGCTAACTCTGATTGCTAAGGGGATAAAAATAGATTATTAAATAGCAGAGAAAACCAGAACAGTTTCTAAAAATAAATACTAATTAGATATACTTTTTCAAAACAAATGCTTGGTTCCTTGTTTTCCTCTTCAATGTTAATTTATGGCCTTACTGCCCATTACTAATAAGTCCTTTTTACCAGTATTGGTAACTTGATAATTTATAAAACACTTTTAGATACATTATCTCATGTGATTCTTGCCATAAATCTTAAAGAAACAACTATTTTAAAGACTAACAAAAGAATAAAAAATTAAAAAATTAAAACCCAGAGGCTCAGAGTAGGTAAGTGAGTTACCAAGGACTCTCTACTAGTTTTCTATTGCTGTGTAATAAGTTGTTATGGCGCTTTGGTGGCTCAGTCAGTGGACTGTCCGATTTCGGCTCAGGTCATGATCTCACAGTTTGTGGATTCGAGTCTCACATCGGCCTCTGTGCTGACAGCTCAGAGCCTGGATCCTGTTTCAAAGCAGATTCTGTGTCTCCCTCTCCCCTCCCCCTCCTGCTCATAATCTGTCTCTATCTCTCAAAAATANTTCATCCATTGATGGACGTGGAAATAACCTAAGTATTCACAGATAAGTTAATGGATAAGGAAGATGTAGTAGATATGTATATCCAGTCTGGATAATATTTCTTTATATATATCTACTACATCTTCCTTATCCATTAACTTATCTGTGAATACTTAGGTTATTTCCACACCTTGGCTATTGTAAATAATGCTGCAATAAACATAGGGGCGCATATATCTTTTCAAATTAGTATTTTCATTTTCTTTGGGTAAATACCCAGTAATGGAATTATTGGATGATATAATATTTCTATTTTTAATTTTTTGAGGAACTTCCATACTGTTTTGCATAGTGGCTGCACCAGTTTGCATTCCCACCAGCAGTGTATGAGTATTTCCTTTTCTCCACATCCTTGCCAACATTTGTCATTTCTTGTTTATTTTAGCCATTCTTTTTTTTTTAAGTTTATTTATTTGTTTTGAGAGAGAGACAGTGTGAGTGGGAGAGGGGGACAGAGAGAGAGAATCTCAAGCAGGCTCCATGTGGCTATCAGCACAGAGCCCAACAACGGTTTTGAACTCATAAAACTGTGAGTTCATGACCTGAGTAACCAAGAGTTGAACACTCAAACAACAGATCCACCTAGGTACCCCTTTATTTTAGCCATTCTGACAGGTGTAACATGATATCTTATTGTCACAACCATAATGCAAATCAGAATCTGATGCTTTTGAAATGCTAGTCAGATCATGCCAGAAATCTACAGAAACCTGCCCCTGCCTAATGGTTTTTCATCATACTTGGAGTAAAACCCAAATCCCTCTACGACCTATAGCCCCCTGTGCTAACTATGAGCTTCCTCTCCAGCCCCCTCTTGTACCACTTGCTTCCCTTCACCTGCTGCCGCTGCCCTGGCTTCCCCTATCCCTTGAACATGGCACATATGCCCCCGTCTGACCACTGTGCGTGCATTCCCTCTGTCAGAAATGCTCTTTTCCCACATGATCACATAGCTTCAGGTCTTTACTTAAATGTCACCTTCTTGATGGACCACCTCTGCCACTCCATCTGTATCAGCCATCAGTAGACCATACCTCAGGTCCTCTTGGTTTCTCTTGTTTCCAGGGCTCTTGGCCACCAGTTTTGTCCTGGTTGCCACTGCAGCACCCGACACAATGGGGGCTCCCACCGACGTCATGTGGACACAATCCAGCAACACGTCCCCTCATTCCCATACCATATGCCGCTTGCCTCACACTTCAGGGCCTCCCTGCCTGTGCCAGGTGGCAGATGCCACTGGACCTGCTTGCTGCCCACATTATACGCAACCCAGAACTGCAGAAGTTAATGCCCTAATGAGATACAGGATCACACATCAAATTCTTCTCCCTTCCTCACTTCATACAGAATTCCCTGAGACATAATGATTCATATGGTTCCATGAGATGTAGAGATCAGTTGCACTTGACACCAAGCAGTGACTACCGTGGAATACATTCTCGCACTGATTCTCCTCCCTTTCCTGCCTACCAGTCCTGTCCCTTGCTCTCGCTTCCCTAGAATTTTCTCACCAATAAAGCACATAAGCTTTAGTTATAAGTGCTGTGTCTGTGAAATACACTTTCTAAATTTGTAAGCTCCTTGCCAAAACACACACACACACACACACACACACACACACACACCCCTTCCTGTCTCCTTCTTTTCTTTATTTTTTATCTCAGCACTTACTATAATATACTGTACCATATATATTTACTCATTTATTTCATTTACTGTTTGTCTCCTTTTCAAAATATAATCTTCATGATTTTTTCTATTTTGTTTTTTGTTGTATCCTTAGCATCTAAAATGCAGTAGTTGCTCAATAAATATTTGGTGAATGAATAACTGAGTATGAAAAAGAGCTCAATCTGAAAACGACAACAACCACCAATGTATACGTACCACCGACACGGAGGAAGTAACTGCCTAAATGCAGAACAGAACCAGAGACAATGCTGTGCAGAGGGCCTCATGGGAAAGACTTGGACATCAATGACAGGCTAGTTATTACATATCCCAGTGGGGGAGACAGTCTGGGGGTTCCACAACAGAGTGACACTAGAATCACTTATGGTTTATGTTTATAAAACTGAATAAAACAAGCATCTTGAAAGAAATATATTTTGCTTTTATCACTATTGATAGTTTCCAAATCTTTAATGTAGATGTAATTTGTATTGTTTTACATTTGGAAGTAAAGTATACTGTGACTTCAGATAACATCTTTGCTGCTCTGCTTAAAAATCAAATCCTAGTGGTCTTGTAATGTTCTACTTTCATTTTACCCAGAAAATCACCTTTCATGAGAAGAAAATGCTAAAACTGTATCAAATGTTCTACAGATTCAAGGCCGATATAAATAAATTTCGAATGGGAGAATTCACTTCACACATCGTCCATGTGGGATTAGGAGTTATCCTGCCTTTCACATCCCCTGCCAAGGCAAACAGAGGTGGCTTTCTGATCAGTTTGGAAATCAGCCATATCAAGAGGCTTTTACAGCAGTCAAGCAATATTTATTTGAAATACAGACTGCCTATGAAATATCTAAAATGACTTATCTACTGGAAACAAGATCAATACAGAATAAAAGTATATTCTTAGTGACTCTGAATCTACAGAACACTTTATTTTATCTTGACTACAATACACTGCACCAGGAAAGTTTCTAATGAGGGAATTAGTGTACTTCTAAAGAAAAGAATATCTGTTATGGCTAGGATTTCAAATTGCTGTAGCAGAAAAATCTATAGACATAGTATATCTAGATTTCAGGAAGGCATCTGACTAATTCAGTCATGATATCGTCTCAGGGACAACATGAGGAAATGAAGATCTTCTTCATCTAGCTAGTGTGAGAGTTACAGGGAGAAATATATGATTATAATCATTAGTTTATGTAATTCAGTTCTTGGTGGAGAATTGCTGTTCTGTAAGGGGTAGTTATTATTAGTGATTTTATTTATTAGGCACCGAAATTGAAGTACTAACTGAAGACCTATCATGTGTAATATGAGTTAAACGCATCCAGTACCACCTAGAGGGCAAAACTGGGCTTGTCACATCCCAGCTGAGGGGCTAAGTCAGGGTGTAAGATTGGGGTAAGTCTGAAGCTGGGACCCTCACACACTGGTAAGTGACAGTTTCAGGAGAATGACTGGCCTGGGACAAGACCAGGTAAGAGCTCTTGGTCAGAAAACAGTCAAGCAGAGAGCAGGTCAGTGGTTACCTGGAGACAGGAGGTGGAAGGGAGGGACATCTAAGGAGCACAGGGAAACTTTTGGGAATTATCCTGATTTTGGTGATCATTTCATGGATGTATATGTACATCAAAACTCATCAAACTGTTTGCTTATGTTTGTTTATGTGTATCACTTACACCTTAATAAAGATGGAAAAGGAGATGATAAGAGGGGAGAGAAAATAAAAGGAGAAAATAAGTAAATGGTCACTCCAGCATGAGAGTGGAGTTAGTAAAGCTGAAATCAAATGCAAATGTGCAGACATGACCCCAGTGTTCTGATACCAGGTCAAGGCTGAGGGAGGCATTACTGGGTGAGCAAGATGATTGTGTCTCTGACAGCTGGTACACCTTGATGCTTTTTCCTTGCAATTTATTCATGCCCCCTGGCACTTAAAAGGGACTTCAGTCATATCCAGGCAATGGAACTTACTCAGTACCACATTCAAGTGCAATATCAAGAATGGCTGTCTTGGGAGATGGTGAGTGCCACTCACGGGCAGGGTTGAAATGAATGTTGGGCAATCACCTGCCAGACATACCAAATCATGCTGCCTAATCACCTAGGAAGCTGGGGGAAATCTTTCCCCAACTCTTATCCCTGCTGAGGATTCAGAGGGTGGAGACTGGACACCTTTTTTCTTTAACTGCCCAGGCAATTTTGAGACAACCTATGTTTGGGATCTGCTGCTATAGACTTGATGTTAATTATCACTAGAGTTCTTTTTAAGTTTCTATGATCCAATGAATTCCCAGACAAAAAGCCCCAGGAAAAAATATTTCTAAGTGTGGGAAGCCCCAGGTCCTGATTCCAAGCAGCAACAAACATGTGTAAATAGCTTAGCCTATTAAAACCATATTCATCTCTGAGGACTTAGTGAATGTGTCCACTCCTCCTGCCCTCTTCCTAAGGCCCCCGTAGCCTCTTCTGTCTTATCTGAACTATCCATAGCAACAGAAATCTCAGTTTTTGCTTTAAGGGAAAGGGGGAAGTAGAAGTCACTTCTCTTGTGTTGTCTCGCATTGTCTGTTGGAGGATTCAACAGACCAAATTAATAATGGCCTGCATGTCCAGCAAGCTACAAAGTAATTGAGAAATCAAACAAAGCAAAGTGTCATATAGAGATCACTGCAGCATTTTCAACGTTGAGAAATCTGCTATTAGACCAGCAGAATTCGCAGCATAGTCCCATCATAGGCATGGTTGGGGAAGGTGCTTCTCTATAAGGCGGAACCTGCCTTTCACAATTTGTATCACAGAGGAGCAGAGCAAAGCAAGTGCCTCCTAGCTCCCAAGGGGAAGGGTAAGTGAAGGAGTTTGGCTCTGCATACCCAGTTTCTCCTTCATGGCTTTCTAATTAGAATATGCCCTTTCTCTTCTTTTGGGAGGTTTAGGTAGGGAGAAGCCAACAGGATTACATGATGGACCCTCTCCATGTGAGACGAGCCCTCCGGAGGGGGAAGGAAACCTTCCTGCCTTCCCCAGCACTTTCTTTTCCCTCTCTTGTATAGGTCTTGTCTTCTCAAAGGACTTGTAAACCAAGCAAATACAGGGATTATGCATTATCTTCTTTAGATGCTTTCTCCAAAATGCCAGGAGCTGTGCTGGGCATATTATGGATATTCAGGACAAAGAACCTGGAGACAGGAAACAGAGACAGGGAGGAAAGAAAGTGAAAATTTTATGATGGTGATTCATAAGTGTATCTTAGGGATGAGTGAAGCATGAGTGGTTAAGGGCTTTTAACTCAAAAGGCAGATGGCCTGAGTTCAAGTTCTGCTTCCACCCTTTACTAGCTTCATTACTCTGGAAATGTTGCCTATATTCTTTCATCTACACCCACCATAGAGGGTTATTATGAACATGAAGTAGATTTTAGCCTATCAATGGGTTAGAACAGGGTTGGTAAACTATGGCCTATAGTCAATCAACCTAGTGCCTGTTTTGTAAATAAAGTTCTATTGGAACCCAGCCACACCCATTCATTTATATACTGCCTTCAGCTGCTCTCACACTACAATGGCAGATTTGAGTAGTTGAAACAGATCTTATGACCCACAAAGGCTGAAATATTTACTATCCTTTATAGAAAAGATTTGCTGACCAATACTGGCTTAGAATATAAGAGCTCCATTCTTTACCCCTAAGAAGTAGAAGAAGACTCAGTACATGTGTTGCCTTCTTTTCAGAGTAGGCCTCAAGTTTTACAATTAGACTTCAGTACTTCCTCCCTTTTGTCATCCCATAGCACCGCAACCTACTTTTATAGCATTATCTACAGAGCATTGTCTCATTGGTCTTGGCTTCCTCCATTGAACACTGAGATCCTCCAGACTGGGACTGTATCCTATTCACTGCTCTAGCCTAGTGTTTTGGACAGAATTGATCCCCAGGAAATGCTTGCTCAATTAATGTACTAACCAGAAATAGGTGTACACAGTAGAAACTCTCAGAAATAAATGGCTGCAAACCTACTAAGTGACAAACGCTAGAGTCCTGAGCAATTCTCTCTGGACTGTGTCCCCACTGCTATGACTGTGGCAGATTTTCAGGTCCTCGCCTTTGCCTCTTTATCTTTCTTCTCTTATTTCCCAACGTGTGGCTGTAGGGGTGCCAGGACAGTAGCTGCTCTGCCCCCGTTGATCAGCTTATAATCTGCAGCTAGCATCCCTTTTCATTCTTTGTGGGGTTGTCAGCCTTCCCTTCAACCCTCAGAAGTCCACGCCAAGACATGGCAGCCAAGAGGGCATCATCAGTCTTTGCACTGATGTTCCCTGTGGGAGCTGAGGAATGTTCCCACCCTTTCATTCCACAACAAGTGTGCGGGGGCATTCTTATCATGCTTCTTGTGGAGCTGCATCTGCTCCCAGTTTTCAGAGCTTCTGATCATTTTCATGACAAAATGTTAGGCTATATATATCCATCACATCACCAAAGCTGGCCTTGAAATTTCTGACCAGAAAATATTTGAGCTGTGCTGCTAACGAGCTCAGTGACCTTGGCACCTCCCTGATCCTTGACTTCTTCCTCGGTAAAAGGAGGGGAGATGGTCACTAGCCCCCCCACTGACTCTAACATTGAGTGCCCCTATAAGGTCACATGAACCTTCAGTGCTAGAAATTCCTTTAAACTGGATTAGCAGCTGGTTGAGGCGTTGACCTGTTTGAGGGGCAGGTGGTAGATAGCTGGACGCCACCACCTGCGAAGTCCCCTGCCTGTAGGATGCTGACCTCTTGTCCTCCCACTGACAAGATCTCGCCCAAATCTTTAGCTCTAAGGTGGAATTCCTCAGAAAGCTTTGAGTAGCCTGAGCTTTCCCAAGGCTCCTTGGGGCTCAAAGGTGAAGTCAATGTTTGCCTCCAAGTAAGAATTCATTAGCTGCTATTGCCAATCAGAGCTGTTTTCTCTGAACAGAAACGGACTCCCTGGAACTCTGCAGGTCACCAGGTCAAAAGCTTAACATACAGACTCTGCAAACGTTGGTGGTCTGGTCCACCAGAACTGGCAGGTAACACATAAGCTTCCTCATCCAGCTCAGTGGTCTGGTTGCCCATCAGGGACCAGCTAAAAAGTGCCTGCCATGTCTTACCAATTAGTCTGGCCCCATCAGATATCAGATTGCAAATATAAGATGGAGCTAGAAACTTGGATATCTCTCCTGGATATTCTGGCACACTCTCTCCCCAGCATAACTTAAGGAAGAGCTTTTTTTGTTTTTTTCTTATGGCATTTTTATTCCCATTGGAATCAGTAAGTAGAAACGTATTTGTAAAGTAATGGGTGAAAATGATTACTGGGTTTTTAAAATGCTCTTTCTGATGTTCCAATTCACTCAGTAGTGACAGTTATACTGACAGCCACATTTATTCATGATCCAAAGAAATCTTCTTTGCTTAATGCTGCATTAAGCACTGTTTTAAAGGTAACATCCCTTGTATGGCTTTCCCCACAGTGTTCAGGGCCTTTGCTACCCTGCCTCCACAGGAACTGACAATGTTTTAGCAAAGTCGGCTCTTGATTATGGAATTCTATTTTGAGCAGAGAAACATCTCAGGATGTGCATAGGAGTCTGCCTTCCCCAGATAAATAGGGCTGAAGGAATGTCCTAGGAAGATGACGCTGGCCCAGAGTTTACTGCTGCAGCACACGTCGCTGGAACAGACTTTACTTTAACTGGAATCTGGAAAGGCCACCAGATGAGCTGTTTTTAATTAAAACCCCCTGAACCTTACTTATTAAGACTTTTGGCATACGCTGACAGTGGAATTTTTCCTGCATGGTCCTTTAGGGAGCTACCTCGATGACTTTGGCAGAGAAATGACATATAAATAACATTTAGGGTTATTATTATTGGGCCAGGTTCTCATCCTGGGTAACTCTCTGGGAATTCTAATGCTTAGGCTTGCTTGTTAGAAACACTATACGTTTCACCTTCCCCCAAGTGTATGGGGGATGAGGTGGTATGGGGGTTGGAAAAAGGCATCATTTGGAAGATTCATTAATTGAAGTCCATTTGAAAGTCATTCTGTACCTCATTTGAAAAGTTCCTAATTTCGGGTAATGCATTCACTCTCCAACTCTCTAGGGATGTAAGTAGCGAGCAGGTTTTACACCCATCTCAGGAATGGAAAACAGACTGAATTGTCCCAGTGGGAGATGAGGTTCTAGAACAAGTGACACTGACCTACCACAGACTAAGAAACCAGGACCCTTCACAAGGAGGCTATGCATGTAGTCAGATGGGACACCTTCAAGGGATGAAGAGAGAGACAATAGACTATTACCAAAATCTAATAGAAGAGTTTTTATTTAGGAATTCTGGTACTACATTCTAGGCTACCATTGTTTCACTCAAAATATGTGAATCTGCACCATGTGGGGGAATTGTGCTCTGTTCCTGGGGTATGAAAGAGGACAGGCAAGGTCCCTACTCTCTAGGATGTGGTATGGGGCAAGAGAAAGGGTAAATAAGCAAAAAAGCAAGCAAACAAAATGTAAGATAAATTGAAAGAGGTTAAAAAAAAAAGATACATTCAAGAAA
This sequence comes from Crocuta crocuta, assembly GCF_008692635.1. Taxonomy (NCBI): domain Eukaryota; kingdom Metazoa; phylum Chordata; class Mammalia; order Carnivora; family Hyaenidae; genus Crocuta; species Crocuta crocuta. Next base: position 727,718 of record NW_027531018.1, on the reverse strand, counting down.
ACAGTTGGGTTCCTGGGTGGTTCAGTTGATTAAGCATCTAACTCTTGATTTTAGCTCAAGTTACGATCTCAGAGTTCGTGGGATTGAGCCCCAAGTCAAGCTCTGCACTGAGATTCTCTCTCTCCATCTCTATTTACCCTTCCCCCTTTCTGTCTCTCCCAAAATAAATACATAAACTTTAAAAAAGAAAAGAAAACAGACATCCATGATGAAAAGTGACTACAAGGAAGGTCAATAGCAGTCTATACAATTCAGATAGAGTGAATACGAAAGGCTACTACAAGGAGGTAACATTTGAGCTAAGACTTAAATAATGAGAAGGAGGCAGACCTGGGAAGATCTGCCTTTAGGGTTTTCTAGGCAGTAGAAACAGCCAGGTGCCAATTCCTTTGGGCAAGAACATGCTTGTTCCATTCCAGGAGCAGATAGAAATGTCCTGGTGTAGCCAATTGAACAAGGGGCAGAGTGATAGGAGAGATAGAGAGATGGCAGATCACCTCTGGCCATGATAAAAGATTTGAATTTCATTCTGTGAGTATAGGCAGCAATTACAGGTACAGAATAGACTATTGGTGGGGCACCTGGGTGGCTCAGTTGGTTAAGTGTCCAACTTTTGATTTTGGCTCAGGTCATAATCTCTCCTGGTTTGTGAAATCAAGCCCTGCATCAAGCTCCATGCCCATGAAGCCTGCCTAGGATTCTCTCTCTCCCTCTCTCTGCCTTCCCCACATTCTCTCTCTCTCTCTCTTTCTCTCTCTCTCTCTGTCCCCCTCTCAAAATAAATAAATAAACAATTAAAAATATTTTTAAAAAGAAGAGACCACTGGTTGTCCTTCATATCCATTCTCCCCTTCCTTTTAGTCCTAAAAACCTTGAGTTTTTATCAGCAAATGCCCACCTATTAGGAAGGGACATCTTCCAGCTGTCTTTGCATAGATATGTCACCATGTAATTAAGTTCTTGTCAATGAGATGTGAGCAAAAGTGACATGTGCAGCTTTCTGGACTTCCTCTTAAAAGGACTGGGTATATATTCTATCCTTTACCCCATCTCAGTGACTAGAGCATAGATATAGCTGTTTAGCCAGCTTTGACTTTGGAGCATGAGAGTAACACCCAACACTATGGTGAACAAGAGTGAGGGAATCTGGTTCCCTGCATGACTATATGCAGCTGGGCCACTCACCTGCTGTGAACCAGCTTCTTTCCTTTGTTTGAACCATTGTATTTTGAGTTTCTATTACATCAGCTTAGCCTGCATCTTAATACAGAATGTTTTAAGGAGGAAAGCAACATGATCTGATTTATATTTCCAAGAGATCAATCTAACTGCTATGAGGGCAAAGTATTGGAAGGGGGGAAGAAGAGTGGATTCAGTGAGACCAAAAGCCAGCTAAGAGGCCATCACATCAATCCAAACAAAAGATAGGGATAGCCTAGATTATATGGTAGCCACTCTACACACTGACAGAAGTGAATAGATTTGGGCTCAATTTTGAAAGTGGAACAAAAGATTTGGGGATGGATTGGATGGTTGGGAGGAAGGTTGAGAAAAGAATTATCAAGGTAACTCTTAGTTTAGGGTCCTTTGGTGATTTTCCCATCTAGATGGGATCTGAAGACAATAGAAGATGGAAGGACATGGAGCATCTCTGCCATAGGAACTATCCCTCGGATCACCAACTTAGAGATGATCCATACTACAATTGTCAGCCCAACAGACTTCTGTGTAGACACAGGCATCATGCCCCACATTGCAGTTTCAAATACTTAAGACTGGGGCACCCGACTGGCTCAGGCAGTAAAGCGTGTGACCCTTGATCTCAGGGTTGTAAGTTCAAGCCACATGTTTGGTATAGGAATTACTTAAAAATAAAATCTTAAAGGGGCACCTGGGTGGCTCAGTTGGTGAAGCATCCAACTTCAGCTCAGAACATGATCTCACAGTTCGTGGGTTTGAGCCCTGCATCAGGCTCTGTGCTGACAGCCAGCTCAGAGCCTGGAGCCTGTTTCAGATTCTGTGTCTCCCTCCCGCTCTGACCCTCCCCTGCTCATGCTTTCTCTCTCTATCTCAGAAATAAATAAAACATTAAAAAATTTTTTTAACTCTTAAAAAAATTTTCTTAATACTTAAGATTAGGGTACCTGGGAGGTTCAGCCAGTTGAGCATCTGACTTTTGATTTCAGCTCAGGTCATGATCTCACGGTTTGTAGGACTGAGCCTCCCATTGGGCTCTGAGATGGGCATGGAACCCTGCTTGAGACTTTCTCTCTCTCTCTTTTCTGCCCCTCTCCCCTTGTCATGTGCTATGAATGAATGAATGAATGAATGAATAAAATAATTAAGATTATTTTGATTGCATGCAACAGAAATCAACTCTGACTAATTTAAGACATCAAATAAGCATTGGAAAGATTATTATATGGTTCACAGAAACCTACGCTTGTGAGCATAGCATAATGTTTAATCTTGTGGGATCACTATGTCATACACCTGAAACTAATATAACATTGTGTGTCAACCCCCCCCCCAAAAAAGAGAAAGAACTGAGGACTAGAAAGATAACAAGCCAGAAAATGCTCTTAGCTCTATCCCAAAATAGACCACTTTTCTGATTTCCTATATATGTGATGAAGGGTGGTGTCTCCATGACTTCTGAATCTATATTACTTCTAGGAAACACACTACACCAATCTAGACACTCTTAAGTCTTAATTCTAACCCCCTGAGAGTGAGAAATTAACTATTCCTGTTTTGGTCTAGGGGTCTGTCTAATCAGAGGATAGGATCCTCTGTCCAGTTAGGAGGATAGGACCAAATGATTTAAATATTGCTATCTCCCCTCATCACTGGGGGAAGGGCAGGTGACAGAGAAAGGGGTCTATGAGAGTTTGGGCAGACAGCACCCCAAAGTACCTTTCTAACAGTCTGTATTGAACATAAATTATCAATTTCCTGAAGACACAGCACTGTAGGGCTCAAAAGCTCCTTCAGAAGTATCTACCTCTAATACAGAACTAAATTGAAGTCATCCTGAGCTTTGGAATAGTTTTCTTAAGATTAAAGACATTTTGTACAGAACATTCCATGGTTTTCCTTGAGGATCATCGGTGGGGTTCACAATTCTCATGACACTTCTTATTTCTCACCTTTGTGCTGACCACAGCATATGTAAAACTTTTCTTGGTTTCTTCTCATTGAGAAGGAGGAGGGGCAGTTGGTCACTGATTCCACCTCTCAGAATAAGCCTCCGGGATGGCACAGCTTGTATCCAGGTAGACTGGAGGGGATGTTTAATTCTGTAGATGACTGGCCTGAGAAGGACCCGCAGCCCTAATCTAGCCCTGGACAAATCAGAGGGCTGTGGATCTTACATTTTTTTTCCCGGAAGCATCTGCTCTTGAAGTCATTGACCCCATCTTCCTCTTCCCTTCACCAATCTGAAATACTCATTCTTTATTCCTGTCCAGGGATCCCTCTCCCCACGTCTCTGAATAAAGTTGAAAATTGAGCTATAAGAATGGATATAGCAGCTCTTTATCTGTCAGAGAAAGATTAGCTAAGGATAGTTATGGGCCCCAGGCAAAGATAGGGATGCAATCTGCCTCTTAAAGGCTTGATTGGGAGGATTTTATTGTTATTATAAAGATGCACTTTCTTTTAAAAGTTTAGACCTAAAATTCTTTTAGTCACAAGAGGTGATGTGCTTTTTTTTTTTTTTTCCCTCTTGTTTTTAGTTTTAAGGCTGAAGCTTAACAGTGCAGTAAGGACTACGGGAAGTGAGTGGGATCTTGGAGGAAAGCTTTATCTCTGTCTATACAGTACACTCAACATTGGGAGCTTTGTGCCGCTTGATCATACACACAGGTCACAACCCTTCTACCACGGACAAGCCCACGACAGGGGTCCAGGCATACTTTTTCCAAAAGGCATGACAATGAAAAAATGACTTTTAGATACTCTTGTTATCTCAGACTCCTTTGACGTGTTTATTATGCAACTAATGAATGTGATCAAATAGATATTACATATAAAAAGTGCTCAAAAAGTGTAATCTCATTATTTTTATGGGTTTTAAATTTTCATACCAGAGTTGCTGCTCATGATGGTCATAACCAGTTATCATCATCCCTCTGTCCTTTAATTAACAACCATCACAGACTTCTTTTTTCCCCCACATTTTAATATTGTGGTAAAATGCACATAACATAAAATTTACTGGTTTGGCCATTTAAAAATGTACAATTCAGTGGTATTAAAGGCATTCAGTGTTGCATAACCATCACCACCATTTCCAGAACCTTTTCATCATTTCAAATAGAAACTCTGTACCTATTAAACAACCACTCCTTATTTCCCCTCGCTGCTCCTAATAACCTCTGTTGGACTTTCTGTCTCTATGAATTTGCCTGGTCTAAGTACCTCATATGCATACAGCCCTTATTTTTTTTTTAATGTTTATGTATTTATTTTGAGAGAGAGACAGAGAGAGTGGAAGGGTATGCACATGAGCAGTGGAGGGACAGAAAAGAGAGAGAGAAAGAGAAAGAATCCCAAGTAAGCTCTGCAACGTGAGCACAGAGCCCAGTGCGGGGCTCAATCTCAGGAACTGTGAGATCATGACCTGAGCCAAAGCCAAGAGTCAGATACTTAACAGACTGAGTCACCCAGGTGCCCTGAACCACTATTTTCAATCTACTCTCCAGGCACCATGTCTCCCCTGACACACCAGCATACAAAGGCCAGAAGCCATTCGTTCTAAATTGTGGTCTTTCAGCAAGAAGACCTTACTCTCTGCACACCGTCTTATTTAATCCTTATAAAATTTCGCAAGCTATGTTTTATAGTTGAGGGAAATGAAGCTCCTACAGATTAGATCACAAAGCTAGTAAGCTGCAAAGCCAGGATTCAACTCAGGTTATCTGAACACCAGTTCTTGCTCTTAACCATTATACTTTCCTTCCTGGACCACCGACTATCAAAGTCGTATATCTGCCAACCACTTGGCAACATAGAATAGCTGGCTTCCAGATACTTGCCAAAGATTAATATAAATGCCTCTGCGTTGCCCAGTCTTTACATAGGCACCAGGTTGGGAGAAATGTTGTTTCTGTAGGAGGTCTATGCACTTTACCCAAATGCAGTATAGTACAGGGAGTGGGCACCGGGCCCTGTGCTTGGATTCAGCAGCTGAATGACCTCAGCCAAGTCTTTGCTCTCATGATTAAATTTATATTTCTGTAAAATGGGCATGATGATGGTGATGATACCAATCTCACTAAGGATAAAATAAATGAAAGCATATAGAATGCTAAGAACAGTACCTAGTGCCTAGAAAATGCTGTATATGTGATAGCTCTTGTGCTTATCACTCATTTCAGTACTTCAAGGATTTTTACACCTTTTTGGTTATAGATGCCTTGATGACAGATGCGTATCTCTTTATCAGTTAGGATGCTTCTCAAGCTGCCTCAAACTAGAAGAAAATGTCTAAAAAATAGCTGAAATCTAGAGGTGAGCAGATTCCCGGCATGATGCAATCATCAATGAATGGTGTCAACAACCCACTTCTCTCCATTACCCGACTCTGTCATCTTAGCATCAGGCTCACCCTGAGGCTGGCTCCTGGGGGCAGATAGCTTCTGGTGATAACCAGAGCTTTGTCTTCCCTGTTCAAATGTAGGAAAAGAAAAGGAATAAATAAGCTCATCCTTGTTATAATTAGGCCACTCAGCTCTCACTGCCACACGTGGGCCACTGGCGGTTGCCAGGGGAGCGCCATCAAGAGCCTCTCTTGGGGCTGAGGGCGGACTGAGAGGCGATACAAGGCCAACGTACTCCAAAAGACAAGACTAATGGCAACAGCTCCAAATCTCCATGTGCCAAAATCCAACACACAAACCTGGCAGACAAGGTCAGAAGTTTCCCAGTCCCCAGATTCAGCTTGCTGTGGAAGATATTCTGAATGTTATCCATGGATGAAGACAGACTTCCAGGAAGTTGTATAAACAAAACACATTGTTTTGACCTTCTTAGAACCACTGTTACCAAATTGCATAGCAACATTACACTATGGGTTTCTTCATTGCTCATAACAATGCTAGGGGAAAATGAGCATCTCGTTTGATTTTGGCTTATGGACAATGCAGAACACATATATAGCCATGTTTCCCTCTCCCTTTAGGCCTCTAGTCATCTTAGGTTTTTGGTTTAATTAAAGGAAAAGATAATATTAATTTTTCCTATACCGTATTTTATTGTTTTCCTATCAATAGTTTCCCTTCCTCTTAACTCAATTTTTTTATTATATGTAAATTTTTATCCATCTAATTTCTTCATAAAAGAAACAGGGCAATAAATAAATACATTAAAGGAGCCCAAAATATGGAAAAAAATTTACACTCCGTGTCAATCCCAGCATTATTAATAGTTATTTCAAAATGTGAGAAATATAGCTTTTAAGGGAATAATTTAATAAATTATGGTATATTCATATTGCAATTAGAAATATGTTTATAAATAGTTTGTTAGGGACACCTGGATGGCTCAGTTGATTGAGCATCTGACTTTGCTTCTGCTCAGGGTTGTGGGATCAAGCCCCACATTGGGCTCCATGCTGAGTGTGGAGACTGCTTAAGATGGTCTCTCTCTTTCACTCTCCTGCTCCCCCACATTCATGCTCTTTCTCTCAAACAAATACATACATACATACATACATAAAAGTTTGTGACAAAATTATAAAATCATTTGCTTTAATATTAGTTTTAAAAAGCAGCAAGCAAAATTGAGTATGGGTATTCAGTTTCTGACAAAATAGTAAACTGGACTACTATATGTTAGTTTTTTTCCAGAAAAGCCTTGATTTACAAAAATGCACATTTTACTATCTGAATAATATTAATATTCATTACTCTTTGATTTCTAGGTCTCCTCCAACAACATGACATGCACTAATCCCCATGGACATGGGCACTATGTTTCAAAAGGAGGATATTTTTAATAGGTTTTGGGTAGATGCTCTTCATCAAATCAAAGAGACAACTTGTACATTTATAGTTGGTGAACAGTTTTTATTATAAATGACAGTAATTTTATACCTTTGAAACTTTAGAAGCTTTACAAGATACTTTGTCCTTCATCCCAAGTTCTCTTCAGCATTGTCCTACAAAATGCGCTACCCATCAGAGTGAGATTTTTTTAAAAAAAGGAATCAGAAGTAAATTGATTAAAAAGGAAAAAACAGTATTGCCATTATTCACAAATGTTACAGTCTTTCTGAAAAAAAATAAACATATGTTATGATTTCTAAAAGCCATTAGGGAAGTCAGGATTGGCTTATTCCAGGGAGTAAAATTTTTTTGGATGGCTTTAATTTTCATCTCTTTATCTGTTTTACAAATTTGCTACAATAAGCAGTAGAATTTTATAATCTGGGGGAAATGTACTTTTTTTTTTTGTCATAAAAGAAAGGCATTGGATCCAAGCCCATACAACAACTATATGTTACCCTACCATTTCCTTAAGGAGGAACTCTAACTAGCCAGGGAGTTCTTGCCAGTCCAAACTGCTTTCTGCCTCACTTGTTCCATCTTACTTTAATCCTGATGTGAAAATGATTTTTTCTCCATTCCTTAGTGTATATGCTTTAATTTTTCCTACTGTGCATCCTATAAACTACATCCCTAAATTATGTGATGTACTTTGGTCCAAAAGAGCCAATATTATAGTAATACTTCTCCTTAAAAATGCAGCATCTCACACTTGCACAGCCCTTGATAGATGGTGTGGCAGAGAAATAGTGAGCAGAGCCTGCTTTGAATGCACAGTGTAGGCAATGGCTGGTGTAGGAAGGTATCTCCATATCTGAAATTCCACCACTAAAATCTTTAAGTTATGCATTTCTCTCCTTTGTTTACTTTTAAAAATTTAATTCTGCTGGAAAGGACTAAGACATTAAGCAGTGTTCCTGTTTAAAATCTCCCTCATAAACAAAAGGGAATAGAGGAAGTAGACAAAAGGAAAACTAAAATTTCTCAAAATCTGGACTAGGGCCACCTGATAGTCAGTTCCCATCTCTTGTTGTGGCAAGAACGGCTCTCAGGAAGATCAGAGAGAAGATTGGCTCCCCAAAGCTGACTTGCTGCATGATAAGCTCGTGTTACTTTCTCGTAAGAAAGGCTTTCTCAGATTATTCTGCCAGAGTCTATTCTGCTGTAGAAGCTATTATGTTCCAATTTTTCAGAATTTGGACAAATCCTCCCAGTCTTACATCTATGTGCTTGGCTCCTAAACGTGAGTGGGAAAACTCATCAGGAAGCTTCTTTTGCTAGATAGAAGTTGCTAGGGTAGGGAAGTTTTCCTCATATCCCTCACCCTAGAGTAAGGGGACCACACCAAGTGCCATCGCAGGACCAGTCCAGTGTTCTCTGCTCAACAGACACTGCTGGAAGACTCTGGGCTGTGTACAGTGCAGCCCATTGATATGTTTCCAGCTCCCACCTCTCATGCAACCCCCCGGGGCTTGGTCCAACATAGGTTACCTCCTGGACCTATTCTGGTCGTTGTTTAGGTTAATTAACTAAGGAGTCACATTAATAGTCATAGAGAAGACTGAGAAACCCAGAAACTGAATAGTAAAACTGGGGCATCTTAAGTGATCTAAATTTTGTTCTGGACCCACTGGAAATTTAAAATAATTGGAGATTTAGTCAGTCACACAGCGATTTGATCAGCAGCCAAGCATCTCTCCATGTGTAAGGACCCTGCTGAGACTTGGGAGTTGGGAGTGGATACAGCATAACTTCTGGCCCAAGGCCTTAGGTGTCTAGAAGACAGAGTTATGACAAATAAGGCAAATAAGTGTGCAACAAAGCGGCAGATGAAAAGTCTCATGGGAGAGTTCCAAGCAAATTTTGTGGCTGGCCTCCAGGGATAGGTAGATGGGCTGGAATCCTGGATCCAATACTTCCTAGCTGTGTAACTGGGCAATAATGTAACGGCCAATATCTATTGAGCATGTTCTATATGCCAGGCACTGTACAAAGCACTCAAATACAAAACATGTATGATCTTATTTAATCTTTATTAAAACCATAATAACCAATAAAAGGTGCTGTTGCCCAGTTTTTAGAATAAGAAGCGCAGGATTAGGAGCAAGGCTGAGGTAGAATGTGGGGTACAAGGTGTTTATGAAGGGCCAGCACCTGAGAAGGGAAAGGGAAGGAAGCAGAACTGGCAGAGGGAGAAGGTGAACTTTGATCAACGCTGAACAAATCTTCAGCCAGGAGCTCTGGAGCCTGACTACTGTCTGACAGAATGCCCCACATCAGGCTGAAATGGCTGGGTATTATACAGGCATCTCACTCAGTCACTAGATGCAGACTGCCCCAGCAAAGACATAACCTCCAGTGAGGCAGCTCTCTACAGCTGAGGGAGACCCCGAGGGAGCCAACAGGTAGAAGCTATTTCCTGACCGCACTCCCACAGCTAGGCAACGAGACCTGAGTGGCATCTCTCTCTGTCTACCCCAAGTTCCTACCCTGCCAAGCTGTTATAAGGCTTAGAACTAACATGTGTAAAGCGCTTGGCAGAGAGAAGTTGCTCAACACATCTTGGCTTCTGTTATTCAACACAGAACCTACGCAGGAGAAAGGTTGTGGTAACTCCTAGAAGATATGACACAAGGAAAATGTCATCCACCCTGACCGGACTGTAACCCGGCTTCCCCACTTGCCTGTGTTTGGACAGTTGATGCTGAGACTTGCCCCAGCTACAAAGTGCAGCACAGTGGTCAAGAGATATGCCACTCATGGGGGCGGGTGGCCTGGTGAGAGAAAGGAAGGCCTGGTTTGGGGTGTAATCTCAGATGGGGTTAGTTTGTGAGCATTTAGTAGAAGTATTTTGTATGGAGGGGGTTGGCGAAAAAGTGCCTCGGGTGGGTGGCAGGTCATTTGTTAGTCACCAGCGGGATGGTACACAAGGAGGAGGTGGATGCGGTAATTTTGGGATCTTCATGGAAACTGAGCCTCTGGAGGAGTCAAGGCAGAGTCTGTGGGGACATCATGGTCAGGTCAAGAGGAATAGTTCTGGAACTGAAATTACTAAGCGAGCCCACGCTTTGCAATTACTCACAGTGAGATCTGCTCTTAAAAATACAAAAGTGGCCATTGAGACAATGAGGAACAAGGCTTTGAAACACATGTCCCACATCAGTAGAGGGAAGCCTGGCCGATTAATGTCATTGAAACTAATTATCTGATGTGTTTGACATTTGGAGACCATTGTTAATCTGGCCATTATTTTTAAGGAGGAAAAGGTGAAAGTCAGGTATTTTTCTATTTTTGCCTTCTTTTGTTCATGTTTGTAACACTGCAGTTTTGTAAGTGTTCCTCTCACTTACCAGACCTTGCTCTCATCAGAGAACTTGTGACAAACTCTCAGAACAGGTGACCTACCTTCAGCCTCTACTTCTCCTTCCCTCACCTTTTTAACTCCTCATGATACAGAGTTCCTTCTACCATTATAACAGACATCATTCTCATTACAAGCACCAACAGGGGCCTTCAGCACAAACTCTGTGTTTTTGAGATAGGCCTTCTGAAGTACCTGGTCTCTTGTGGCCATTCCCTGTGTGGAACGTTCATCTGCTTTTCTTACAGCATCAAGGAAGAGTAGCAAATAAATTTTAAATTGAGTGCCCGCTTCTACCGATTGGTCATGGCTGCCTAAAGTGTTGTGTTGAGAAGACCGTCAAGTCACATCTAGGATGTGGTGGTTGATTAACATGCTTGTTACAGGCACAAAAAGGGGAGTAGTGAGGTGTACTTAATGCACTCACCTTCCTCTTCCATATGGTTTGTTTTACCACATTTCTTTTTGGTTTCTTCTTTTCTCTCACTTTTAGGCACTTATTGACTTCTTCTTGACCTTTAATGTAAATCTATCTGCACTGTAGTTTTAGAGAGTCATTGAGTGGATTAAATGAGATGATACATAGAAAGCTCTTAAATATATCAGATTTGGAATCAATAGTTAGGAGTATTATCATCTGGGGGCACCTGGGTGGCTCAGTTGGTTAAGCATCCAACTTCAGCTCAGGTCATGATCTCATGGCTTGTGGGCTCAAGCCTCCCATCGGGCTCTGTGCTGACAGCTTGGAGCCTGGAGCCTGCTTTGGATTCTGTGTCTCCCTCTCTGCTCCTGCCCCACTCANGGGAATCTGTCTTTGGATGCAATTTTTTTCTCCCCATCTTTACTGAGTGCTAGGAGTGTCTGAGGTGGATCATGATGACATATTCAAAGAAAAAAATGATAGCACCTATATAACTCGCATCTGCATTCCTTCCAAAGTTTTTTTTTTTTTTTTTAAATCTCTTTATAGATTTGCTTCATCAGATATTTCAGGCTCTTTCTTTATGCTACTTAACAATTACCTTGCCTCTCAAGCCTACTTTTTTAGCCCTGACTTACACTCCAAGAAAGAAGGCAAAGTAGAGAATGAAAGCAGAGCAGAAATCCATACAAAGGGTAAGCAAAAACAACAATAAAAAACTGTGGAAGGTGAAATTATTTTCTTCTCAAGGAATTTGTTCGTTTGTTTTCAACTTAATCAAAAAACTTGTTGCAACCACCTCCTTGATGTGTACTGTAGGGGAGGAAAAGATTTCAAAAGCTACCCTATGTGTTTATACCTCTAACAGAGATATGATCCCTCATACCAGAGACACTGACCTCCAAGTGCTCTGACCTCTGGCTCCACAACAGGACTGTCTGATTTCCTGCTGCCTCACTTTCTTTCTTATCTCCTGCCTCCTTCTCACCTGCTGGGAGCCTCCTCTGACTGCTTCTACAAGGATTGAAAAGCCAGTTAAAGGAGAAACAGAAACACAGAAGTAGTAGTAGATCAAAACATGGAGAGGAAGGAAAATATAAAAGGAAGGGAAGTAACAGTCAACAGTGGAGCCCTTCTCCCCCAGAAAGCCTCTTTCAGCCTCCACAACCCTGACCTGTCCCTGGCCATGAAGACATTCAAGTGCCATCTTGGCCAACCTCTTGTAGAAGGACATTCTATCCTCAGTATCTCTTTTTCTATCCTAAGGATGAATTCTGCTTTCTTATGGGATATCTTCAATCCCACCTTTTCTCTGTCCTCTAAGCCAGGGGGCATAAGGAAACTTCGTGTCCATTGCAGATGGGGCCATTGTTCTGATTGTCCTTCTCCCTGGTCAGGTGGGATTTTCAGGAAGAAGTGCCTCAGCTACTCTGTCTCCTTACTCCTCCCTCCCTCTCCATCCCCAAAAGAGGGGATCCGCCCCTCCACCATCACTTTAGGATTCTCAGATTCTAGAAAATGAAGAGGAGCTCTTTGTCACAGAAAGTTAGCCCTCCCTGCTTTGGTTGACCTCCCAACTGCTAGTGCTAGGGCTTCTTCTCACTCAAGAGATGCACAATTTTTACAGAGGACAATTCAGCTCTTGTTTGGTGACCTGTAGAGGCTCCCTCCTGTGCCTTAGAGGTGAAATTGGAGAGTTGGCCTACATCACACCACTGCTGGTCTCTTGGGGATAGTCACCCAGGCTTACAGGCAAAAGACCACAGCCTCTGTGAGCACAGAGCCTGCGTGTGAATTCTGAAGTACCCAAAGTCTAAAGATCTCAGATCACCATCCCCCATCAAAGGAAAACTCCACTGACCATAAGTACCTAAGTTGCCTAGCTGCATGAAGCCACATTGTAAAGAAATCCATCAGCCATCCCGAGCACGGCCATCCTCAGGGGTCTCCCTTGCCCAAGGATATTTTATCTTTTTTCATGAATAAAAATATGCCAATTGCCTAAAATGAAAAGTGCCATGGTGATGAATAATTCCTAGAAAGGATGCTGAAGCCAGTGCTTTATGGGATGGAGGCCTGAAAATCTCACCAAGGGGATTCCCATCCTTGCACCCAGGCCATGTTCCTTCCTCACTGGCTCCTTTGCCTCCTTCCTCATGTCCACTGTGCTCCTCAAGGAGAAGGCCATGCCCTACATAGCAGGTGCTTCTAAAGTGTCTGAAACACAATGGACTGTGTCCCTATGTTCTCCCTGAATTCCTCTTGCCCCTTGCCTGTCCTTCTCTCCCAGAAGCCCCAGCTAAGTGGAAAACGAGTAGTTGTGGAGACAAGGCAGCCCTAAAAGCTGAGACCCAGACTCATAATTACTAAGTTCAGAAGACACCACTCCCAGCTAGAGCCCACAGCATTTTTCCCAGGAGAGCAGAGACACTGAAACTGGCCCCTCCTATCTGGCCCTTAGAGGAGCTAGAAACAAGGGTTGGGGAAACTTGAGTTTAAGGGAAAAGATTTGAATTTTAAGCAGGAATATATAAGTTACACAAAGCAGTGTGACACTTTTGTCCCACCCCACCCCTTCACACTTTGTCCAAGGGTAAGAAAAGTCGGGAAGGAATTCTGAGAATTATTTTTCTTCTGCTACTTCTCCCTCAGCTGGTTGTGGAGTTTTTTTATTTGCTACTTAATGTGATTCTAAGTAAAGAAAAATTACAATTTTAAATTATTAGCTGAGTTTTACCAGCCTACTTCATATTGTGCAATGCCAGTTTCAAATGCAAATTTGAGAGTGTTTGACCCATAAGCAGAATCACTGAAATTACACAACTCTTATTTCATAGCTTGTACATGCATATGCATTCTGTTCTTTCCAGGACAGTGGAAGCACAGCACAAAACTAACTCAACATGTTTTCTTCTTCTTTTTTTAAATGTTTATTTATTTATTTTTGAGAGAGAGAACACCCGCACACATGCGCAAGTGAGGGAGGGGCACAGAGAGAATTCCAAGCAAGCTCCAGGCTGTTAGCACAGAGCCCCACATGGGGCTCGACATGGGGCTCAAACTCATGAACCATGAGATCATGACTTGAGCCGAATTCCAGACGCTTAACCAACTGAGCCACCCAGGTGACCCTATTTCTCTTCTTACTACATGCACCTTTTACCAACACTCTCTACCTTTGGCTTCTGATGGGTAAGGAAGGCCTGAAAGGGAAAGAAACTATGGGCAGCTCTCTCTATTCCCTTCTCTATCATCAGTTTCAACTGAGTTGTGGTCAATGGAGGAAAGGAACATAAGAAAGAATATAATAGGGTTCCTAGGTTGTCTCTGTTAGAACACCATCGCCTTCCTTCTTCCTCTATGCAATGCAAGTTCTGGTTCAAATGGAAAGTGTGACCTCTCAGGGCTGTTAGTGCCCCACTTACTCACAGAAGCATCACACTTACCTGTGCTTGTTCTGTATCTCCTTCATCACCACTTACACATCGGGGTCCGCATGAACATTGTGTCATCAGGCATCACGAACAATATATGAGAATAGGGCAGGAAGAAATGGTGGACGTACAAATTGAGCATCTCTCCTCTGCTCGTGTGTGTGCATTACTTTACTTACAAAACACAAGTTAAAGATAAAATGATTAAGAATTTCAAGCCAGTGACAGCAAAGCATTAAATCAAGCACAGCCACTCCTGAGCAGGGAGCCCTTGCATCTACTCTGGTCACATGCCCATGCAGCTGGCCCTGAGCACCTGAGAAAAGATGCTCTGATGTGCCATCTCCTGGTTGCAGCTTGGGAGGGAAAGTGTTGCCGGCCCATCCCACAGGATTAGTGTGGGACAAGTCAGGACAGCAGCCAGCTGCACGGGGACATCACAAGTCCCAACTTAAAAGCAACATGGAAGGGATAAATAAACTTTTCAGGCTCCAGCAAGAGGCCCAAATAGTAGCAGAGAGAATGCATTGCCATCCCAGTTTCAATAGGTCGCCTGGAGGAGCAAGGGGGGAGGCCTCAAAGGACTGCCTGTAACTCATCCAAAAAGAATCAAGGTAGGCAACTGTGACTCCATAGACTTACCCAGGCCATGGACAGAGCTATGAAGGGGATGAGACTGAATTTGAATGAAAGACACAAGACAAGGTTGATTTACCCTCACGGGTCTGTTTGGCATTGCCTGCTAGATGAGCAAGCTGGGTCTCAGAGTGATAGTAAAATCAGTTCTATGAAGAAAGCTCCACTACCCACTGCCTTCTCTCCATCCTGTAGATAGCTGTGACTCGTGAAATCCCCAACCCATTAGATATCAGTTATACATTTACCTATGTTAAGCACTAGATACACATTCATCATCTCATTTAAGACCCACTCTAGCACCCTGGAATTTGGCTTCAAGGCACTTATCCACTGTGTCATTGTACAGGTATTTATATGATTATTTTGATTAACATCTGTGTTCCCAACAAGACGGAGCTGCCTTACAGCACAGCTTTTGCTCATCAATCTGTCTATAGCTGCTGGCACAGTGCCTGGCACATTAAGGCCCTAGCAGGGGTGAGGGAAAGGAGAGGTGTTCATGCCACGAGTCAGTGGCTCTGGCTTGGTTTCATTCTACTATAGCTTCTTGTCTCCTTTGGATCATGGATCTCTTGAAGCACCAGGTACAAATCATGAACACTTGTCCCAGAAAAAAATACATGTGCACCAAAAGTTTCAGATGCTTTGAAGGCCAACCACCAAACCCAACTTTGGGAAGCCCCAATATATGCAGTTGTATAAACTATGTTTTCAATTGACATTTTTGGGAGCATGTCCTCAAGACATATTTTTCCCTAAGTATCACTCCTAAGGGTTAAGAAGTACAAAATCATATGAATTTATCATAATAACCTTTGTCTTAGTTTAGCATTTCCATATTTCTGGTGATCTCCTGTGAATGGAGTTGTAGTGATGGCATTATTGATTCAAAGGTTCTTAGTTCATGATGCCATATTGCCATACAGGAAGTTTGTACACATTTATACTCCAAGAACACGCCCGTGCTAGCATTGAATTGATTAATTTTTAAATTTTTCTAATTTTTTTTTGTTAAAATTTTATTTATTTATTTCTGAGAGAGAGAGACAGCATGAGCAGGGAAGGGTCAGAGAGAGACAGAGATACAGAATCTGAAATAGGCTCCAGGCTCTGAGCTGTCAGCACAGAGCCCGACGCAGGGCTCGAATCCACGAACCGTGAGATCATGACCTGAGCCAAAGTCAGACGCTTAACCGACTGAGTCACCCAGGCGCCACCTAAATTCTTCTAATTTTAAAGATGCTCAACATCACTAATCATTAGGGAAATACAAATAAAAACCATGAAGAGATACTACCTGTCAGAATGACTAAAATTAACAACACAAGAAACAACAGGTGTTGGTGAGGATATGGAGAAAGAGGAACCCTCTTGCACTGTTGGTGGGAATGCAAACTGATGCAGCCACTCTGGAGAACAGTATGGATGTTCCTCAAGAAACTAAAAATAGATCTATGACCTATCAATTGCACTACCAGGTATTTACCCAAAGGATACAAAAATACAGATTCGAAGACATACATGCACCCCAATGTTTTTAGCAGCATTAATAACAATAGCCAAGCTATGGAAAGAGCCCAAATGTCTATTGGCTGATGAATGGGTAAAAACTATGTGGTACATACATACAATGGACTATTACGCAGCCATCAAAAAGAATGAAATCTTGCCATTTGCAATGATGTGGATGGAGCTAGAATGCATTATGCTAAGTGAAATAAGTCAGTCAGAGAAAGAAATATGCCACATGATTTCACTCATATGTGGAATTGAGAAAACAAAACAGATGAACATATGGGAAGATGGAGGGAGAGAAGAGAGAGAAACAAACCACAAGAGACTCTTAATGATACAGAACAAACTATGGGTTGGTGGAGGGAAGGTGGTAGGAGTTAGGCTAGCTGGGTGATGGGTACTAAGGAGGGCACTTGTTGTGATGAGTACTGGGTGCTATATGTAAGTGGTTAATCACTAAATTCTACTCCTGAAATCAATATCACACTGTATGTTAACTAAAATATAAATGAAAAAAGGAAAAAAATAAATTTTTCTAATTTTATAAATGAAAGACATTATTTAATGGGTGTTTTAATTTTTACTTAATTGATCTCTAATAAACCTAAAGATTGTGTTAGTTATTTTATTGCCTTGTCTGTAATTCACAAAATTTTTTCTATTATTTGAGGACTTGTTTTTTTTCCTAATCGATGCATACCAGCTTATTTGGATCATTATTTCTTTGTTTTATTAATGGAAGATATTTTTTTCTCAGTTGTCTGTTTTAAATTTGATTTATAGTGATTTCAGTTAGATACTTGCTACAGTTTTAAACTCTTTTATAAGTCATATTTATTTCCCTTAGTAATTTTTAAAAATTATTTTTATACATAGGGCACCTGGGTGGCTCAGTGGGTTAAGCATTTGACTCTTGATCTCTGCTCAGGTCATGATCTCACTATTATTGAGTTCGAGACAGCGAGTTGTCTGCTTAGGATTCTTTGTCTCCCCGCTCTCTGCCCCTTCCCTCCTCATCCTCATATGCACATGTGTGTGTGCACTCTTTCTCAATAATAAATATTTTAAAATATTTTTATGTTTAAAAATCCCTTTCTATGAAAATATTTAATAAAAGTTGTATTGGTATTTTTAAAATTCAGCTATGTATACCACTCAAATTATTCTAGTGTATGCTATAAGTTCTGTATGAGCCTTTATTCACCTAGCTAGTCAGTTTTCCCCATTAATTTGCTAAATGTAGCATCAGTGGGGTGCCTGAATGTATGATTGTTTAGGTCATGTGATACACAGGAGCAACATATCTAAGCAGGTGGCCTTCACTTTGAAGACACTTTAGATCTACGTTCTTATTATGACCATTTTCTGGCAGGTGGCAGTAAAGTATCTTGTTTTAACATAGTCGGCGTACTATGACAGCTTTCCAGCAGATGGAAGTAAGAGGTCTTGAGCAAGGGCCTGTTTTTAACTCTCAAGAGGCACTGTATGGGCTACTGCAGCACTGCCCAAGTGGCCAAATGAACCAATGTTTCCCAACATCTCACTTCACACTTAAGAGAGTACCTTCAGGGAGCTACTACCAAATTAGATGTATCCACAACGTGCAACATGCGCGCGCGCACACACACACACACACACACACACACACAATGTCCTTCCTTCCTGAATATGAAAGTAAAAGACCCTCCTGCATCAGCCATTTGGCCCCTTTCAAACATTAACGCCTAGAGGAGTATTTGATTTGCTTCAACCTGAAATATAACCACAAGGGCTCTCTCCACTTTCCTTCTCTCTTCTAATAAATAAATAAAGAAGGAAGTCTTTTCTCACCAATTCTAACAAGTGGCCTTACAGATGGGATTCCATGCCCCCATATGAATAAATGTCCGGGTGGCAACATGCAGATTAATTACTCGGGAAATAATCTCCTGCAGCAGCTTGCTCTCTATTCTCTAACAAGGCTAAAAATGATTTGTGCCACCTGTTTGTGGTTCCAAGTGCTTGCCTCGGGTCCTTCAAGTATTCTATTAAAAACTTTTTGATTAACTTGGTCTCAAGGCTAACTTTTTGTTTGTTTGTTTCTTTGGAGTGAATAAATAGAGGTTCCACACTCTTGTGCCTGGAGAGCCGCCTGGGTAAATCACCAGGAAGCAGGGCGAAAATACAGGGAGTGTGCGCATTACTCTCAGGTCTGACGTTACCTGAGAGACTCAAGATTTGTCTGATTCATAAAAACTCCACTGCACAGGTGTGTAGAATGAACCTTTCCCATTTCTTCTCAGGACATTTTAGCTGTCAGGAGTTGGGAAGAAGGTGGCTTTGTTTTTTACGAGGCTGCAATATTTTTCACTGTTGGATGCTGAGAGGTGATTGCATGTGTGTGTATAGAGACACTTCCTCAGTTCCGACCAAAGTTATAATAAATCTATGTGCTACTTACACATGGCTTTAAATCATTTCAATAAGAGAAGCTTGCAGGTAGAAGTTTAACTGCTCTTTCTGGTTCATAAATGGCCACTTCTTTGAAAAAGAATGGAAGGTAGGGGAGGAAAGAAGCAGCTTCCACCGTAACCAACAAACTAATGATGATCACTTGTTCTTGTCTAGCACTTAAAAAGTGCTCTTCCATGCATGATCTCCTTTGATCCCCATAAAATCTCTGTGATGTAGGAAGAACAGGGATTATTAGGTTGAATTATATATACAATTATAACTATATATGTGTGTGTATAAATATAATAGAAGAAATATATACATATATTTCTTCCTTTATATATATATATATATAAAGAAACTGATGCTTAGCAAAATAAATTGACCTTCTCAAGTTCACACAGTTTGTTAGTGTTCCAAAAAAATCTAGACTGTAAGGATTATGCCATTACGAAGTTCACTGGTCTTTCTTATATTCCAAGCTGTCTCCAAAAACATCTAAGGCTTTATCATCCACTACAGGGTTATACTATATTTCAGACATTTTTCAATAATACCTAGTATCCCAATCCTTGTGCAGTGACCAAAATGTCCTGTCTCTTTGTGGATTTGGACCTGGATAGGACAATACCATCGTCGATAGAACTAGAGTAGGCAGCTGGACCACCATAGTTACACTGGGCTCATGGCAGACATCACCAATCAATCATTGCATCCTTTCTCATTGGCTTATGTCTTGTATCAGATAGAAAAAGGCTGGGCTAAGTCCTTGTGTCCTCATAAACCATAAGCATGAATTTACCTAAACACATACTACCCTTGGTTGGATTCTGAGGGTATCAAAACAATAATCACTCCTTATGCTTCATCTTCTACTTCTTTCTGAAATTGGAATTCTTCATTCAAGAATTCTTCTCAAGACTGTGGTGCCTGAGTTGTTCAGTCACTTAAGCTTCCAGCTTTGGCTCAGATCATGATCTCACGATTTGTGGGTTTGAGCTGAGCCCTACATCAGGCTCTGTGCTGACAGCTCAGAGTCTGAAGCCTGCTTCAGATTCTGTGTTTCCCTCTCTCTCTGCTCCTCCCCTACTCGTGTTCTTTCTCTCAAAAAAAATGAATAAATATTAAAAGAATTTTTAAATGAAAAACAAATTTTTCTCAAGACTATTCTAAAGAGCTCCTGTCAATTGACCAGAAGCAGCATGGGAAAAGAACATATTTGCCACTACGGCTAGGTGTCCTTAAGCACATTGTTCTTAATGTTATTGATTACTCATATATTGACTGTATTGTTTCATTCCTAACCAAGTCATGCCAAGTACTGGCCACTACCCATATCACTAGGACTGGGGCACTAACACATGAAGTTTCTTAAAGCATAAAACCTGAGACACTACCACTGTAGCTGGAACTGTGAAATGACAAAAGAAGCACTAGCTCTCACCAGCCTGGTCACTGTGGAGCAGGCTAAACTCTTTTAATTCTCTCATAGCACTATTGATGTGTTTGAATATTTCTCGTAAGTCTTCAAAACATAAAACATAAGCTCCTTGAAGGAAGGGAGAACTTTGTCTTATTTCTTATACAGCAAAAACACCAAGGATGTGTTAGATCTCCAATAAATATTTGGACACAGACTGACAAGAAAACAGAAAAGGGGCAAGGATATCTATTTTTTCCATGCATGTTGGGAAGCAGATCCATTGGGATTTTATAGAGAATCCTTAAATCTTGTGACATTTGAGATAACATTATACCCGTCTTGGATTTTAGGAATATTCTATCCAACTACTTTTTTTTTCATTAGTATTCAGGCAGCAGGTATCACTGGAACACCTATAATGTCCCCAGACCTTAGCCTGGACTTCTCAGGAAGACCTCAGTCCATCCAGCATCAATGGAAATTCTCAGAGCAGAATGCACCCGGCCTCCACAGGCTCAGGTTTGGGTGAGTCCTGCGTCCTCATAAACAACAAAAACATAATACCTTTTGAACTGGATTATTAAACTATCAAAAAAAAATCACTCACTTTCCTTCATTTCGCATCTACTTCCTTCCAAAATACCTCTATTCTCACAACTATCATTCAAACTTAGAAATAAATGCTAAGCAACTTTCTTAAATTCCTCTCTTCTTTCCCATTTTGACTTCCCACCTAACTAGTAATTTCCACAAGGCCTTCCTTATTTCACACATCAGGAGCCATTGCTCTGGGAAGGACCTAGCACTGCCCTGGCTCAATCTCTTTACATCCTTATCCTAATTTATCTTTTCATGCCAATGAGACAACCAGCAATGGGACAACACTTTATCTAAGAATGTCCAGTGTAGCATTCATTTAAAATAGCAAATCTCAGAAACAAACATAAAGACTCTATAATAGCAGCATGGCTAATTAATTATGGTGCTCCCATAACATGGACCACTAAGTGGGCCTTAAATAAGCATATTTAATGGCACAGAGAAATGTTCTCAGATAATGGCATATGAAAAAAAATCAGATCCAAAACAAACCAGTTATATAACTCCACACATAAATGTGCATACATAGAGAGACGAGTAGAAGGAAATAAACCAAGAGGTTAATAATAGTTAACTCTCAAGAGTGGAATTTCCTGGGGGTTTTTTTCTTGTTCACACTTTGTGTACTTTTCCAAATTTCTTTTTTTCCCTCAAAATTTTTATAATAAACCCAGTATTTTATAATTATGAGAAAGCTACACACATCGAGAAGCTGTGGGTCTTTTAGTCACTGTTTATGATAAGAAAATGAACATCCCGATAGGCCAGTGGCTCTCCAACAGGGTGAGCATCACAGTCACTTGGAGGGCTTGTCAAAACACGGAGTGCTTGGTACCAGCTCCAGAGTTTTTGGTTCAGTGGCTCTGAGTCCAGGCCCAAGAATTTGCATTTCTAATAGGTTCTTGGGTGATGGTGGTGCTTGCTGGTGAATAACTACTCTTTGAGAATCGTTGCTGTGGGTATTTCAAGCAGGAAGAGAATTAATGAGCAAAATTATTGACTGGGCAAAAGGAAGGTTATTTAGGGAAGCTGCCACTAGCTTTTGGGTTACACTACTATAACCATACTCCAGAGATCAAGTTGCTACTATATCCCAGGGTCAGGAAACTTCAGGAAACTTCTAGAAACTGCCACAGATTTCATAGCTTTCCTTAACTCTAAAGCTGTGAGTGACAAGAGCACATGGAGAGTTCCATGCAGAAACTCCTAAGTGCTAGAGGCCACATATCTGCCATACTTCTGCCAGAGAAGGAGGAGTCTCTTCTGCCTTCCAAATATACCTGAGTGCTTCTTCCCTGGAAGCCAGGGGGTCTGAAATGTATAGTCTCCGGGCATCCAGCCCCTGAGATAACAAGGGAGATTATAGATGTCATGGGAAATGCCGATGGACAGCAAATACCATCCAGCGTGGGGTCAAAGGAGGGACGAAAAGGGCAGAGAAAGAAGGAAAAGAAGTAAGAAGGAGAAGCAGGAAGAGAGAGGAAATAATGAGAGTGTGCATCACATTTGGGTGCAATTAAGTGAAATCAACAGTTGTGGAATGGGAATTGGTCATAGCATAATGGGAAGGATGGAGGTGGGGAGCAAGCAGATGGGCGCACCAGGCTAACAGCACAGCAAGAATTTAGCTGTGTGGACAGGAGGGTACACTGGAGTCAGATGCAAACTATGTTAGTAGAGAGATCAGCAGTAGGTTGGATCAGAAGAAAACAAATTCTGGCTTGAAGTTCCAACTGAAGTAGAAATAATGTTTCATAATTACTCCTGCCTTATTTTCACCCTGTGCCTTAAGTGTGTGCACTCAGTTTAGGTGACTAGATAAAAATGCTCTTAAAACTGTGAAACACTGGGGGCGCCTGGGTGGCTTAGTCGGTTAGGCGTCCGACTTTCGCTTAGGTCATGATCTCGCGGTTCGTGGGTTCGAGCCCCGCGTCGGGCTCTCTGCTGACTGCCAGCTCAGAGCCTGGAGCCTGTTTCAGTCTGTGACTCCCTCTCTTTCTGACCCTCCCCTGCTCACGCTGTCTCTCTCTCTCTCCTAGAAATAAATAAAACATAAAAAAAAAAACAAAACAAAACTGTGAAACACTGTATGGATATAAAGAACCATCATGCTGTGTTTTATTCCCAGGTGGCCATTTGGACTTACCACTGAATTATCGGAAAAGCAGGGATAGTAGCCCTGGGAAGCCAAGGGAAGCAAAGGGGCGGAAGAAGGAAGGATGCTCCTGGTCTCCCTTGTCACTTGCCGTCTCTCTGTGGATTGCTCTTGCTTTGCTGCACAACCAACCTTGAGAATAGCTGGGCTGCACTACAGGCCAGCTGGAATTGCCTTGCAGCTGCACAATTAGGGTGCTGAAGGCCATTGCTTTCTCCGCTTTTTTACAGGTAGGCCCTTGAAACGCTGAGTCTACGAGCGGATGAACAGGAAGCTTTGGGACAAGATTCCCAGGGAAGCTTGGAGCCCAGGGAATTGTGTTCTGAGATGCATAGAGGTACCACCTGGGGAAATGAAGGGAGATCTGGGCAGAAAGTAGCAGGAGGAACCCCAGACTGTTCCCAAAGAAAGCAGAGCAAGAAGCTCTCAAAGTCAAATGATGGAACCTTTCCTAACATTATGGATCAAGGAGACAGAGGCTTAGAGAGGATGGCAGTGGGGTCCTCAGACAAATCCCCCCAGCTGTTTCTCCATGTTGCCCAGCATCATTGATCCAGACTGATCCCTCTTTTGAAGCCAGAGCTGCTGCTAAAGCTAAAGATGCACCAGTAATGACTGGGAAAGACCATTCTGAGCAGGGCCAATGGCCTGGGACTTGCCTGGGACTCGCAGCATCTGTCAGGTTCCCCTGCAAGTGTCCTCGCCTATCTGGTATGACTGAAGCACCATGCCTCACCTTCCAGGCTTTCTCTGGGCAGGGCAGAACCTTGGCCTGCCAGAGACACCTCAGAAACACTCCACTCCACACTCAGCTTCGCCAATGCTGCTGTTACAGTCACTGTTTATTTTCTTCATTTTGTTTATTGAATGGTCCTCGCTAGCCTCCAACAGTAGAGCAAGGCACCTCTCCACCTCACCCCCCACCAGTCTTCTCCCCCAAATGCAAACAAGGACCATGTCTGGCTTCTACACTCTGCCCAAGGTCAAGGGAGCTGGCGAGGCCTTAGGGACTGCCCTGCTTCAGCAGTCTTGCTGCCCCAGCCAGTGTGGTGAGGAGGCCTAGAGCTGCTGGGGAGGCAAGGTGTCTGCCGGCTTGAGGCCACCCTAGAGACCATCTTTACTCAAGTTATTGGAGCACATTCTCTTTTCTCTCTGACTCTTGTCAATGGCTTGTGGGCTCAGGCTTGGCCTTTCCCACAAGAGGTTGGTAATAAGTACGAGTGATGTGCAAACTTCGGGAAGGAATAGCAAAAGGAAACTTTTCAGACTAATTTCGGTCCAGGGACCAAATTCCTCATGATCATTCTCCTCTGGAGTTTGGGGCTGAAGCCCCAGCTAAAACCAGATTGATCTCTTGCTTTGCTTGGCCCCTGGGATGTGAAGGTGTGTGTGGCAGTTGAGGAAATGCCTAGGCACTATCTTCTGGCTCTCTGGTTTTCTATGAAAGTAACTATTTCCCCGGAACTTGCAATCCTGACACTCATTCAAGGCAGTGAGTGACTTTCTGTGTTGTCCCAAACAAACCTGTGCCATGCCCTTCCGAGCCTGCCCTTGAAGCAGTAAACATTCCACCTTGCATATTGTTTTAGTGGCCTATCACACATGACTGATCAGATGAAAGTTATGAGCAAAACATTCTGCTTGCTCGACTTGTCTCGTGGCTCTTGCAGAAAACAGATATTTCTTGAAGCAACTGGGGACATTTCCCTCCCCAAGGTTTTTGGGTTGCTGCCTTTCACACCCGAGCACATCTGAGGGCTTTCCAGGGCTGGTTTTTTTGGGCAACTGCATTCATGGCATGTCTCACAGATTTTGAAAAGGCTACAGGGTAATATACTGTCTATCTAGACATTTAAAAGGCATTTTTTTAAATGCCAAATGTCTGTTCTCTGTCTGATCGGATGAGTGTCTGCGCTTCATTTCCACTTTAACTCCATGGTCGAGGGGGCGGGGGGAAGGCTTCTGTGGAAGCTACCAGTACATCCAGAGAATAGAAGCTTAGTTATTATGCGCCCGTTTTACTGCAAGATCTGCGCTGATGTGGCTGATCAATTTACAACCTGTCTCTAATTTATCTGCATTTAAAACACTGATCATGGACAGCAAGGCAGAATGTGATTGCAGCGTGACTCGCTCAGAGGAGAAGCGATGAGGAGGAGGAGAGCCCAAGCAGGCACATGGCTCTAGGGGAGACGCACACGAGTAGGAAAGAAAATGTCTGCTCAGTGAGGCCCCCACTTCTCATTTTCAGCAGGCTAAACCATTTCCAGGATGCCATTCTCCATTTCTGATACTGTATGTGCTTTGTTCTATTACCCCAACATTTGGCAAATGGTTTCCAAGTCCAAACATTTGGTATTATTTTACGCTAGGTGAACGTGCAGCTCTAAGCAGGCTCAGGCTGGATTCGAAAGGCTGGCTGTGACTGCTGTAATTTGGTCATGGATCTTTTCATTCAGCAGTCAGGCTGTCCTTGGAATGCTTAATTCATACACAGGAAGAGCTGCTGTTGGTTTTAGTAGCCTGGAGTCGAAGCAATGGTGAGTCTTCTCACTAAGACCTGGGGATCTCAAAGCTTGGCTTCTTTCAAGGGGTCCCCAGTTGTGGCCTGATCACCTCATGCATATAAAATTCTGCTAGCTATTCACCGACATCCAGAGACACGATCTACCCATAGATACATAACTAAGAGAAATGACTATACATAACAGAAAAGCGAGGGAACTGTCTATGAAAATAGGGGCCATGGCGGTATAGGACCACATAATTTAATCAGCTATGTAATAAATCAACAACTACTGATTGATTAACCTTGTATTCCAAAACATTAATTGAGAATTCCACAAGCCAGGTACTATGCCAGCTACTAAAAATATATCAATGAATAAGACCCTGGCCATATCCTCCAGGAGCTCACAGCACAGTTGGATAATCTGAAAAGCAAAGCAACAATTACAATACACAAAGGTAAGTGTCAGAATGGGAAAGTTCAGGAAGCTGGGGGAGCACAAAGAAATGGAGAGGAAAGGAGTCTGAGAAAACTTCCCTGGGCCAGGTAACATCTCCTGAGTTCTGATGCAGAGAAGATAGTGAGGCAGGGGTGATGGATGGGCATTGGTCAGGTTTGTGACCCTCTATGATACAAGGTACCAACAGAAGCAGAAGATTAAATGTCAGATGAGTGGGTTAGTCCTACTGGAATTCAGAATTCACCAGAAGTCATCAGTCACCACATTCCCAGAGGATTTGATTTGAGTCTTAAGAGTACTGAAAAGTTTTATTCAGGTAGGCAAACCAGGATATGATCCTTTATTACAATAAAAGAATTTTTATAGGAACAGGAAATGACAGGGATGTTTAGGGCCCAGCATATGGAACATTCATTCAATAAATGCTTATTGAAATTCTGTAGGACAAAATAGTCTAAGGCATGCTTCTATCCTAGAGAGCAGGGGACAGTAAACTCTGTATAAAAAGATGTTTTAGGCTTTGTTGCCAACATGGAAGTGGTCAGTGGGCCATGGTCTGCTGACCTTTGCTCTAGAGACATACACTCTTATAAGGAACAAGATAGGTATGCAAATAATCACAATGCAAGATGAATTTTCCTGGAGTCTTGGAGGGTAAGTCTAGTGATGGGAACTGGGGTCAAGTTGTGGAAGGCTTTGAGGGTCAGGCTCAGCACTTAGATGTCATCTTGTCATTATTGAGGCACCATTGGTGATTTGGGGCAAGGGGTTGTCTTTTGGGAGATTAATTTTGCCACACTGTGCAGAAAGGAAAGATGTGTAGAGAGCCTGGAGGCGGGGAAACTTGTAGGCGGTGTTCAAGGCATCAAGAGAAGACGTCAGCTTCTGCAATTTGTAGAGGAAATAGAAGGGAAGGACAAGAGTGAGAGGCATTATATGTTGTCTAACAATTGGATAAGTAGCCAAAAAGAAATAAAGGAAGCCAAGACAAGGTTCCCAGTGACAAATCCCGGTGGCTACATGGTGGCTCTGAAAGAACAGGTACGAAAGGATGCGAAAGGAGACTGGCTTCCGGACAGCTCTGTCTAGCTTTGGTATGCATGCTGAGTTGGCATTGACAGTGGGACATCCACAGGACGCTGCTGGTCTAAAATACCAGGAGGAGCTCGTACATGGGGGCAGGACTGCAAAAGAAGAACCATGGAACAACTGTGAAGAATCCACAGCCACAAAGTTTAGAAAGATAAGAGCAATGACACAAGTGGAGGGCAATTATTATGCTACGTGTTGCCTTAGATGCTTTACATGTGTTCTCTGCTTTAATGGCTCCTATAGCCCTCCAAGGTATATAGTATTGTCCTCATTTTACAGATGAGGCAACTGAGCCTTGAAGAAGTTAGGTAATTTGCCCCAAGGCACAGTTAGGACAGTGTTAAACCACAATCAGCTCTGTCTGCCCCATAAGACTGCTCATAGCATCAAACTGCACTGCCTCTTGCATAGGAGGTTTCTTGCCTGGATGCAGAAGCTTCTTCTCCACGAGATTACCAAACTCAGGGCCTGTATTCACTCTTGAGTTCCCAACATATATGGAAAAACACCCCCTTTATTTTCTTTTTTAAATTAACCTAGGGGCGCCTGGGTGGCTCAATTGATTGAGCTACCGACTTCGGCTCAGGTCATGGTTCGTAGGTTCGAGCCCCAAGTCGGGCTCTGTGCTGACAGCTCAGAGCCTGAAGCCTGCTTCTGATTCTGTGTCTTCCTCTCTCTCTACCCTTCTCTCTGCTTGCAGTCCACCCCTCTCTCTCAAAAATACATAAACATTAAAATGTTTTAAACTAACCCAAAACCCAGATGGGCACTGCTCACACATTTACCCGTCCATGGCAGCTCTGACCTTCCCCTTGGATGTTCCCTCACCTTCCTTCACCAGAAAGAAGGCCCAGGGACAACCAGAGTGGCATAATCCCAGTCTCTCACTTAAAGGGTAATACCCAAACTTCACAGTAATGATCTCTTCCTACCTAACATGCTCTGGGCTGCCAGACACCTTACGCGTGTTCCTTAATGTCTTAGCTCCCAGTGATAGATTGCAAAAAATGGCCTCAACATTTCCCCTTCCTGTATCCATGACCCTGTGATGTGACTTTGAGGCTCCTTCCATCAAGAGGTAGTCTATTTCCCCACCCCTTGGATCTGGGCTGTCCTTGTCACTTGCCTTGTGACTTGCTTTGACCACTAGAATGTGATGGAAGCAGTACTTTGCCAGTTCCAAGCCAAGGCTTCAAGAGGCCTTACATGCATCCACTATCTCTTTAGAGACCCTGCCCCTCGCCATGTGAACACCCTGAGCCAGCCTGCTGGTGAATAAGAAACTTGATGGACCAAAGATAAGTAGTTCTGCTGTCCCAACCAAGTCCTAAGACATGTGAGAGAGCCCAGCCAAGATCAACAACACCGCCTACCCGACACACCAACAAACATACAACTAACTCACTGTGGGTGCCTGAAGAACCCCCACTGAACCCAGACTAAATTGGTGACTTAGAGAATCTTAAGCTAAGCACAAGGCTGCTTTTCTTTTTTAAACTACTAATTATGGGGGTCTGTGAGCAGTATAGCTGATATACTACTTTTCACACTAAAACTTGAGTGGTAACTGGATTTAAACAGTCATTAACTAACCACATTCTATACCAGAACTTCCTGGATTTCACATATTTGAGGTTTCAGAGGACTGACTGGCTTGCTTGTGGTTACTATGCATTAGCCCCAGAACTGAGAACAGAAGGCAGAATAAGGCTAGCTGCACCTCTAACCAGAAAGATACTCCCTCTTAGATGAAAGGGATCTAATTAAAAGGCAGGAAAGATCAGATACCTGTAGAGTTCACTGCTAAAGGTATCTAAAACCCTGCCTCTCAAAGTCGCTTTGCTTCTGACTATTCATACGTCAGAAGACTAATTAACTCTGACAAGTTGACCACTGGAAACCATTTCCATAAGGGTGACATGATGATGGATGGGTCCATGCTGTTATAATGTCATTGCTAAAAAAGATGTGATGAGTCCAAGTTCCAGTTACTTAGATGCACATACAATATAGAGGTCTCTTTAAAGCCACAGAACCACATTGCAACAGGCTGACATGTGTCACCTTTTCTGTATTTAAGAGCCACATTCATGGGCCAGTAACATACTGAGCTATGCATGGTAGGCCCTCTGTGTTTGGCAGCTGGAATGAGGCCCAACTATATCTTGTTGCTTCAAGGCTTTGAATATCAAAAGGGAAATTTATAGAATAGAAAAATCCAACCAAGAGAAATATTTTCCCATTTCCAGTATAGGAAGTGTCTGTGTGTATGTGTGTGTGTGTGTGTGTATCATGCCTAATACTGCCCACCAAGTGAAAACTACAAGTCATGATGACTACCCTTGCCTCATCACTAAATGGCCTTTATAGTTTTGAGGGGGGACGTACTTGTCCAGAGGTTGGTCTCAGTCGTGGCTACACATTTTAGAGCAGAACTTGGAAAATGAGTCTCAAAAACTCCTAAATCTAGAGTTGACAAAGGTTTCCATAAAGAGCTAGGTAGTAAATAATTTAGTTTTTGCAGGCTAAGAGGCAAAAGCAAGTGTATTATGTAGACATTTATATAACAATGTAAAGTATAAACATTAATTTTTATTTATTTTATTATTTTATTATTTATTTTTTAGTATAATTTATTGTCAAATTGGCTAACATACAGTGTGTGTGGTGTGCTCTTGGTTTTGGGGGTAGATTCCTGTGGTTTATTGCTTACACACAACACCCAGTGCTCTTCCCAACAAGTGTCCTCTTCAGTGCCCATCACCTGTTTTTCCTTCTCCCCCACCCCCCTATGAAACCATAAGAGACTTTTAAATACAGAGAAAGTATAACCATTCAAAAATGTAAAACCATTCTTATCTCATGAGCCTTAAAAAATTAGGCAGCTGGCTAATTGGCCCACAGGCCATGGTCTGCCAACCCTTGCCTTAAATAAACAAAATGGTTACATTTCTCACTACTGTTATATTTCTGCAGGAAAAATTCTCATACTTGCAGAAAATTTCTCTTAGATGCAGAAATCTGATCACAAGAAATTTGAAAAAATAAGTTGATATAAAATTATATGTAATAATATGTAAATATACTATATTACACATTGAGTTAATAAATAACAGACTACTAATGTAACATAGTCTATTAATTATTAATTAATATAAGATATTAATTAATATATTAATTAATTAACATAATTAATAGAATAATACATAATAAATTATATAAGTAATATATTAGTCATTCCTTCTAATTAAAACCACAAACCAGGTTTTTTTCCCCTCAAACAAAAGCTAAAGTTCCCTTATTTGTTTCCTGATGGTGCCACTAATTCACAGTTCACCCAAACCACCCAGTCTTATAAAACAAGGGTTTTGGGTGGGGGTGGGAGTGAAGAGCTACTTGTGTGAAAATGTGGCAACACTTTGATTTTGTTGTTTGAAGAATATCGAGGGGAGAGTTTTGGAATCTCCTATTTCAGTCATCTGTTAACATTCTCAATGTCTTTTCTATGAGAAAATGGAATACTCTGTGGCATTAGCATTTTTAATTTAAAACTTTCAATAGGTAATATATTCACATAATTCAAGAGTCAAATTTATATAAGGATGTATGTTCAGCGAAATCTTGCTCCCAGGTCTATTCTCACCCCACCCTGTAGAGGCCCTGCATGTGCTTTCAGGGTTTCTTTATAGAAGTATGAGTATAAATCCTTGCCTGCCTCTTTTTATTATATACACCATTTTGAGCCTTTTGCCCATCCCCTCTCCCTATATATAAATGTGATATACATACATATATTTATAATTTTCAATCTGTCTTGGAAATTTTCCCATATCTGGACATAAAAATGTGGCATGGATTTAAGGCAATTGAAATTAAGCATATTTATTTTGTAAGCGGTTTATTAAGATGCTTCATTTCTATGGGGGCACAGAAATGAAATCATCCTAATTTCTTATTTTTTTCCAAACTGTTTTCAACTCTCCTTCACACTGACCATTAAGTAGACAAACAACGGTCTCTGTCACATGACTCCTTAATGACATTTCAACCTGATTCCAAAACCTGACAATTACTTTTGGTTATTAAAAGTCACTTTCAATTTTTAAGAATGGTTAAAAAGCTCACTGCACACACTGTCACATCGACTGGACTTGTCTCTAGAGGCTTAGTGATGGGCAGACATCTGGTGGAGGGAACACGGATCTGTACTCACGCTCTTCCCCTTTGTCTTCTGTGTTGGGGCAAGAACAAGGAACAGAGCGAGCAGTAATTTCTCCTTATGCTGCTGTCATGGAGAAGCTGTCGCCCTGGCTCTCTCCCCGATGCTTAATATAGATAAGTGGTAGCAGCTCTTTTGGGCAGTGGTGGTCTGTTTAATTAGGAATAAAATGCTGAGGTCGTCTGAGTGGCTCGGATGGTTAGGGGCCAAATCCTAATCTCAGCTCAGGTCATCATCTCAGCGTTCATGGGACTGAACTCTGCATCGGACTCTATGCTGACAGTGTAGAGCTTGCTTAGGATTCTCTCT
Organism: Crocuta crocuta; assembly: GCF_008692635.1. NCBI lineage: Eukaryota > Metazoa > Chordata > Mammalia > Carnivora > Hyaenidae > Crocuta > Crocuta crocuta. The sequence continues at coordinate 696,099 of NW_027531018.1, read as the reverse complement.
CCCTTTCTTCCTGCCCCTCTCCCACTTGCACATACTCTCCCAAAAATTAGTAAATAAACAATTAAAAAGAGAATAAAATACTAGATAGCAGAAAACGTAAATAATAGTGGCTTAGAAAACGGTAATAAGAAGTCTAAAAGCAGATAGTCTGAGGCTAGTACAATGGCCCCGCAATGTTGCCACTGACTCAAGTCAGCTGTCCTTACAGGATGACACTCATCTTTATTCTCACAACATGACTGCTGGAGCTCCAGGTATCACATCCAAGTTCCAAAAATGAGAAAGAGGAAAATAATAAAAAGAAGAAAGGATTCTGTCTATAACAGAAAAGCAGAATCTTCCTTGAACTCTCCAGCAGGCTTCCACTCATTAGCCAAACATGTTTTGCTTGAACGCACTGAGCTGCTAGAGAAACTAGGCAATATAGTGTTTAGCCAGGTGTACTGCTCTCTCTAAAAACAATGGGGTTCTCTTAGCAAGAGAAAATAGGAGATTGGGGCTATTAAGTAGACAAACAACAGTGTCTGTCACATGATTCCTTATAAGTTCAGCCACATTTTCCAGCAAGCCACCAGCCTGTGACCTGTCAGCATTCTTCCGCCATGCAGGTGTTCTTTGCAAATTTATCTCTCAAATCTATCTACCTTCTAGCACCCCCACCCCCAGAGCCTACTGGTGTGCGTAGGCCTTACNAGAGGCCACTGTGAATGCCCTTGCTCCCCCCCGCCTTCTCTCCTGCCTCGTCCGCCATGCCCCCGTAGTGTCACATGCTCTGCACCTCTGGAAGCCCAACATTTGCAAACAACTCAAGAGGTGGGCCGTTTGGCCGGCCCAAGCCTTAGGAGGGCACGTTTAGGGAGTTAGCACCCTCTCACAAACACTGCCCTTCCCCATCCTGCCCAGGCACCCCTCCTCTATTACTTGACAGGTAATCCTAGTGGTGTGGTTGTGAGTAGTCAAGTTCAAGTCCTGAACTTGAACGGTCTTCAGTGTAGAACCTTTTATTCCCAGCTTGCAATGATATTCCGGTGTGACCAGAAAGTCCCCTTTGGCTGCCAACATACCCTACCATCCTTTATGTGGATTTTTCACGACCCCTGGCCCTCCCCTCTGCTCCCCGCAACAGACATTCCCTCACTTGCCCTGACAGTGCAGTTCCGGGTTAACATACTATTCCAACCTTCAAGCCTGTTAGTTTTCTCACAAATATTTACAACCACAGAGGCCTTGGACACAAATACACACACACACACCCTCAATCAGAAGGACGCTAGAGGTTTTTAAAATCAAGTCTTCTTAATGGGTTTGAAATCATTTCTGCGTTTTTGAGTCACTGTGTCTAGCCCTGTAAAAGACTTGGGGTAATAAGTCATTATCCAGGGAGCTGGAATACTCTATGCCACAGATAAATGCCCGGCTTATGTTCTCCTGCATTCTGCACTTTGTTTCCTGTGTACTAGATATGGAACTCCGAGAGGGCCCAGGGGTGTGTGTCTAAGTGCTGGGTGCAGCTCTGGGAAGCAAAAAAAAAAAAAAAAAAAGCAAATCCTCAAGGAGTCTTTTTATCGTCTCAGAGCCTACATCTCGAGGCTCCCTCTTTCACCCTCTCCTACTTCTGACCTCCCCTGGGATAAATCATCCTGCTCCCTCAGATTTTTATTCTTCAGCCATCATAGCAGTTTGAGCTGCTCTTATCCTGAATTCCACAAGTGAACAATATTTTCAGCTATGCCTGACTGTAACTAGGAGGGATTGGTTCTAAAAAAGCACTCCTGGCCAGAGGATTTCATGGAGGCAAATCCATCTGGAGACTGTGGCAAGGAGTTGTGGTGCAGGCCGGGCCTGGCTGAGCCATCGTGGTTCCTGGGCCCCGGAGCCTAGCCCAGTGCAACTCAGTACTCAGGTGACGACGGGTCCTCCTCTCCGATCCACAAGCACCCTGGAACTCCAGGCCAAGATCAACACTTGTATGTTGTCTATCACCTCTCCTAGAATACAAACTCTATGTGTACAGGAAGTTTGTGTGTCTTATTCTCTACTGCAGCCCCAGTACCTAGAACAAAGCTGTCACATAAATGCGTAATTTGTGTGGAATAAATGAACGTCGGCCCCAGGTGAGAGAACCGTGGGACCAGGGCAGTGCTGTAGTTGACTCAGGCCTGGCTGCACCAGAGATACTCCTGGAGCAAGTTTAGTCTGCTCAGCCACACACACGTGTGTGCGCATCAGGGACTGGGCCAGAATCCTACGGGAATCCTAAGGGTGGGACCGCAGGACCGTGTCCAGTGTTGTTCAATCTGTGCACGTCCTGCCCTGGGACAGAGCACAGGGGCCCCTCCCCTTAGTCTGGCATCCACCTCCCTGTCATGGCTGGACTGTGGTGCTACTATTGCCTCTGGGTGCAGTAGTATAATTACTGAGTCATCACGGTGCGCAGTTTTTTGTTCTGAACAAATAGTTCGCTTTGCTTTTTAAAAAGCAAAGATAATTCAGTTCAGTGATCAGGCTTCCAGATGAATCAGTTGGTCATTGAAGATGGTTTCATTATTGTAACACCAAAAAAAAGGCAGAAAAAGAAAGACAAGACTGAAAAGAAAGGCTTATGTGGTTTACAGTTTGGAACGTTTCTTTTCTGAACCTTTAGAAATTTTCCCTGTGAGGCTTAATACAGCAAAAGCTTGAGTGGAAAATGTGCTTATCTGCGATCTCAGATGTCAGGCAGCCTAATAAATCCAGCCTAGGTTAAGATTAACATTGTCTGAAGTCAGAGCTTCTTGGTCTAATCTGTAGTCAAAGGGGTAAGCAAACATCCTTTCATGTGGACCACTGCTGACTTTTTTTTATATCCACAGAAGTAGGACCAAAGGAAAACTTTAAAGCTGACATCGTTGAACTTTATAAGCTGAAAAGCATTATCTCTGCTGAATGGAGAAAACAAAGATTTTCATGAAGTGCCAGAGCCGTACCCAGAGGAGCCCAAAATTTTCTTTCTCTTTTTTTTTTTTTTTAATGTTTTATTTATTTCTAGGAGAGAGAGAGACAGCGTGAGCAGGGGAGGGTCAGAGAGAGATGGAGTCACAGACTGAAACAGGCTCCAGGCTCCGAGCTGGCAGTCAGCACAGAGCCCGACGCGGGGTTCGAACCCACAAACCGCGAGATCATGACCTAAGCGAAAATCGGAAAGTCGGACGCTTAACCGACTAAGCCACCCAGGCGCCCCGAGGAGCCCAAAATTTTCTTAAGCAGAACTCATTCCCATTACCTGAGGAGCTGCTGTGTAAAGTTTCAGGATGGAGTTTGGGAAAAATGGAGACAGGTAGCTATTGATATAATGAAGGGTAAAATACTTCAGAATTAATCCTTTTACCATTTAAAACCCTGCAGTAGCTCCCTGTTATGGATGGAATTGGGCCCCCACTCCTTAAATTCATATGTTGATGATGTGATTATAGTAGAAGGTGGGCCTTTGGGAGATAATTTGTGGTAGATAAGTTCCTGAGGGTAGAGTCCCCATGATGGGGTTAGTGTCCTTATGGGAAGAAGATACTACAAAGCCTCCTCCTTCTGCCCTGTGTGAACTCAGCAAGAAGGTTGCCAACTTCGAGACAGGAAGAGGCTCTCGGCAAAACTTGACAAACGCTGGCACTCTGACCTTGGACTTCCAGGTGCAGAAATATAAGAAATAAATGTCTTTTTGTAAAGCCACCCACCTGTGGTATTCGGTTATACCAGCCCAAACTAACACACTCATTTCACAGGCCAACATCCTACAGGCCTATAGTCTCTGAACGATGTCCCTACTTGATCTCCCCCTCAATTTTCTCTGTTTCAGCCCATTGGCCTCCTAGACATACTAGGTGTATTCCTACCTCAGGGCTGTGACATTGGCTGTCCTTTTGCCTGGAATGCTGTCTTCTTGCTACCCATAGGGCCTGGCTCACTTCTTAGGTCTTTCCTTGATGTCACCCTCTCAATGCGGCCTTCCCTGACTCTATCTGAAGTCACAACAGTTATTCCATAATGCCTGTCCTCTTTCTTGCTTCATTTCTCTTCATAGCATTTATATATAGTTTGCTCACTTAACCTGTTCATTGCCTACCTTCCCTACTAGATCATCACTTTCCTAAGGACAAGTATTTTATGTTTACTACTATATCTTGAGCGCCTAGGACAAGGCTTGATACATAATAAACTCTCAATAAATTTGTTCTAGTGAATGAACGAATCAGTGAATGAATTTAATCCCAAATTTACCTAAATCTGAGGTCTAGACTTATCTGTACACATTGTATAGTCTCTATCGTGTCTGCAAACTATCCATTGCCTTTGATGCAGATCTTCCACAGGGTTCCATGGCTTGCTCCAGATTGCTGGTTGAGCGGCCAGATGGGAGGCATGCTACAACAATTTAGAGTGAGAAGGCCTGAGAGAAAGCCAGGCCTGGACAAGCAAGAGTGTGTAAAAGTGGACAGAGCAAGCATCCATCTCAGATGATGCACTCTGGGCTCTCCTGGGCATCTAAACAGGAAGTGGGCAGAGCAGCAGGGAATTCAGATGTCAACCAAATGTTCAGTCAGGCTATGGTTCTGCATTCACAAAATCTGCCCATTTTTGACAGGACTCTAGCCTGGGGGCCAAGGGCAGAATTCAGTTCCTAGGGGAGGAATTTGACCAGAAGGATGGAAGACATCAAGGCCTCAGATGTGCAGGCTTAGAAGAGTAAGGATAGATAAGAAATCAAGAGCCTCCCAGCAGCCCATCCCAGGACGCAGGGGACATGTCACCCTGGGGGGTACAGAGGGACTCAGGCCTGGTCTAGGGGAGTTTGGTTTAGGCTCTGGGACTGCAGTGAAGAGACTTTCGAGGAGCAGCAGCAGCTGTCCTGGCCGGTCCCTGGGCCCCACTGGTTGGAGAGTGAGAAGTGACAGCCTCCTCTTGTCATGCTCGCTCATGATATAAAATAGATCTGAACCTGGGGGTGGAGACACCCCATGGATTCAGCGGGGAGGATGTGAGAAAGGCAGAAGAAGAAGGCTGAACCATGGTCACCGATACCACTATGGTTATTCTAATATCATTATCATCTTACCCGAGGGAAGCTTAAGGAATTGTATTTCTTCTCTCAAGATTTGCTTCTGAACAGCACTCTTGTCATATTGCTTTCTTCTCTACTTCTGCTACCCTATTCTGTCTAGCAGATGAATTTAAATTCACTATTTTAAACACTGTTGCTCTAATGGAAGCTTATCCAGGGTCCAGAGGACTTACCCATCCCCCAGAGTTAGAGCTAACATTCCATTCAGAGCACAGGCTGGTGATGGTGGATTAATTAATTCTGCCTTTAAAAAAGAGAAAGAAAAACCCTCATCTTTCCTTTAGAACCACGATAAACTACTTCTTTATTTTTTGTCAGTTTTATCAACCTTTTTTTTAAGAGCTGGGTTCAGCTTTATTGGTTTTTTTTTTTTCCCTGTGCCCTTTCAAGTAAAAAGAATTTTATTAACACTGTTCTTTGCCTGTTAAGAGCCTGGCTTGTGAATAGGATCTTCCTGGAAAGCCCTGAGTGATAGATCACACCCCCAGCACTATCCTGGGTTTGCAATTGACTATCTTGGTTAGGAGGCCTGTTCTTCCAGATGTGACAGGCCTGCAGAGACTTCTGTATCGATAGAGGTATAGATGTTTGAAAAGTGAGTGGCAAAGAATAGAAAAGAAAACCCTTACCAGGGTCTGTTTCTTTTATACAACTTTATGCTGCTGAGCTTCATATCTGTTTCTTAATTTGGGGCCAAAGAACTGACTGCTTATTCCCTTTCCAGCTTCCAGGTGTTCTATTCCAATCCTGACATCCAGGGCACTTCCAGTCCTACTCTACTTTCTCTCTCTGTCCCCCCATTTCCTTCCTCAAGGAGCTCTCTATTGTTGACTCTGTTTTACAAAGAAGAAGATCAAACTCTGAAGTGGTCATTGTTTGTCTTGAGTCACCAAAGTTTAAGTGGGGCCAGGACTTAAGCTCACGTTCAAACCAAGTCCCAGCTAGGATGGCTCCCCCCGCTTCTCCCAGCTCCCTTCACAGCAGCCAGAGCCAAACTTCCCTAACACAGGCATGACCTGGGTCCCTCTGAGCCCTCCCAGGGCTGCATGTTCACTAGGTCCTGGGATGGACCACTTTGGAGGCTCTTGACTTTATGCCCATGCCTACTCTTCTGGGACTATATATATCTAAGGTCTTTATACCTTCCATTGTTCTGGTCTGCTTTCTCCCCTAGGGACAGAATTCTGCCTTTGACCCCCAAGAAACCATGCTTCTGGTTTCCTTGAAGCAATCAAGCTCATCACAGCCCTTAGCTTTGGCCATTCTGGAGCAGCCAGGCTTGGGACATGTTCTGCAACTGTATTTCTGCATCAGACACTTATTCTCTCCCTTGGCCCTAGCAGGAAGAAGCATTGAGCAATACAACCTGGCATTCACTCTTCCTCTACCTGCCTGGCTACTGCATCACCTGAAGCAGAATCTATTGGGAATGGTTTTTGCCTTCCTGAAGAGATGTTTCTGCTGCTCAGCGTCTTAGAATGGAATCCCCTTCTCTGTTCTTTTTCAGAGCAAGCCAAAGCCAATTCCCAGCCACCTTATCTCTGTTGCAACTTTTCACGGCTTTTCAAGGTGGATTTTATGGTTGTTCACTGCAAACAATGCCCCCAGCTCTGTTTTTCTTCCCATCCCCCAAATAGCCAGGCTTCACGAAGTAATTCCGAACAGCTCCAGCACAGGCTCCTACCAGCAGGAGGAACATCAGCAGTTCATATATAATATAATAAAAACCAGCAGCTTGTTTTCTCACTGGTAGCCTTGTAGCCAAGTGCTAATGATGTCTTCTGCTGAATTGATGAGGTCTATTGGCTGAGTTTCTAATACCCAGGCTGTTCTGCAATTATAGAATACCTGCTGCTTCTCGGTATTTCTCCCTAATCATTACATAACTCCTTAAGTCAAGGTAAGACATTTCCACCCACTCCTCTATTTGTTGATTAAAAACAAAACAAAACAAAACAAAACAAAGAAACCGTAAGGCATTTCACATGAAAAGTCCATGGCAGAAGTAAGCCAATGACATTTTGAGGTCCAGTAGAGTGCTCTACCCACAGTCCTCTGCCACCGGCTTAGTTTGGTCAATTATGCCAGAGAAGCCAGTCTTCCTGCTCCCTGCAAAAACTCCCCAGAGCACTGTATGACTCATCATAATGCAGCTGCGTAGGACAGGTCCTTGTCCTCAAAGCTGGTCAGTGCCTATGACATGGTCTGGAGAGAAAAATTTGCCAAATGGGGCTGAACCCATCACATTTTTTCTCAGGTTTGAACTCAGAATACACAGAAAGAGGCTCTGTTTCCTACAGGAGCTGCTGAGATTCAAAAGCAGACAGAGAAACTGAATACCTTATAGGTGGAGCTCTAGAGCACAAAACCCACCTGCTGCTGCAGTTACGTGATAAGGCCAGCTACCATGGGGCACAGTTCCTGAATGTGCTTCAAGTTAGGCTGGAGGCTCTTCCTAAGCATCTTTGGGGTGATTTGGAGTTTCTGTCTTCCTAGTTTCCTCATGAACTCTTATAGCTAGCCCTTATTACTAAAGACAAACCACCCACTGCAATCCAATGAACCCAGCAAATGCATCAACCATGCTGACAATAAAAATTTCAATGTTGATGCTTTGTTTCCTAATGTATATTTCATTAGAACCATAAAAGTTGTTTTAGAATTATATCATGGCTTACCCTTTAAAATTTTCAGGTCCAAATCCAATCATCCCTCCTAAATTAAATCATCATTGAATTGGTTACAATGGTTAATATATGTAGAAGCAGCTGGTACACTGTCTGGAAACTAGTAGGATTCCAATGTATGTAAAATTTTAATTTAGATATTGAACCTTATGACTGATACAAGAGAGGCTTCTGGAGGGAAAACGGTAGAAAGTTTCCCCAAGGAAAGCCTGGCTCAGGTGCTTCAGATCTTTAGGAGTGGGTACCACTTCCAGGATGCTTTTAGGCACAGGACAGTGGACATAACATCATGGCATTCAGAAGGGCCGAGAAGTCAGGTGCCAGGTCAGACAAGACATATCTTTAATTTCTCTGATCCATTTTTCCCTAAGGAAATGAATCTATTTTTCTAGGATTGAAACACAAGCAGGGAAGGGGATGGTGGAGACAGAAACAGGAAACATTCAAGAAGCCTGGACCCCAGTCTAGACCATGGCAAAACAAACAAACAAACAAACAAACAAACAAACAAACAAACATCCCAGAAGCTAAAGGGAATGTTATTGGTTGGATTTTGTCCCCCTAAAATTCATATGTTAAATCCCCAGATCCAGGACTTCAGAATGTACCCCTATTTGGAGATAAGGTCTTTAAAGATGTGATTAAGTTATAATGAGGCCATTAGGATAGGACCCTAATTCAATATGACCAGTGCTCTTACATTAAGAAAGGAGAAGACAGCAGGGGTGCACATGCACAGGCAGATGACCATGGGAAGGGGCAATGAGAGGACAAGAGATACAAGTCAAGGAGCCAGGCATCAGAAGAAATCAAACCTGCCAACACCTTGACCTTGGACTTGCAGCCTCCAGAACAGTGAGAAAATAAGTGTCTGTTGCTTGAGCCTTCCAGTCTGTGGTGTCCTGCTATGGCAGCCTGTGCACACTAAGACAGGAGGGCGATAAGAAAGTAAGGAGAGTGGAATGAGTTAGGCCAGATCTGAAGACTGATGGAAGTGATGGCTTGGACTGGAGTTCTGCAAGTTGCTTTCACTTCTCTTAGTTCCAAATCAGCAATCAAGGAGTGCAGAGGCTCCCCCACATAAATACACATGATGGAGTGGGATTATGGCCCTTCCCTGATTCCTGGGAGTCCACTGGTCTTACCAGGCCGAAGGGCTCAGTGCACAGGCTCCCTGCCTTTTACACCATTAGACCAGCAGCAGGGTCACATATGCCCCCAAGGGTTCTTGCTCCCACGGAAACAAGGTCCTATTCTGCCATGGTTACATACCTCCATGCTGCATTTTTAAAAATCACTCATTAGGCCTATCTGGCTGTGGTCCACCAACAGGTCACAGCTTCCAGACAGAAGCTTGCCTCTGGCCAGAATCCTCAGACCCCTGCATGCTGTCCCATTGTCTCAGGAAGAGGTGACGAATGTCCCTCAGATGTGACAGTCTCTATAACTGATGCTGCATCAGAAACATCTTCTCCATCCTCTCCTCATTCTCACCACCAACTCAGGGTCAGGATAATTTATCCAGCCTCTCAGGGGAAGGACAGGGGACAGCTGGCATTTCCAGAGCTGGCTGCCCAAGATTTCACATGCATTATCTCATTTAATCTTCACAAACCCTACAGGAAGAGTATTATTACATGATCACCCCGTATTACAGATCAAAGAAACTGAGGTTCTGGGGGGTCAGACTACTTCCTCAAAATCATAGAGAAAGCAAAATGCATTTAGAACCCAAGACCATCTGATACAAAAACCCAGTCTCTTCCCACGGCACCCTGATGCCTCCTCAAATTACCCGGAGGTACCTCGGTGCACCGTCTCATCCCCCCGGTGTCCTCCTGTGTGACTCAGCGTTAGATTTGAGTGCATTGGGTTTATTTTAGGTTCTCTTTCCCATCACTGCAATTTCCCAGCTCTGTTTTTTCTTTCTCTCACACCCTGCATATAGTCCACCAGGAAAGCCTGATGAAGCCAGCCTCAACAACTCTCATGGAAGCTTACTCTCTCCATGGCCACCACCTGGTCTGAGCCACTAACTTCCCTGCCCTTCTGCACTTCCTGGATTCCTGCCATAGGAATCCATGCCCTGCCCAGGTCAATCTAACACCTAGGCTGTACATGCCATGGTATGGTCCAGACACTGCCATAGCTCCCCAGTTCACTCAGGGTAGAGGCAAACCCTCCCAATAGTCCGCCAGGTCTGAGGTGGTCTCCCTTGTCTCTCTATAACATTATCTCTCACTCTCTCCCTCCTCCTCTTGGTTGTGGCCACACAGGTCTTTTTGCTGCATCTTAGCACACTCCTCGCTTCACGCTTGTACCCAGCCTGCTCCTCACCCAGAAGTCCAGTGGGTTCATGTCACCTCCTCCCTGAGGCCTCCCCTCCCTTCCTTTCTGAATTCCACAGCCCGCCCCCACCCTACACTTCCATTCCCACTCACCCTATTCCTGCTTTTCTTTTTCACTATAATCTCCTAATGCATCTTATAGCTTATCCATTCATTGTGGTTGATTGTCTGGCTTTTTCCTCCAGAATGAAATATTCCTTTATCTGTTTTTTGTCACTGGTGTATCCCAAGGGCCCAGAACAGTGCCTAGCACATAGTAGGTGTTCACTACACATTGGCTGAAGGAGTGGAATGAATGAATAGATAAAGGGCTGACAGGACCCAATTGTCACATGGCTACCATCAACCATCGTTAATGCCTACTTTTACAGCAGGATGCTATCTGACTTCAGCTCCTCTGTTTCTCTCCTTCAGTTCCTTTAAGAGAAAGCTCTGTTTTCTGTATGTGTCTCAGTGAGATAGCCCAGCCTTCCAGTTCGATTATAAACGCAAAACATTTCACCCTCACATGAGGGCAGCTCTTGATTCTCTCCCTTCCCTTCTGTACAGAGCAAACTTGAGGCATCTGAAACTCCAGTCAATTGGTGACAATACAGTGCCAGCCCCCGTGTGCATTAATGAACAGACTCCCCCCTGCCATTCTTTTATTTAGTGAGAAGGGGCTAATGGTGAACATCATTAGAATAACACAGGCTTAAAACTGAACATGAGTTAATGTTCATAACAAGAGGAATAATTAGTTTCTCCACAACATTTACACTTAATTTCTAAATCTTATTATTTACTATATTTTGTCTTGTTTAGGGCCCTTAGTAAATTGTTTGCATTTAACAAGATGCTGACTCTCACAAGTCTTGTATTTCATACTCGAGAAGTCAAAGCAACACCTCTGATCAAAGCGGAATGTTTTCATTAAATAACCATAAAACTCCCCTCAAGGAAGCAAGTACACCCAAAAGCACAGTTAGCAGATTTTCTGTTGTTCTTTTCAATCCTTGACATCGGCCCAGTTTGGTCTCTATCCTGCTGTAAAGTGGATAGCCTAAGCCCAATGTCACCCTCTTCACTGTAGGAACTGGGGCAGTGATTGCCAAGCCTAGGCCATCATCAAATCACCTTGGGAGTGTCCCATGACTGAAGACACCCTGGAAGCTATAATCCAGTGTACAAGTGAAAAGACCTGGAGATTGCCACCTGGAAAGGCACCCTGGATGCTCTGGTGGAAACCTGATGTGGGAGTTAGCACGCTGGTGACTTGCTCTGAGGAGACTGAGCAAGGCGCTTTGCACACAGTAGTATTCACTCCAAAATATGCACTGACTTGGAGAGAGATAAGAAAACTGAACATTACTGACAGTGACTGAACATTTGATATGGAAGCTCCAGAAGGCTAAGGACCTTGTCTGTCATGCTTTAATTGGCTCTCCAGTTCTTTGCACAGTATTAGGGGCACCGAGAAGAAAAAAAAAAAAAGTTGAATAAATGAAACTACTTCAGCTGATCACTTTATATACACCATTCATTTGACTGCTCCTTACAAAAACTAGGTGAGGTGGGTGCTATCAGCTCTCTTTTACAGATAGGCACACTGGCATTCTGAGAAGTTAAGGAAGTTGCTCAGTTTTCTAGGAAGTGCCTGAGAGAAGACTGGAACTCAGGTTTTCTTAGCTCCAAAGACCTGGCTTATTGCATACCACTGCAGGGTGGCTGGGTGAGTAGGTCACGGTGGGCTCCAACTGTGCTGGTACCTGCCTTCTCCATCCCTATCCTGCATCAATAACTAAAGACCTCCACCCTGTGGGCCTTCCTCTCCTCACCTTCTCCAAGGCCCATCGTGACCCCATCCCCATCAGAAGGCAAGTTCTGGGTTATGTCACATTGTCTCACGTCAGGATTCTATTATACCCAGCATAGCCCCCAACCATCCACATGTGTATAGAGCTGGATTCTCCCTGCCTGTCTGCTTTGTTCCCCATCCCTGCCAAGAGGAACCTGTGGCTAGGACCCAGCTTCTCTCTGGCCTGTTCTTGGAATTCTTGTCTCCTTTAGATGAGGTTCTGACAACTTGCCCAGCCCTTCCTAAATCCCTTTTCCCAAGTTTCCCAGCTCACGTCCCTGCACTTTTCTCCCCACTTTCTCCCAATCAGATTCCACACATGGTCAAGACCTCCTTATGTTTCCCTTGACTTATTGTCCCAGATGCCTAACTGTCCCAGATGACAGATTCCTGGTTTCAAAAATCATTCCATTTTCAGGGCATGTGGGTGGCTCAGTTGGTTGAGCAGCCAATTCTTGGTTTCGGCTCAGGTCATGATCTCATGGTTCATGAGTTTGAGTCCCACATCAGGCTCTACACTGACAGTGTGGAGCATGCTTTGGATTCTCTCTCTCTTCCTCTTTCTCTGCCCCTCCCCTTCTCCTGCTCTCTCTTTCTCTCTCTCTCAAAATTAATTAATTCATTAATTAAAAAAAGGAATCATTCCATTTTTCAGACACCCCCAGCATGATTTATGAAAGTGCATGTTAAGCCATGTCACTGCTTTGTTTAAAACCTTTGAAAGGGCCCCTTACTTACTAATTATAGTCCAAGCTCCTTGCAAGAGCACAGTCACCTTTCCATGGCCTGATTCCTACCTTCTTCTCCGATCCTATTTCTTGCAACTCTAGTCACATGGGTCAAGCCATGCTGTTTCCACATGTCTTTCATGTTCTCACTCTTCCCTCTGCCTAGACTGTCCTCCCCACTATTTAAAAAATATAAATCTGTTTGACTCATCCTTCCAAACTTCAGCTTATCTTCTGCAGAAACTCGTCCCTCAGTTTCTATCCAGCAGATGGTGTTGAACTCATCTTGTAAGTTCCTCAAGATGGGGAGATCGAGGGTTTTATTCATTGTTGAGTCTACCACCAAGCCTGGCACAGAACTGATATTCAAAAATGTGTAGGGACCTAATTGCTCCAAAGCCTCATGGGAATCATACCAATGCTAGAGAGTCCAGCCTTCCCTGCTACCTGCCTAACCATCAGGATTTGAGCATTCTGGAGACTTCTGGCCACCCACTCACCAGATTAGTATGTCAGGGTATCAGTGTAAATCTGGACCTGACATGCCTCCTTGCACATAAACGTAGACCATAGGCTTTTTCTCTGTGGCAGTTTCATGAGACAGGGCCCCATCCATTCCCAGCCTTCCTATCTATCAACTCCTGCACACAAACCAAGCCCATGACTCAGAGCCATGTCATTCACACAGGCCAGGCAAATGGTAGCCCTAGCCTGGGTCACATCTATAGCAAATGAACATCACTGCTCACAAAGGACCAGAAGACAGTTCTGGTGGATCAGCCTACTTTCTACATGCAAAAAATGAAAATAGCTTCTTTCCTAAGAGGGGGTCAGGAGTTTCATTTCCATATATGTGTAACAGCACATTAATATGACACTTTGCTGGGGAGGTACATCTCTGTTTTCCTGCATCACAGGAATGAAACGTGCAAAGGTAACTCTAAAACTCTAAGCCCTTCACAATCCTGTCACTCCTGTGCCACGATCCTGAACAGGAAGCATGATGGTGACAGAGAGTGTTTCTTCTCCCACACCAACATCTTAGAACCATAAAAGCACATTGTATTTTTAAGCTTTGTCTGATCCTATTTCTTTGTAAATTGGATTAAGCTCTTTACTGTGTATTACTGATATTAAAAAAGTGAATTCACATCTTGCAAACACAGCAAAAAGGAACTGCTCTCATGGCAGAGAAGTCATTGGCGAGCATCCACAAGAACCCAATTTTAACTTTTGAGCCCAGTCAGCAGGGAAACATGCTGGCTGATGGCAGGGTCAGCCCCGGGCAACGTTAGAGCTGGATAATGTGGGCTGTCAGAGGCCCAGGTCTCACTCCTTCCCTCACTTTCTTCCCCACCCCCTTCCCATACCTCTTCAACCCAAACACTCCATCCTCTACATCCTTCCAGGCCTTTTCTGGCTCCTAGGGAAAAGAGCCTGTACATGTGTTCCCATGAAGGTTAGGTACAGAGGTGGCACAACCCAGGGGAAATGATTTATGAGGTACTATCCAAGAATAACAGCAATACCTTGTGTGTGAATTGTCTCTACACTTTGCAAAGCCCTCTTGTCTTCCTGGCATAGGAATTCTTGTAAGGTTTTAGCCCCATGCCTCTCTGCCCTTAGTTTCTCTGGGGAAGAGGAAGAGGATCCTAGTGGGAAACCATGAAAACACAAAGGGTGAAAACATAAAGGTTAAAGTGTCCAGGCTTCAGGGAGGCAGTGATTGGGATGGGGCGGAGATGAGAGTCAGGAGTAGTTTTCTGCATTCTTCAAATCGCCAGAGGGCAGTGGCCCCAAATCTGGCCCTTTTGAGAATTTTAAATGATTGGGCTCAATATAAAAGAGTAAAAGGAACTTGGGTTTCTTTGGTATGGCATTCCCATAATTGGTACGGCATCTCCCATTAGAATGATTAAATAGTTTTCATTGATTATAAGGTAGATCTATATGTACAGATGGAAAATCCTCCAAATAAATCACTGAATAGTTTATATGGTATGGTATAGTAAGATCCCACTAATACACACGCATATTTACATACACATGTTAATCATATCTATATGTAAAATATGCATGTGATGATGCATGAAAAAGTTCAGAATGTATTTATTCCAAACTATCAACAGTGATCATGGGTGCAGAAGGGAGCATTATTATGAGTACTGGGGCTTAAGCAGAATTTTCATTGTTTATTCTACTTACTTCTATATTGTTTGGCTTTGGCTATATAAGGGACATGCACTGATTTTGTGCTTTTTTTGTGTGTGTGCTTTGACTCTTTGTGCTTTTTTGAGGAAAAAAAAAGACATTTCCACATCAAAAGAAATTAAACTGGTCCTCTAGTAGTCAGGAGTTCAAGAAGGGCAATTTTTATTGCGCCATGACAGTCAATGTCCTAGACTAGTGTCCCCAAGGGAATGGCCATAAAGGAGACTCAGGTAAGCTGAGCACTAGTCTATAACCTACATACCTCCATGGTGTGCAGAAGACCTTCTAGCTCCGAATCTGGATAGAAAATTCCAGCTAAGCATGAAGAACTTGCCTGTACTACATCTGACTGGAATACCAGACTCCAAATGTTCCTCCTACTAGAATTCACCTTGAGAGTCAAAGAATGAAAATATTTTGCACATCTTGCTGTGGCACCTGGATAAACACACACACATATGCATAGTTACCTGACTAATGATCTTCCTTCAAGATTGTCTTTTCAAGGAGCATGGGAGGAAGGTTATCACAAAAATTGTAACTTCACTTAGAAAAATGCTGTCGGTTTTTAATCAAACATGCAGAAAATGCCAATTTTAGAGTGTACGTGTCTATTTCTTCTCTATATCAAGTGCAGGTGAAAATTCTGGTCGACAGGTCTCAGGTGTGTGCTTGTCAATCTTGCCGCCTACATTACATCTCCATCTCTGCTCTTCCTGCCATGCTGTCTCCAAGAGGAGTCTGAAGCTTCAGCTTCTCTGTGAAGGGTTTTTGTCCTGAGCTAAGGCAGGTCCAGGATCTCCTCACTGTTGGTCCAGGCTTTCTTCCTAGAGGAAGGAGCACACAGCTTTCTAGTGCTCAGTAGGATCAGGATCCTCCCCCTACCACCCACCATGTGAAATAATTTTGGAGAAGGCCATACTTCCCTCCTGAAACTCAGTCGAGGCTACCTATTGATTCTCCTCATGGCATGGTAGACACTGGTTGAAAATGTGTTACTAAGCCCTATTGTTAAAGCCTTGCCCTGGGCAGCTTTGAGCACAACAAGAAAAGGGTCATTGCAATGGGATCCCCAAAGAAGGTGGAAGGAGAGGTTTGCCATGGCTGCAGGCAATTAAGGGGGCGAACTACGTGCAAGGATTTTACAAAGAATGATAGAACCAACTAAAAGTGGGTCTTCTTTGTTTCACCATCATGCAACTGGGAATTCCACACTATGTCAGGGACAAAATACTCATGCCTGCCAAGGGGGACCACTCTCTTGTCCCATGGTACAAAAATGCCAGGAGCCACAGAGTGCTCTGTGGCCAAGAATTTATGGTCTGAAGTTAGAAACCCTGGTTAGAATTTCAAGGCCGCCGCCATTGCCTCTATGAACTTGGCATGGCGCTTGACATCTCTGAACCTCAGTTTCCCCTATTGTGAAATGTTAACATGAAATGGAATCATATGAATGGTTAATATTTCATAGCATTTTTGTGAAGATATAATGAGAGGAACTATGTGAAAACTTGATGAATTATCAAGTGATATGGAAGTACTAAAGTACACACTGGCTGAATGGGCCCCTCTATGGAAACATGGACAATTGTAACATAACAACATGGATACAGATGGAAATGATGCCCCAAACTGGAGGGGAAACCATACAGAAAAGTACTGGGCACTCATTACAAGAACTGACGTCAGGTTTTCTTTGGAGGCTGAGTCAGAACCCACAAAAAAGTCTGGGCAGTCTTATTGTTTGTAGTCCAAACTAGCTTTGGGCTAGAGGCTCCTCAGATATGGCCAGTATATTCACTTTTCCCTGCTTTTTCACATGCTGGGCTCACTTTATGCCTGCCCCCTTCTGTCCCTGTCAAACTCTCATTCCTCTTTATGTCTGCAATCTGTATCTTTCACACCACCCCAGCTGCCATTTCAAAATAAAGCCACACTTCCTTTTTAATTCCAAATTAAGTTGGACAAAGTCCCTACCTAATGAGGTAGGGTATGAGATCTGTCTTTTCCTGGAATTTCCCTCTCAAGCATCCCCAGGGATTGCTTCATGTCCTCACAAATCAGTTCCCCTTGCCACTTGCCTGCTGTCATGCACCAGAAGATCAGACACCCTGTCAAGGCTGGACTCTGCCACCATGGGCCAGAAGCTGTGGTCTGCTGAGAGTCTCACTGGAGCACTGGCAACCCCACACAGACACAACCCTTCACAGAGGCCTTCTCTGTGTCTTACCAGTGGAGGCTGGGGAGGAGGAGTCAATGCCCACAGCTAAGCTGTCTGCTCTGAAGGGCACAGCTCTGAGAATTCCTTCTTTTGGGTGATAGTCACTATCACTTTCTAAGACCAGCCCATGGTGCAGGTGCCTGAGTCAGAGGAGTTCTGGCATCATTTCCTTCTCGTGACCTAGGTCTTGGGGCTGAATCCAGATTATTAGTCAAGAACCCCTCCTGAGGTTGAGTGCATGATTCAGATCAATCGGTGGCTCTGTACAAATTTTAAAATGGTCCTAGCTCCTTGACCAGTGACCTCATGCAGTGTCCCCTGTTATTTAACCTGAATGAAAACCTGATCTGCTTCTGACATGACTTGAGTACACCATCTAGTCCAGGTTTGAACAGGTTGGTGCCAGGAACCAGGACATCAAGCCCCTGGGCAGCTCATATGCTAGTAATTGCTACCACACCCTTGGATATCCCTGGTGGTTTGGTCAGAAATCTGGCAAAGCCTTAGGGCATTAACCAGTCTCTGCCTCTCTTTATATTCACTGAAGAAAATGAAATCTGACCCTGGCTCAACCTACATTTAACTATTAGAGGACAAGGAGTTAGAACTTGCCCTTTAGAACTATCTTAAACTGTCAGATTTGCTTCTCCAAATGGGTGTTCCTCATAACTACATTTAGGTAAGAAAACCTTTTTTGACCACTGCTATGGGAAGAATAGTGTCTCCTCAAAAATTCATATGTACCTCAGAATATAACTGTATTTGGAGATAGAATCTTTTTAAAATAATTTATTTATTTTTGAGAGAGAGAAAGAGAGAAAACGAGTGGGTAAGGGCAGAGAGAGAGGGAGAGAGAGAATCCCACGCAGGCTCCGTGTTGTCAGCACAGAGCCTGACATGGGGCTCAAACTCATGAATGGTAAGATCGCCACCTGAGCTGAAATCAAGAGTTGGCTGCTTAACCGACCGAACCACTGAGGAGCCCCAGAGATAGTCTTTAAAGAGGCAATTAGGATTCAATGAGGTCATTAGGGTAAGCCCAGTCCAATATCACTGGGGTCCTTATAGGAAGAGGAAATTTGAACACAGATGCATGCGGAAGGAAGACACTGTGAGGACATAGGGAGAAGAGGGTCACTGATAAGTCAAGGAGAGAGGTCTAGAACAAACCTCCCTTCATAGCCCTCAGAAGGAACCACCCCTGCTGACACTGTGATCTCAAACTTCTAGCCTCTAGAACTTTGATAAAATAAATTCCTATTGTTTAAGCTACCCAATCTGTGGTACTTTCCTATGAAGGCCCTAGTAAACTAATATAACTACTCAGCATAGAAGGAAGGAAGGAAGGAAGGAAGGAAGGAAGGAAGGAGGAAATGAAAGGGGAGGGAGGGAAGGGACTGGAGGGGAGGGGAGGAGGAAAAGAAGGAAGGAAGGAAGAAAGGAAGGTAAGATGGAAGGAAGGAAAGAAAAGGAGAGGAACCCGTAACCCATGAAGAAAATGGGGCTTAGAGCCTGAGCTTTCTCTCCTGGTCCCACTTCCCCATCTGGCTGTGGTACCCAGGGTGAGCCCAAGCCATAGCTCTGCATTTGTCTCCCCCAAGCACTGAAAGTCTTTGCTTCTCATTCTTAACTGTAGGTCTTCTTCGCAGCCACAAGGAATATGAAGCAAGATCCTGGTGTGGCTGACGGGAGGTCCCGGTAGTGGTTGGTTCGCAAGGCAGCAGAAACATCATGATCACTTTCTTCTGTTGTTACTGAATCCCGTCAAGGTTCAGTTCTGTACCAGGACTGCTGAGGCAGATGCAGTTGAAGGACCCAGCTTGCAAACAAACGACCAAGAAGGAGGAAAGAGCAGTCTGGAGACAAGGGGTTATATGCCGCTGGCCTGTTTCTAAAGATGGAACAGAAAAATGGCGAGTATCCTTGGGTCTGAAAAAAAGCAGAAGTTTCTTCTAAGGAAGCAGCTGCAAGGGAAGAAGCACCTTGCAACTTGCCTTTTCCCACCTAAGCAGCCTTGTGGTTTTGCAGTCGGCCCAATACTGATTGAGGTAATGGGCCCAAAGGAAAAAGGGTCTTTGGGGGTTGGTACTTTTTCCATGTTTTTTTCTGAAAAGAAACATTATAAAGCTGAACTTTCCGAGACGATTTTGGGTTCACACCCACTGTCTGTGGAACAGCTTGAAGCTGACTAGATTAGCTCACTGCAACTCTCTGGGATCCGCTCAGACACTGCCCACACAGAAGAGCCCAGCACCTGCCAAGCTCAGAGATCTGGTTTTCGCAAACAGCTCCTTGTTTCCCTGCCCCAATGGGTTTGGGCTGCTCACCCCCTTTTTCATCCTGGGTCTCCAGGGTCCTGCCTCCATCCTTGCCCGGCCTCCCTCCCAGAGTTAAAGTTCAGCCAAGTTGACCACTTGGCCTCTTTGGACAAGTTCTTGGAGTCTCACTCCTAATTCTCCCTCCTCCCCTCGACTAAACGATTAAACACAGTACTGGTATTTTTACATATCTAAGCAGGCTGCTGCTCCTCCCTGGCTCACTTCCTGCCAGCTCCTCTTCTGCTCCCTCTTCTCTCCCTGAAAACCATCTCACTCAGACAGAAGGCCCTTATGTAACACATTCCCCCCACGCTCCCAGCAAGGGGGGCCTCCACGCCCCCAACTGAAGCACAGACTTCTACATATTCCACTCGCAGAAGCAAGCACCATCACCCATCACGGGCTCCCTGGCACCTGTCCGGGCCTATGAGGTCAGGAGGGGCACGAGCTGATAGGAGTGCTCTCTGGCCTTGCACCCTGGCAGTCCCTGCTTCCACTACCTGGTCAGAGATTACAGGAGCAATTGTCACATAATCGTCGTTTAATCTCTTCCCAGAGATTCCAACTGGCTGTAAATTGTTTTGGCTAATAAAAACTAAGGAGATTTGCAAGAAACTCCAGATGCATTTGGAACACTTCGGGGGATTGCGCAACCTGAAGACATATGAAATTTAACTCAAATAAGCAGAAGGTTATGTGCGTTGGCAAAAGTAATTTAAGATGTGACCGTACATCTGTGGGCTCCAAATTTGTAGCCGCCTCTCAGGAAGGACACCTGGGAGTAGCTCAAAATGGATGAAGGGACAGAGCAGCCGAAAAGTGTCCCAGGGTAACTACCGCTTGACAGGGAAACTTAGATTCCATTTTGCGTGGACTTCATCAGTGACCCAAATTGGAACTCGTGTTTGCGACAGACTCCAGAACACCACTCCTTGCTTTTCGGGTGGAGGAACACAGCAAGGAGTGGTTTCCACACGCAAGTGAACCCCTCCATACTGAGGCTGGGAGCGCATGGCAGCGTTCTTGCTGGGCGTTCAGAAGCATGTGTCTGTGTTTGTCCGTGTTTACCATTGACTGCTAAGGCCCCGGAGATGCCAGGTTATCTGCATCCGCTGTTTAACCCCTGAGGCCACGTTTAGATGGAGGATCACTTTCCAAATTACAACAAGCTCCAAAACTCAGTGACTTCCCTACTTTCCGATACAAAAATTATTGAAGAGCTGCATTTTCATGTGTTATATACACATACATGAGCTATAAAACAGAGTTTAGTTCTCAGGGTGAGGGAGAATATTGAGAGATTTAGATATAGATATAGTTGATATATTGATGTAGATACACATGTACACACAAATATATACACATATGTATATATACACACACACTTACTAATTATGATTCCTATAGGTATGTCTTCATCTGGCCCAAGAAACCCAGTAGACAGGTAAGCAACTTTCCTGATACTTTAGAGACACCAGGCTTCACAGGACAGGAGAAGGCTGGCATGAGTCTGCCAATTGCACCTTTGTGCTAGCCACCTGACCTTCCTCCAGACCTCTGAAAGAATGGGGCAGAAGGCCACAAGCCCTAAATCTCTGTGCCTTCACAGAGAGTGCTAATGTTTGGAAACAGGGGAGGGAGAGATGACCTGTTACTGCCCTCTTACCTCACGGCAACCAGACCCACGCCGGGACCCACCAGCTCAGCCACCTTTCCTCTCCCACCCCAACCCAGAAGAGTAAAAGAGTGGTAATTCCAGCGGAGGCTATGGTTTGAGAGGGGAGGTTGCTCCTGGAACATTCTTCCTCCTGGAAAGTGGTGAGAGAAGTTCAAGTGCCCAGCAATCCAAGAGCCCCTTGTGCCATGAAGGGAGAAGGGTACAGAGCCACAGCCCTAGCTGCAGGCGGGGCAGGCCAATTGGCCTGGATATCATGACATGTGCCATGGCTGGATATCATCATCCAGCAGACAAACTGGGGGCGTGACAGGGAGTCGACAGGAACCGGTGTATGATGAGCAGAGAGAGCTTCCAGTTGTGCAAAAGACAACCACGGGAGGGTGTGGGCTTCTTCCTAGCCATCAAGAATGGGAGTCGTCTCTCCTCCTTCATGGTCAGCATTTGCTCTGCTGGAGGGCTCACGTTCCCAAAAGCCACTGCCCAATGTCTTCACTACCCTGCTGCCATTGAAGCAAGCATACCACTCTATCATAGGTCTTCAAAGGTCTCTTATTGCTAGTAATCCAGGGAATGGATTAATTCATTATTCCATTAATTCATTTGTGCCTCATATACTTCTCCTCAACCCTGTACACATCACCAGAGGAGGCAGTGAGAAGATAAAGGTTTAGCAGCCAACTAGGAAAGAAAAACTGTACACAGTTCACAATATTATCTGCAAGAGCAATAAAGCAAATAAAATGCTCAGAAGAACAATTTCTCTTGGGACAAACTAAACAGGAATTTACCTGCATATCCCTGATAAAGAGGATGCTGAATGATGTCAGAAAGGGGGAATTGATCAGTTTTTCTCAGACTTTGAAATGAACACAGATCATTGGAGGAACCGATTCAGACTGTCTGGAGCCCAAGATTCTGAATGTCTACACGCTCCCCCATGATGTCTATGCCGCAGTGTCACAGTGTAGCCGGTCCTCAGATTACACTTTGAGTAGGAAGGCTCTAGACCACATCATATGTCACTGGACTTGTGCTATATGAACTTTCAGCACTGGCTGGCGGCATCACGATAAAGCACAACTCAAATCTAGCCCTGTGTCAGGAGGCTGATATGACACCTATGTAACTGACTCCCTACCAACCTAGCCAGATCCAGAAGTAGTTTTCAAAATAGCTGAGTGGCAGATTGAATAGTTTGTTTGTCTGTTTGTATTTTTTTATATTGATGTAAAATCAACATAAAACATTATATTAGTTTCAGGTGCACAATATAATGATTCGGTATTTGTACAATGCACACTGCAAAATGATCATCACAGTAAGTCTATTTAATATCCATCACCATATACAGTTAAGAATTTTTTTCTTGTGATGAGAACTTTTAAGATTTACTCTCTTAGCCACTTTCAAATGCTCAATATAGCATTATTAACTATAGTCACCATATTGCATATCACATCCTCTTGGCTTACTTATTTTGTAACTAGAAGTTCAAACCTTTTGACTCCCTTCATCCCCAACCCCCAACAACCACCAATTTGTTTTCCTTTATCTATGAGCTTTCTTTGGAGGTTTGATTTTTAGATTCCACATATAAGTGAGATCATACATTATTTGTCTTTCTCCATCTGACTCATTTCACTTAGCATAATGCCTTCAAGGTCCATCCATGTTGTTGTAAATGACAAGATTTATTTCTTTTTGTGGCCGGATATTACATTGTATGTGCATCTATATAATATTTTCTTTAACCATTTGTTTGTTGATAGACATTTAGGTTGTTTGCTTATCTTCACTATTGTCAATAATGCTGCTATGTACATGGGAGTACAGATATCTTTTCAAGTTAGCATTTTTGTTTTCTTTAGATAAATACCCAAAAGTGAAATTGCTAGATCATTTTGTATTTCTATTTTTTATTTTTTGACGAACCTCCATACCATTTTCCACAGTGCACCAGTTTGCATTCCCACCAACAGAGTGTGAGGGCTCCCTTTTTTCCACAACCTTGCCAACACTTATCTCTTGTCTTTTTGATAATAGCCATTCTAACAGGTGTTAGAAGATATCTCATTGTGGTTTTGATTTGCATTTCCCTGGTGATGAGTGATAGTGGGCATCTTTTCAGGTACCTGTTGGCCGTCTGTATGTCTACTTTGGAAAAAATGTCTATCTGATCCTCTGGCTATTTTTTAATCAGATTGTTTTTTTGCTATTNGACGCGGGGCTCGAACCCACGAACCGCGAGATCATGACCTAAGCGAAAGTCGGACACTTAACCGACTAAGCCACCCAGGCGCCCCCCTCTGCCTATTTTTTAATCAGATTGGTTTTTTGCTATTGAGTTGTGAGTTCTTTATATATGACATCAACCCCTTATCAGATATATGATTTCCAAATGTTTTCTTCCACTCAGTAGGTTGCCTTTTCACTTTGTTGATGGCTTTCCTTGCTGTGCAGAAGCTTTAGTTTGATATACTCCCACTTGGGTTGTTTATTTCTTTTTCTTTTGCTTTTGTTGCTGAATACATTTTTAAAAAATGTTTATATTTTGAGAGAGAGAGAGAGAGACAGAGACAGAGTGCAAGCAGGGCAGGGGCAGAGAGAGAGGGAGACACAGAATTCGACACAGGCTCCAAACTCCGAGCTGTCAGCACAGAGCCTGACATGGGGCTCAAACCCACGACCAACAAGATCATGCATGACTCAGTTCTGTCCCTTCTTTGGTTCTCTGCTCAAATATCCTCTCCTCAGGACGCGCCCTCTAAAACAGCCTCCTCTGCACCGGCCAGGCCTCACTACTCACTTAGCTTGCTCCACTACACTCATCACCACCAGAAAGCCAATCAAATGTTTGAAGAAAATACTTGCCAAGCAGAGGACAGCGAAGCCTCAAGGCAGGAGAAAACTGCTGAAACACAGTAAATGAGGGCAAGCATGTCCAAAAACACTACTCAGGAGGATGCCGAGGACCATGAGGCAGGTCCTGGTAAGAACTTTGGATCCTGCATCCCTCAGCCCTTGCAGCACAGCAGCTGCTGAAGCTGAGTGGCGCACAACAGCGAGCTCCTACTCCTCACTGTGCATCTGTGGGTGGGGCTGGGCAGCCCTCCTCCACTGTGTCATTCTGGGGCTAGGCTCTAGCAGCAACAGCTCCTGGGGTATGTTCTTGCCTTGGCAATGGCAGAGGTACAGGAGAGCACACCCAAGGGCACAGGGTCAGTCAGGTCCACTACCATTCCCTGGTCAGAGCACATATCATGACTAAGTCAAAGCCAAGGGACCAGGAGTACACCTTAGTCATGGGGAGGCTGTGGCCAGGTATATGTATCATGCACAACATAGGGATGTGCAAATGGGGACAGCACTTCATTCTACCGCATGTAGTGATGGGGCCGCCACTGTGTAGGGGAAGGAGGCCACTGGGCAGAGAGACGGCAAGACCGATGTACATTTCTTGGAGTTCTCTCTGACTGCTGCACGAATAACAGACCAACACTGGGGAGCCAAGGGGAGGCAGGGACACCTACCAGAACACATCCAATGATGGCTCTCAGAGGGTTTGCTGTGTGCCCCACAGCTACGAGAATACAAAAGCAGAAAACTTTGACCCTGCCTCAGGGACCCATGCATGAAGCCGGGGTCCACCCAACCCCAACAGCCATGGGGAAAGGGAAGGCATGTTTGTTCTATTCCTATGGCACTCTCACCACCAGCCTGGACCAACCAGAGGGGAGACAGACAAAGAAGCCAGAGCCTCCCAATCCAGTGAAAGGGTGGCTGGTGAAGGCCTCTGTGAACGTCACACGGGTGGAAATGGCCGCTGGGACCAGATGGGAACAGAAAACTCCCTGACAGTATGAAACGCGTGTGTGGTGTTCAGAATGAAGGGGGCAAAGAAGCACAATTTGTGCCTCGTTTTAGCTATAAAAATAAGGCAGTAGGATGGTGAGTCAAAAGAAGCTGGCTGGTTTCACACCCTCCAGAAAGAAATGAAAGGGCTTCCCATCTCATCCCATCCACTTACACCCTGTGCATGTCATGTCTCAGATCTCCTGGTAGAGACGGCAAAATGAAATGCTCTGAGAAAGAAGCCTTCGGGAAAGCAGGCCGTTTTATAAAAGGAACACACTGTTACAGGAATTTTTGTCTGTGGAGAAATGAACAAGCTGTTACAGGGTGTCTGGCAGAAGCTGTAGGGAATGTCAGGCGGTGGGGTTCCCGAATGGGGCAGGTCTGGGCAGACAGGGTTGCTACCTTAAGATCCTGAAGGTCCATTGGAGGGTCCTCTAGATTCCGAATGACAGAATAAGACTACCAGCTGCCAGTTGGGCATGCGACAGCATTTACCAGCTCTCATTGTAGCACTGTGGGAGTTTATGGAAAGATAGCATTTTGATAAAGGCCAAAGGGAGCCCCAATTATTCAAAATTTTATATTAACATAAATAGCAAAACAATAAGCATGCACAACCAAAAGAAATATAAGCTAATAAATAAGTCAGATCGAGTCACATAATTTCTTTCAAATTTAGTTTTTGTCTTTAGGCCTGGGCATTTGGGCCAAATCACTTTTAACATTCCTTTTATTTCCGAAATTCTATGATCCATTAAGGAACACCTTGCAAGACACCCCAAAGAATGTCAAAAACAAAACCAAGAAACTAAAGGCATCAATGGAATGCACTAAGGGATGATAAAAAGAAAGAGAAGAGAGGGTGTATTAACGTTTTGCCTTGCCCTTTACCAGGGAAGATGTGTGCCCTTGAAATGGCCAGGTCGGAACATTCAATAAAATTGTAGTACATGCACAGAATGTTCCAGTTTAACTGACAAAACAGATATCAATAAATCACCCAGACTGGATGTGATCCACCTAAGAATTTCGAATGAATTCATGGGCAGAATTCACGGGCTGTCGACAATGATGTTAGACCAGTTGTTGCAACAGCTGCTGTGTTAGATGGAGAACCGTCAGGTGGCCAATGCTAGCTAGCCCTATTCCGAGTTTCCAGAGGGGACCCTGGGAAATAACCCACTGGTTGTTTCTCCCTTCCATACCAGCCAACTGAGAAGGATTATTACATAAAGTACAGAATTATGGAAAACTTAAGTCAGCACAATCCATAGAGGCAAAGGCAGGATTGGTTCTGTAGGGAGGAACCAGGATCTGATTAACAGAGTTCTTTGAGGGCACAAGGAAAAAGGAGAGAGTCATTGTTCAGACTTTGGAATTGTCTTTGGTAAGAGTGCACACCAAAAACTTACTGTGGGCAAGTAAAGAATGATTGAGTCACCATAGGATTAAGGGACTATTTGAAATGAATGAAGAATTGAATTCCAACATAGGAAAACTGAGTGACTAAAAAAAGTTGTTTCTTTGTAAAAAGTAAGAGTTCTCAGAGATCAAGAGGGGCTGATCTTGGTGAGTAATTTTGTTAAGAGATTTGAAGAACTAGGTAGACAGTGAAACTCCCATGGTTGTAGATGACCCCAAGATATTCTGAGAAGTGAAATGGCAGGTCAACAAGACAGAAACTTGTTGAAGCTAAGTAGAACAGGGTATAAGAATTTCAGTGCAGGCAATCCAAGTTAAAGCACCTGAAAAATAAAAAGTTGTAGAACAACAGCCAAAGAACTACCTATAAAGACAAGACAAGACCTTGGGAGTTTCTTTCCTCAGAACATAAAGCCTAATATCATAAAAGACAACAAAATGCCAGACACTTTACAAATATTTGCTAAATGAATGAAAAAAATGAATCATCAGAAAAACATAAAATAGAAAAATGTCCAAACCTAAGGGTGCCTGGGTGGCTCAGTCTCTTAAACGTCCAACTTCAGGTCAGGTCATGATTTCCCAGTTTGTGAGTTTGAGCTCTGTGTCCGGCTCTGTACTGACAATTAGAGCCTGGAGCCTGCTTTGGAGTCTGTGTCTTCCTCTCTCTCTGCCCCTCCCCAACTCACGGTCTGTCTGTCTCTCTCTCTTGCTCTCAAAAATAAATAAACATTAAAAATATTTTAATGTCCAAACCTAAACAAAATTATTTGCAACAGGATTTTAAAATGGGGTTCTTCTTACCTCCTTTTTAGCTGAAGCGCAAAAACAGTACATGTTACATTCCAAAGTAAGACCATTATTCTTTTAATGTTTATTTATTTTGAGAAAGATAAGGAGAGGATGCACACACAAGTGAAAAGAAGGCTGAAAGAGAGGGAGAGAGAATCCTAAGCAGGCTCCACACCATCGACCAAACCTGACATGAGGCTTAATCTCATGAACCATGAGATTATGTCCTGAGCCAAAAATCAAAAGTCAGACACTTGACCCACTGAGCCACTTGGGTGGCTTATTGTTTTTAAGAACTTGTAAAAAGGAGATGACTGACAATCTCATAAAGATATGTACTGAATGATTCCATGGAATAACATAACGATAGAGAACAGATTACTGATTTCCAGGGTAGGGATTAGAGAAGGAGATGTGCTATGAAAGGCTAGTGTTGTGGTAACAGTACAGGTTTGTATTTGATTGTAGTGGTGGTTACGTGAAAGTACACATAAAGTTACATAAAGTTATATACACACACACACACACACACACACACACAATTGAGTGCATACACAATTCATGAAATCTGAATAAGCTCTGTAGAGTGTACCAATGTCAATTTCCTGGCTTTGATGTTGCTTTGCAGTTATGCAAGATGTTCATGCTGAAGGTAAAGGTTATATGGGATCTTACTACACATTTCTTTGCAACTTCCTGTGAACCTACAATTATTCCGAAATAAAAAGGGTTTTTTTATAAAAGGAGGTGGGGGACCGGAAGCCAATTTCAACCCTGAGCTGACCTCCCACCTCTAACATCTATAAGAGATTGGAGAAGTGAAGAAAGGAGAGACTAGAGTTTCAGAGAACATTTTCAGAGAATGCTCTATATGTGTCACGATTCCAATCCCCTCCTTGGAGGTAGGATTGGGATGATGGCCCCTTGTGTTCAGATTAGCAAAAAGCCTTCAATCTGAGCACCCTGAGAGCATGATGTGTGTGCCCTGCAGCTGTGGGACACGTTAAATTCTGACTGACTCCCACCTGGGAAATTTCAAGAGCAAAAGTTGGCCAGCTACAAACACACAGCCAAAGAGAGGAGGCTGTGCTGGGTGGTCTGCTCTCACAGAATTTGTCAGTGCAGAAGATGCAGAATGCTTTCCAGGAGCCTTTTACTAAAGGGCTGCCTGGAGAGAGGAACAGATAGTAATAGAGATAAGCCAGAGATAATGCTGAATGCCTGGAAGCAGAAAAGGAGTATGCGGTGAGCTGGAGAAGAGTGTGTTGCCTGTGTTAGTGTACTTCAGGGGAGAAGGAGGTCTCCAGTGAGGAGTATGTGAAACAAAACAAAACAAAACAAAAACTACAAGATACAGATGAGAACAGGAGTCAGCTTTAAACACTGCCCAGACCCAGAGACGGCAACACTGAGCTCACAATAGTACCAGCTAAGGAAAAACTTCTCTGACCAGTGTTATTTCTTCTTCTCCCCATGCTCTGCCCTGAAGGGGTCAGAAATCACAGTTAATGAAATGGAGCAGGGAGATGGAAAAACACAAGGTGAAGAAAGAACACATCCCCATTCCCTGCTGCCAGCCTCCATCAGCAACAGGTCACAATCGGGGAAAGAAGAGAAAACTTAATGTTGAACGAATTTCTAAGTGTTATCTGTTACATGGGACTAGGCTTTAAATTATTGATTGGAGGATCTTGTATTACCTGGGTGACCAAAAAACCTGCCTCACTTTTCCATCTAGGTGCAAGAATAAAAGTAAGCAGATTTACACAGCAGATTGAAAGGTACCGTGCGAGGCAGAGCATTGGTTCATGATTATATTCCATGGCCTTCCTTGTTTGATGTAATGGTTACATAAAGTGAATACTGAAGGCTAATTTATCAAGCAAGATATCACAGATCTGGGAAAGGGCATAGTGCGAGGGGAGGGAGTTCTGGTGAACAAGAAATTTTAAAAGATTATGATTTCAAGATGAAGGCAAAGGTTGAAATGGAAATTTTATTGAAATCAATAAAATCATAAATGGTATGGGTAAGGTCAATAAAAGTCTTTTCCAGCCCCCAGGATGGCACCACTCAAGGTAAGAGACTGAAAAAGCAAGAACAAATACTCTTAGGGAAGACACTACCTCTCAAGAAATGGTACAGATTGGGGCGCCTGGGTGGCTTAGTCGGTTAAGCGTCCGACTTTCGCTTAGGTCATGATCTCGCGGTTTGTGGGTTCGAGCCCCGCGTCGGGCTTTGTGCTGACTGCCAGCTCAGAGCCTGGAGCCTGTTTCAGTCTGTGACTCTCCCTCTCTCTCTGACCCTCCCCTGCTCATGTTTGCTCTCTCTCTCTCTCTCTCTCTCCTAGAAATAAATTAAAAAGAAAAAAAAAAGAAATGGTACAGACTAAAATACCCATAAATGGCTTTTTTAAACTTAAGTTGACATGAATTTGAAAAATAAATATACCTCATATGGCACTTTTCTGGAGAGGGAAGAATCCAAAATTAAATCAACAAGATGAAAAAGTCTTGAAATTCAACTAGAAGTCCCCATACTATGCTGATATTTAGTGTGCTTCAATAATTCATTGTAACTTTCTAAAATAGATCCTGGGCAACACTTTTAGGGAGCAAGAGGTTTCTATCACTACAATTAAATCAATGAGATTAATAAGTTGCAGTGTCAATACTTACCATATTGATAAGAAAATGTACTTTATGAATAAATAAAACTTTACCAATGAGATGTCACTAACATTGCTCCTCTAGCTAATGCAATCCAGATTATTTTTCATCTCCTCTGAACAGATTATATGAGACTTTTAAAGGTTTTGGATCAGCGGTTCTCCACCAGAGTGCACACCCATCATCCTTTCTTAAGTTCTTCACGGGTGCCATTCTCTCTGCCCAGAACACTCTTCTGACTCCCATCACATCAGTGGGGACTCTGCTCGGATGTTCCTTACTCAGAAAGAACTTCACTTTGTGCCCTATTTAAAACTACCACTCTTACCCATCACTACTTAAAGATATACTATTTATGTTTTGCTTACTTACTGTAAGCAAATCGCCCTACTGGAATGTAAGCACCAGGAGAACAGCCAGTCACTCCTGTCTCCTCACAGCCTAGAATGGTGCCTGGCACATAATGAGCTGTGGTTAAAGCTGCCAGTTTCTCACCTAACATCCATGCTCCCCTTCTTCCTCAGTTACAGAGTCACAGTATTGTCTGGTCCAGCAGTTGTGTCCAGCTATGTAACTACAGCCACAGCCTCTCTCATCAATAGAAGTGGTCAAAGAGGTCTAAGCAGAAGTCACGGGGTGGGGCTTCTTGAAAAACACATTGAAGGAGTCTCACTTTTTAAAGAAGTCATGCCCTTTCACTCTTGGCCTGTCCTCCTTCCTGCTACTTGTAAAGTGATAGCTGGAGCCGCAACAGCCATAGTGTGTCCATGAGGCAAACTTACCTTCAGGAACCACTCTAGGAGGGATCTGAGTCTCTGATACCAGGTCTAGACCACCTAGCTCTGGACTTCTTTCGCATGAGAGGAAACTAAACCTCTACCTTGTTTAAGGAGCATGATTACTGTTATTTTGCAGCCAAACCTAACTCTGATATATGAGTGCTTAGCAAATATTTATTGGATAAATATGCATGTGTTGTTCTTTTAAACTTTTATTTATTTTTAATGTTTATTTATTTATTATTGAGAGTGAAAGTGAGCATGAGCAGGGGAGGGGCAGAGAGAGAGGGAGACAGAGAAACTGAAGCAGTCTCCCATCTGTCTGCGCAGAGCTCAACACGAGGCTCGGACTCATGAGTGGTGAGATCACGACCTGAGCCAAAGTCAGACACTTAACCAATTGAGCCACCCAGGCACACCTAAGCTTTTAAATTTTAAAAACTTTTAAAAAACATAACTTGCTACTGTCCCCACTCTGAAACTCAAATAAAGGAATTCTGGAGTGGGAACTGGGTGAATGGGGTCATCATGCTGGTGTGCAAACCACTGGGAAGACGACCCTTCCATGAAGCTAGATTTACACAGAGTAGAGCAAGTAAGAGTTCTGGAATCCTGGCTGTCACTTATCTGCTAGCTGTCCCACCTAAAGCAACTTGCTTCACCTTGCTCAGCCTCAGTTTTGCCATCACCAAATCGAGTCAACTTTGAAGCATAGGTGCTTCATAAATATTTATTATTGTCGTTATGACATGAGTTGTAAGGTAAACTAGGATATTCTAGGAAAATGCGATGCCTTTGCCCACCCACATGGCTATCTCTGAGACAATCCTGAAATCCTGAATCCTGACAATGCTGAAAATTCATGTGGGCAATGTAATCTACCATGACGATTTTCGTGGAAGAAAAGAAGGTGAGTCATGGAGACAACTCTTCTGAACACAAGTTACAGAGACCCATCAGGTCTAACTAAGTTGAAATTAGCTAGGTATGTAGCTATGGGCCATAGGAACAATAGAATCAACTGAACCCAGGACTGAACCGCCCCAGATTCTTACCGCATATGTGTTTTGTTTCTACTCCACTCTTCTCTTCCTCTCTGTAACCTTGTTTCCTCTACTTTTCTGGTTCACACGGTTGGAAAACATGGCTATAGAGAACCCTCTAAGTTCACATGTTACTAATCCCACCATCCAGGAGGAAACACAGTTATCCAGTTCTGAGTTTCCAGGAAAGACACTCCGGCTTGGTGACCACTCTGGCCTCATGAACTGAAGTATGTGCTGGCTAATCCTATCATAACAATATGGATAGAGTTGGAAATGATGCCCCAAACTGGAGGGGAAACCATACAGAAAAATAATAAGCACTCATTACCAGAACTAAAGTCAGCTTTTCTTTGGAGGCTGAGCCAGAACTAAAGAAAAAGTATGGGTGGTGAGGTGCTAACTCTTTAAAGAACTGACCCACCTAAACCAATTCAGTCAAATTTAGGACTGATAACTGGGTACATTTGAGAGACTGACCTGAATTAAGGCATCCTGGCTACTGCATCAGAAATTTAAGGAAAAGTGACTTGCAGTAGAGTAGAAAGCTTGCAGTGGTCAAATGTTTAGTTCGATAAACATTCAAGTATGGTTTCCCTCAAAGACCAAATGCTCTTGATGGACTGAACACAAGAAAAAAGAATGTCTCTGATCAGCCGCCTTTAACCTACTTTATCTTTGGAAATAAAAAGACTATTTATAGATTTCTCAGCTTCTTTCTGCAAAGGCTGCTTTGAAGATGTTGTGCAGGCGGTCAGACAGTTCTTCAACTGCACATCCCTCCGGGCACATATCCTGTCCCCTTGAGGGCCTCCTGGGGTCCCAAAACCTCATTCCCTCCCCTCTCTAGTCCCACGAGGCACAGTGTTGGTAAGAGCATGACTGTTACCAGTCTGAGTGCTCCCTTGGCTTTTCCTAACTCGACCCCCACCTCTATAAGTCTCTTCCCTTAGGAAGGAAAAAGATGATTCTATATTGTCTCTAGGATGTAAACAGACAAATGTCTTCCTTGCTCTTCCATGCACTCATTGGTTTGCTATATGTACCCATCAGTGATAAATGGCCTGGTCACAAGCAGGAAAGTGTTCCTTGGTGACTGAGGCTCTGATGCCTCTGCTAAGCCTGGAGCTTTGTCACTGGCCCGGAGCATCATCACCCATTAGCACTCGGGGCCAAATGGAAGTAGCAGTTGCAGAAAAGACCCTCTGAAAAGGAGGCTAAAGGTCTTTCTAGATGAACCCCTGCAAGGCTATATTTTTCTTGACACCAGTATAAGCTTATGGAATCCTTAGTAGCCTAACATCCACTACAGGGGAAAATAGAATAAGAAACATGTTTGAAGTAAATGCCATTGACCCTGAAAGAGGCCCAGAGCCCCCGAAGACAAGTAAAAGAAAAAAGGAGCCCTGTCCAGCATTGTTTCGTTTTCATTTTTGTTTGTTTATTTGTGCTTTGTGTGTGTTGTTTGTTCTTGTTGTTATTGTTTTACTGAATGTGCATTGATATGACAGCCAGCTCAGCAAAGTGGAGCACCTTTGGGCTTTGGGGTTATAAGGACCTGGACTTGCATTCTGGCTTCAACCCTTATGACTTACAGGCCTGGGGAAATTTTCATAATTTCTGAGTTTCTGCTTCCTCTTCTGCAAAACAGAGATAATAGCCTGCAGATTTCTGGGTGGATTAGAGGTACCAGGTGAAGGTGGGGTACCAAGCGCAACATGAAGTAGCATCTCAAATAAATGACATCCAGAGTTACTGTGAGTATAGTGGAAGAGCACAATACCTAAGCCTTTCAAAAGATCTTCTGCTTCTCTATTTCTTAAAGTTGTTTCACAGGTATTAATAATGCCCCATCGGTTGCTGTCTCAGAGGGAACTTGTCCAAGTATCTGCAGCCAAGTTTCTCTGATTGTGCTGCTCACAGCTCTGACATCTACCAAGCTTGTAAAACTGCAGAGTCTTGGGTCCCACCCCAGATCTCAGGCACATGGGGCCCGGAACTCGGCATTTTTAACAAGTTTTCCAGCTGAGTCTCACTTGAACTTCTGAGAACTTCTGATCAATGTGCTATCTCTTTTAAAATGTAAAATTGGTGATGTTTTTGAAAGCAGAGTCAAAGATCTGGGACTGTGGTGCTATTAGCTGATGAGCAGTGTCTTACTTATAACAACCCCTTCTCCCAGGACCTGGCCACCAGTGGGAGTGGCAATCATTCTCACGGTCCCAAGAAAAGACCCTCTCCTGCCTAGTAAGGTGCCCAAATAGCCAAGAGCCCACCCCAGGTCTGTCTATACTGTCAAGTTTTCTCATAATTTTGGAAATATTCTGAAATCAAAAATGCCTTTTTTTCCCTCTCAGCAATGTGAAAGGCTTACATGATAATAGCAGATCTTATCTGTAAGAGGACCAAAACCAAGGACTCAGTGAAACTGAGTCCATCTCTAAGTGATGGCTTTAAAACTTAAATAAGTTAGAGAGTACCATCTGACTGTCCTATCTGAAAAGGCAAATGACTTATGGGATCTCATGACGTAAATTTGGATACTAGTCAGGAAATACAGTAGTTTTAGTATTTTGTAGAGTTCCTTTCCTTTCTGTCCTTTCCCGCCCCCCATTATATCCATTCACCAAAAAATACCGTCTGCATGTGGTCTAAGTATTAGGAAGAAAACGCTGTCTGAAGGCCATTCAGAACTAGCTCTTGTATGTTCCCAATTTCTGTGCATATTCTTAGCATTGATTCCCATTTGCCGTATTTCTTGCTTCTTACTAATGTAGAACAAGAAGCAAATTTCTCCTCCAGATTTCTGCTTAAATGCCCTTGTCCAATGAATACAACCATACTCAACACAAGAGGGTCTTTGCGATCTCACCTACACAGGGAATGATGGGCCCTATTCTTTAAAAGGGCCAAGTCTACATCTAATGGAAATGTAAAAATCCAAATATTTCTTTTTCTGACATGTCCATTACTATTTGCCAAGGTAACTCTGTAAAGGATTAACCTTTTAGTTGTTCCCTAAGGGTTTGTCTAACATTATGAAGGAGCCCCAGGGCTTCTAGGATGTGGAACAGCACTAAGAGGACACTTGGTACCAAGGCAAGAATACCTTGCCAGATATTATTCTACTGGTTCATAGAGTCTCTTATGGAGTGATTCCAGATCAACTGCTCTTTAATCAATCTTTCTTTGGTTTCTTCGTTGCCTCCAAAAAAGAAAAGTGAATTTGGCTAGATAGTGGGGTAGCCATGCCTACATCTTGGTAATGAAGCTGATTATGTTCAGAGTTTTCAATCTCATGTGATATTGTGAGAAGATGGATTCCTTTAATCCATCTATTTGTTCTAACATGTGTGTATACCAGATGCCAAAGGGGACCAGGTGGGTAAGACGGATCACTCATTCAATATTCATTCATTCACCAAACGTCCACCAAACACCCACTTTAAGACAGGCTCTATGCTAGAAACAGGGGTTAGGGTGAAGTAGTGAACAAGGCACAGTTTCTTCCCTCAAGGAGCTCACAGGCTCATGGGGGACACATCAACTACCACAATGACACGTAAGCCAAGAGTGGTCAAGATGCAATGGGAGTGAAGGGAAGGAACAGGAAATACCCTCTAGGGCAGCTCAGAGGATGAGCCAATTACTGAATACAGAACTCAAGACTCAATGGCAGGTTCTATGTCAGGTCCATAGGGTTATCTTTAGTCAAAGGAAGGCATCATTATCATATTTGTTTGAGTGGCAGGGGAAGAAATAGTAGCCTGTTGCTCCCATAAGCCTATCTCCTTGCTCAACGTTATAGGAAGTCCACCAAGTTACTTGGTGGAAATCATTTCTTCCTGACATGGGAAATGATGTTCCTGTGAATCACTCCACACCCCATAGCCACTATTTTTCATCACATATAAGCTTTTATTTCTAGCTGGGTGTTGACAAAACAAAACTGCTCCTGCATGCTTAAGTAATAGAGTGAAAAATAGTTGACAAAATATGAACAGGTTGATTTTGATTATACGTACAGCCTTGTCTCTCAAGAATAAAATGTGTNAAAAAAAAAAAAAGAATAAAATGTGTTTGAATAGGCATGAGTCATTCCTTACAGGGTCATGAAATGATCGATCAATTGATTTAGTTGATTGTTTAATTGATTAGTTTTAGAATAATAACTTTACTGGTTCTGTACATGCATATTATAAAAATTCAAGGGGCTCCTGGATGGCGCAGTAGGTTAAGCATCCAATTTTTGGTTTCAGCTCAGGTCATGATCTCACAGTTCATGATACCAAGCCCTGCATCAGGCTCCATGCTGACAGCACGGAACATGCTTGGGAATCTCTCTCTCCTTCTCTCTTTGCCCCTCCCCTGCTTTCTCTCCCTCTCTCTCTCTCTGTCTCTGTCTCAAAATAAATAAATACACTTAAAAAATATTTTATAAAAAAATTCAAGAAACATATAAGAAAAATGATGTATCATTCAAATGCCACTACCAACAATAACCAGTGTTAATACATGTTGAACGTCAGTTCAGACTTCTCTCAACACAAATATATAACTGGATGGGGGAATGGATAGCTCATTAAAAATAATCTCATA
Organism: Crocuta crocuta; assembly: GCF_008692635.1. Classification (NCBI taxonomy): domain Eukaryota; kingdom Metazoa; phylum Chordata; class Mammalia; order Carnivora; family Hyaenidae; genus Crocuta; species Crocuta crocuta. The sequence goes on along the minus strand of NW_027531018.1, from coordinate 659,817 downwards.
AGAATAGAATGTTAGATTCCTTTAAAAGATAAAAACATTAAAGTTAATTTTACATGAATTTAATGGAAGACCAAAATAGGAAACTAAAGGGAAAATAAAGAAAATGCTGAAGTTCATAGAACTCCCCTCATTCTTAAGAAATTGTTCTAAGGATAAGAAAAAAATCATGAGTATCACTAAGAAGATGTCTTTCTAATTACGTATTTCAATTTTAGACAGTATGAATTGAAACATGTTGCTATGAAAGATTAAGTGACCAGCATACTTGTACATCTTCTCCCCTTTCCTCATATCACCTCCTAATTTTTTTTGTACTTTTGTTTGCTTAGTCAAGATTTATTCATTTACATTCTGTTCTGCAGTCATATTTTTCTCCACGGTTGCTGTTTTCGTTCAATCTTAGCTTTGTGTGTTAAACTAATTTAATACTTTACCATTCTTTGGTTTATCTCTTGGTGAAATGGCTTTCTTCATTATGATACACAATATTGATTACAGCAAACATGTGCCATATATATATATATATAAAACATTAACTATGGACCTTGTACTATTCCAAGCACCGTATACATAGTAATCCAGTGAATCCACCAGACAAACCAATTAAATAGTGACTATTATTATCCTCATTTTACAGATGAGGAGACCTGGTACAAAATGTAATTTGCCTGAATTATGCAGCTAGAAGTGGCAAGGCCAGGATTCAAAGCCAGGATTCAAACTCAGGCAATCCAACTTCAGAGACTGTGTCCTCCAATGCTTTCTTCCAGAAGGCGTATGTGTGCTTTATTCCCTGAGCTCTGTCATGTTTTAGCGTGCTCTCCTTTTGCCTTTATACATGAACGAGAATTGGCAGGATGAAAATATTCTAGGTCACAATTCTTTTCCTCTGTAGACAGTGCCATACTGTTCCCTGGCATTTGGGAGTTGATGGGAAGAAGTGGGAAGCCCCTTTGTTTTTGTTTTTATTTCTATTTTTTGCTTTTTCTGAGGAATGCCTGAAAAAGTTCTTTATCTTTGACGTTGAATAGCCTAATCGTTATATGACTAATGTTGCTTGTTCTATATCAAATTTTCCTAGTATACTGTGTGATCTTTCAAACTGCTATTTCACTTCCTCCCTTGCTTTCAGAAATTTTTCCTGCGTTATGTTTTCAATATTTTTGTTTGTCTTGTTGGGTTTTTATCAGGAATATCAAAAACTCTTGTGCTGAATTGTCTTTCAGCTCCATAATTATTATCAATTTTTTTCCACTACATTTGCTGTAATTATCTCAAGTCCTCACTAATTATTAACATGAGCTTTATCTATGTCTGCAATCTCTTTCTATTTCTAATAGTATCTTGAAAATGTATTTGGTTCCTTTAGTTCTTTGGTATCCCTTTCCACCTCATTTTGTTGTTTTATCTTATTTTGATCTTTTGTTTTATTTAATTTGTGTTCTTATTAAGTTCTTACATAGTGTGATGCACTTACAGAGAACCTGCTTGCTACTTTGGTTTTGGTTTCTTCCGGAGAGGATTTTTCATCTTTTACATGCATTTATTTTCCTTAGTACATTTTTACAATGACTATGCCATTTCTTTTCATCTTATTTATGCTTACTATGGGCAATTCTGTCTATTGCTACGATAGAATACAGTATAAGTGAATTTTCTTTTGCACCCTCCCTGCCTTGTATAGAACACCTTCTTCCCCAATTGAGTTGCAATTTGAGGGCTGGGTATTAATTTCAAGCCCCTTTTCTATAGCTTGAGGGTTTGGGAATGAGGAAAGGGAACAATTGAATTGGGCCTGAGTGGAGTTCTTGCTTGGGGCCTAGGGTTTTACTCCTTTCTGAGGTGCAGCTCACTATCTTTTACTGGAGCCCAGTAGCCAAGGGTGGAGAGCACTCCCCTGGGCTTCAGCTTGTTTCTGCAGCTCAATGAACAGACCTGGAAGCCCTTTCTGCCTCAGACAAAGGCCCAGGACGGAGCCCTGAGGCTTCTCTCAAGGATGTTTCTTGGAATTTTCTCAGAATTGCTTAGTTGTCTCCTCAATCTGTTTCTCTTAAAGGTGGGACATATTGATGAGAATCCTCAGGGTTTCATAAATTGGCTATCTTTACACCCCATGACTTTTGGGGGGAAGGGGGAAAGGACAGAGTTAAGGGAGGGTCAGAAATGCAGGGTGATAGAGGGTTAGGAGCCCTCTTCAGCTCCAGTAACATCTGTTTCTTTTTTGTGGCTGCCACTTCTTGATGTTTATGGCGTAAAGCTTGTTAGGTACTAGTCAATCTCTCTCTCTCTCTCTCTCTCTCTCTCTCTCAACAGAGAATACTTCAAACCATCCCCCTCATGCCAGCCCTTTGGAACCCCCATATCTGCTTTCTGTCTCTATGGATTTACCTGTTCTGGGTATTCCATATGAATGGGATCATACAAAATGTGACCTTTTGTGTTTGGCTTCTCTCACTTAGCATGATGTTTTCAAGGTTCATCTGTATTGTAGCCTGCATCAGACCTTCCTTCCTTTTACAGACCAACAATCTTTAATTTTATGGCTGTACCACAGTTTCCTTGTGGCCCTTCCTTCATCTTCTAAGTCAGCAATGTAGCTTCTCCCTGACGCTGTTTCGGTTGACATATCTCTTTCTCTTACCACAGCCAGGTATAGTTTTCCCCTTTTAAAGATTCACGAGATTAAGCGGGGAACACTTGGATAACCCAGGATAATCTCCTAATCTAAAGGTCCTTAATTTAATTACATCTATCCTGGCATGTTCCAGTGTATTATGAAACAAGTTATAGGGGTTAGGGTGCGGACATATTGGGGGGCATTATTCTGTCTACCATAGACATGTAGACCAATACGATAGTAATAATAATAATAGTCAACATATATTGAGAGCTTATTATGTGCCTGGTACCTCTTTAAGAGTTTTACTTAAATTAACCTTAGTCCCTATAATATTCTTATGAGATAGGAACTATTATTCTCATTTATAACTAAGGTGGATGCTGAAGCACAAAGAGGTAAAATGATTTGTCTGAGTTCTCATAACAGGTAAGTGGAGCAAGAATTTTAACCCAGAAATCTAGCTCTGGAGCCTATACAATTGAAAAAGGGGTCCTCCTACTTAATAAGATTGGGAATCTCTGCCCTAGAAGATAGAGTTTTTTTCCTAACCAGGCTCCAGCCTTAGGTCCTCACTGGCCCTCCCACCCCTCATGTTGGGGGCAAAACCTGACCTGAACTAACATCAGGCTATTAATAGGCTTGTTTTATTCCATTAGTAGTGAACATTCCCAGATGTAATTGTAAAACTATTAAGGTATTTGATGATAGGGTGTGGTTCTAACTCTACTGGAAATCTTCCCAATGTGTGGTATATACATCCTATTACCTGACTTCTGAAACTTGAAATATCTGACTTCCAAAACATGTTTGGCCCTAAAAGTTTAAAAGACAAGCTCATGGGTCTGTAGGAGATTATGGTAAGAAATATTATTTGTTCAGTCTATAATCAGGTCTTAGTGTACATGGGAATCTACTAACATCTCTCAGTAAGTTCCCCCATGCACCCACCAAACTTGCTGGCCTGCTTCAAAGTTTTACCTAGGGCCTTTTGTCCTAATTTAAAATGTCTGAAAAATAAAATGTCTGAGCTTCTAATATAGGAACTACTACACCTCATAGAGGCTAGTTCCCCCTTGTTTAAAATAAATACTTTACGACTCCAATATATTTAAAAGAAACATTTCAACATAATAAGAAGGTAGCATGATACAACCACAGAATAACACAGCGTGGCTTATAACCCCCATGTGAAATTATAGAGAAGAGTACTCTCTGCAGATTGTTTCCTACAGCTTGCTTTAAAGAGAATGACAAAGGGGCACCTGGGTGGCTCAGTCAGTTAAGTGCCATGATCTCACGGTTCGTGAATTCAAGCCCTGCAACGGGCTCTGTGCTGACAGCTCTGAGCCTGGAGCCTGCTTCGGATTCTGTGTCTCCCTCTCTCTCTGCCCCTCTACCACTAGTGCTCTCTCTCCCTCTCTCTCTCTCAAAAATCTCTCTCTCTCGCTCTCAAAAATAAATAAATAGTAAAAACTTTTAAAAAAGAGAGAGAGAGAATGACAAAAAGCCACATTCTTTAGCCTGGGAGGCTCTTAAAAACTCTGATCACAGGGACCATGGCAGAAAGACAGAATGCTCGCCCAAAGGACAGGAGTCTTGTACAGCGGTTCTGTCTCTGCCATCCCATGCTGGCTAGGCTCTCACAGGGTACTATACCTCTCTGGGCCTCCATTCCTTTGTCTCTGAAAGAAGGTGGGTTTGATGAGCTCTGTAACACTAGATCCTACAATTCAAAGGAGCGCCCTTTTCTGGGACAGACATGCATTCAGGAACACACGTTCTACCAGCATTTGAAAACTCACTTTTAACCCAGTTTAGCTTCTTTTAGAGTGAAATGCATGTTTTATATAGATAACATTTAATATTTATAGCAACTAATAAAACATGCTCATTTATATGCATGTTATACCTCATAAGTAACCAAAGGAGTCAACATTTTTATCAAATGTTCATCTGAGGTCAGTGAGTAGACAAGTCCCTTCTGCTTTTCCTCAGACTGGTTGTTGAGAAGTCAGCCCAGTTCGGAGTTGACCTCGATGATGAACTCATTAATTCAGTACTTAGTATGCATTGGGCAGTGTGGTGGGGATAGGAGGAGAGAGGGAGGCTGTGGGTTTTGCATTTATTGGCCTGTGGGACTATGTAGCTAGCTAGATATCATGGAATAAAAGTATCTGCAGCTCCCCCAGGTCTGATGATGAGAAAGGTTGTTGATTGGGATGTCAGTTCATTCCCACCTCTTTTTTATGTATCACAAATCATTAAGGTGTTATATTGATGATGGGAGGCAGGAGAATATTCTGGAGACAGGTTTTATTTGGGGTTTGTTTGTTTTTTTCCCCTAACAGAATGCTGACTTTAAACTTACGTGAATGCAGAAAAGCACTGCAGTATGATCGCCTCTCCATAAAGCGTTGGGCATCTCTCAGGGGTCACACGCTGCCCCACAGATGCAACTGCTCATGTACAACAAGGCCTTGGCAACAAGCTCAGAGCCTCTCAGCAAGCCAGGGGGTGGCTGGGCTCTTAGCCTTCTTGGCACCATCCATCCGTGCCCTGCCTGGAATGAGCAGACAACATCAGTTGCCCCAGAGTATGATTCAGGGCCAACACTAGCACCCTTTGCAACCACCACACAGGCGCAGAGGGACAATCAGGCACTGGTTTCCAGCCGAAGGGCTGCTATGTGAAGTCTGCCAGTTTGGACGAGCAGACGGTAGGTGAGGCAGGCTGCACTGTAGAGGCACAGGGCTCCCTCGGCTCTCTGAGCCTTGTGATTGTTGGCAAATGGGGACCTGAATGCACATTTGGGATGAGTGCTTGCTGAGCAGAAGAGTCGCTGGCCAGGGCTGGAAGCTTGGAGCCCTTGCTGCTTCTGCATCTACTGTGTCTTTCTCATTCTCTGGCTTCCCAGGTAGATGGACAGGATCACTGCTCCCCAGTATCACCCCTTCTTGCTAAAAATCAGTTAATGGGACATGTACTAGAATTACCCACGCAGATCTGGGTGAGGGGTTTGAGAAATCAGCACAGTGTCTATCCAAAGTTTGTCAAGAAACACTTTTAGTGCTCTCCCCTGGGGCTGATTTCTTTCTGTTCCCCCAGCAGGGGCAGGGGGAGGGGGATTGTTGGGGGAGGGGCAGTGTTGGGGGAGGGGCAGAAGGGCTGGGGAAGCATTCCAGTTCTGCCTGGTCAAAAACTCCACTGTAGGGCCTGGTAATCCTCCACTGTTACTGTCACCCAAGATTTGCAGCCTCCACCTCCCTTTCTCTTCTCTCTTCCTTGTTTCTAGACCTTCCATCCTCCGTACCCCTAAGGTTCTTTTTGTTCTAGCCTGTTCCTGTCCCAAGCTGGAGACAGCTGACAGAGAACTCATTCACTGGAAGGGGCGGATGGCTGGAAGAGTTCTTCCTCTGAGGCAGATTTTCATTTTTTTTTTTTCAAGTATCACAATGTTTATTGATAGATACAAGTATATAAAATCAGGGCATGAACATGACTTGATAAATTAAGTAGATGTAATTTCAATACTATAATAAGACGGACCAATTCAAATTCTCACCATTTGTTTCACACCCACAAAACCACTTCAAGGGCATTAACAATCTCTCAAAACTGATCAGTTTTGTGCAAGGAACCCATGTTTCTTTTAAAAAGAATTGTGCACTTGCCCAGGCTCAAGGATATTAAAATCCAGCACATAAAGCCCATTACTAGAGGTAGAAATACAGGCAAGATACTCTACGGCAACAACCATCAACTTTAGTTAAGAATTTTTCCGTAACAACCAAACGTATAATCAAATGTTGCAACACCTCAAGTATTACTGAGCAAAGTGTATTTCTACAGGATTCAGTGATGCTATTCAGTTTTCTAACTTAAAACAGCCTATGATAACCATCAGCAAAGAAGGTCCTTGCAATAGACTGCCTCTGCTTGAGAACTTAGGATGTAATTATTGCACGCTGCTAATATCTATCTAAACATTAAAGATACTCCTAAAATATTTGATGGTAGACTGTGATTAAGACGTTACACACTACAAAGAAAAAACTTATGCAAAAGGAAATCCTAACTGACATGCTTCTGCTTTAAATATTGTGAAAACATTACAGTGGAATGAATTTTCACGGTGGTTAGGTCCAATGCAGTTACGTCATAGCAACATTTCTTGAGATGCAGTGGCAGAGGTGGAGCAGGTGGGGGGCTGAGAGAGACACTGCAGAGCTCTGAGGAATAAACCCCGAAAGATGGCATTTCAGTCTCTGGAGATGGGAGATTTTACACTGGAGATGCCCGATCTGAAGTCAAACCACAGAGGCAGCTCCTTGTTCTCTTATGCACAAGATTGCTACTGGTTCATTTGCAAAGTGCGGCTTGAAGCCCTACAAGTGAAGTCTAAGGCTATTCCTCCTCAGTAGCTGAGCCCACAGGACTGTGACTGTGCCCTGTGTACAGTTGCCTCCTCTCTCTTCCCACATGGTGTCCGCCACTGCTGCCCTCCCAGGCAAGAGCAGCAACCCTTTCCCTCCCCCCGTGGTTACTCTGAGCCTGGCTCCTTGCAGGAGCTGGCAGCATGCTGAGGAGGGGTGGGGGTGACTGACTGCTAGGAAGCCAGCTGCAGGGAGGCCAGGGCAGGGTCAAGAAAGCAGAGAATTAGGGTGAGGATCTGAAAGTCCCATCCTACCTGCCCCCACCTAGCACCCCAGATGTTGAACCAAGTGGGCAAGAATGTGGCAAGGACCAGAAATAAGCCTCAAATTTGTTTGTAATACATTACTAGAATAATTTACAGTAATTATAAATTACAGTAGTAATAAATTATTCTGGAGAATTATTCTGCGGCGTAATAGAGGCTGCATCAACAAGGGAGAAATGTGCTTTGCTCCGCGGCGGGCACTCCTCTGGTGGCATTTGCCTGGACTACAGACAGAGAAATTTGCCCTTATTGGAGGCTGGTGCAGCCAAGCTGAACCTCAGTGCTGCAGTCAGCTAACACCTCCCAACACCCACAATGCACTCAGTAGCCTGGAGAGGATACAGGGGGTGTGTGTGTGTGGGGGGGTGTGGATTCTGCCTTAACCTGGAGAAGCCAACTTTCCCTTTGTCTGCACACTGGGCCCCCAATCACCCTGCTTGTTAGAGAAACTGCAGGCCACTTCCTCACCCAGCATCCCACAGGGGCTGGGGCTCTGCCACAGCTGACTGCAAGGGGCTGTCATCAGCGCAGAGGGTGACTCCCTTGTGGCATTTTTTAAATATTTATTTTTGAGAGAGACAGACAGATAGAGCATGAATTGGAGAGGAGTAGAGAGAGAGGAAGACACAGAATCCGAAGCAGGTTCCAGGCTCTGAGCTGTCAGCACAGAGACCCAACCGGGACTCAAACGCAAGAACCACGAACAAGATCCAGACCTGAGCCGAAGTTGGACGCTTAACTGACTGAGCCACCCAGGCACCCCCTTTGTGGCATTTTTGATTATTTCTTTTCCGCAGGATTTTTTTCCCTCCTACCAGCTATTCTCTTTGTTAAAGGGAGTTATTTTCTGTGCTGGATTTATTGGCTACATCTAGAATCTATTTTCTCCAAAGGCATCGCTGCAGATGCCCACTCTTCCATTCAGTCCTGGGGTGTAAAGAGATCTGAATCTGACAAGATATGGAAGAAATTTAGAGCCCGAGAGGGAATGGAGCAGGACAGTGCAGGACATTCGAGTTCTCTAAGTCAGATCATTCCCAAGAAAGGAACAGTGCTGTGTGGCACAAAGGATTTCTTAAATCAATTTGCCTCACAATCCTACAGAAAATCTAATGAGTGAGGCTTTCTTTTATGTGTAAAAATTTTTTTAAATCTTCTCTGTCTCTTTACAGAACAGCTTCAGCCCATTTGTGGGAAAATGTAAGCCACAGTACACTAGGAGGCAAATTTTTTATTTATGCTATCCTATTCCTTCATTCAGTAAATGTTTCTATGTTTGGCTCTGGATGTATGGAGATGAAAATTATGGCTTGCCTCATGGGGTTCACAGTCTAATGAGGGTGACCAAACAAAAAACCATCATATTTAAGCCATCATCACATCCAAAAAGGAATTCCAAAATAACCTCAAATCTGTCCATTTGTCTCTGTCTTTACTGACATCGCCTCAGTCAAAGCTAATATCATGTCTTATTTGGACTGCAATAATGGAGCACATCATACTACCGTCCACTGGATATTTCATTTTGTTTTCCTGCTGTGCCCCTCTCTTCAGGGGGTATATTCCATCCATGATGAAATCAGCAGTGACCATATAACTTGATATGGACAATAAAATACAGGTAGAAGTGGGAGGGCACATGTCTAAAATCCAGTACCTGGTTTGCTGTGTTCCTTTTCCTGTGATGAGATCAGCAATTTTCAAGATGGTGGCTGTTCCATCAGTCCAGATCCTGGAGTGAGTGGATATGGAAGAGGGCTCCCAGCTGACCTGTAATGAGTGAACATTAAAATTTTGTTGACACCAGTCATGAAGATTTAAAGGTTGTTTATTACTGGGGAGCCTTGCCTAATCTGGTTCATTCACCTCCTAAATGATCTCCCTGTTTCTACCTTGCCCACTCTAGCCCAGTCTTCAAACAGCAGCCAAATTGTCTTTTAAAAACAAATAAAACTTGCTAGAAGCCTTTCAATGGATTTCCACAGCATTGAGAATAAAATCTGAGCTTCTGAAAGTTTTGGGGATCCCTGCTTTTTCTGTTCTTTCATGTCACAAGCTGGTCTCCCACCCCACCCCACCGCACTTGTGCTCCAGCTATACTGGGCTCCTTTCAGTGTTACTCACGAGCCAGACTCCTTATCTCTGGGTCTTCCCATGTGTTATTTCCAGTAACTGGAACACCATTTCACCATTTTTGTCATGGCAGCTTGCTTCTCATACTACTGATTTCAGCTTACCTGCTACCTCCTTAAAAAGATGTGTCTGTTTATTCAATTGAACTAAGCACCCCTGTGCTTCTTGTCATAATCGACATGTTTTCAGTTATAGCATTTGTTATCATCTTTAGTCATCTATCTGCATAATTACTTACTTTTATTGTTTGTCTATCTCCACTGAGATATCAACTCAATGAGATCAACCCATGCTTGCTTGGTGCACAATGGCATGTCCAGCTCCCTACACAGTGCCTGGCCCACACATAGTTTTTGAATGAATGAATGAATGAAATGCTTTCATAGAATCTTTTTTTTTTATGTTTAATGTTTGTTTATTTTTGAGAGAGAGAAACAGAGTGTGAGCAGGGGAGGGGCAGAGAAAGAGAGAGACACTGCATCTGAAACAGGCTCTAGGTACCAAGCTGTCAGCACAGAGCCTGACGCAGGGCTTGAACCCATGCACCGTGAGATCATGACCTGAGTGGAAGTTGAACGTTTAACATATTGCCCCACTTTTATAGATTCTTGATGAAAGTGGTAGCAGAAATATATATCAGGGATAACTCCAAAGAGGGAGCTATCTTTAAGAATGTATAGATCTGAACTAGAGAGGACCTAAAATGGTAGAGAAGGCCTATTTTAGATCGAAGCATAAGGCTGGTTCCAATATTAACCCGGAATTTCAAGTCCCATGCAAAGGAAGCCTATACTACAAATCAAAATCTCATGAAATCAGTCACCAGACTCATTCCCCAAGAGCCACTTAGCTCCCTCACAACTCTCCCCCCCCATCCCCTCACCAGCAAGGACATATTAGTCCGAAGGACTCTAAGCACCTCCCCTATTGCAATGGTGTGGTTTTTTTTTTTTTTTTGAGTTGAATATCCTCTAATAAAATTTGAAAACTAGTGTGTTCCCTCAATACATGTTTAAGTTAACATTTAAATTATTCATCATATTTAGAGATGCAAATTTTACATGACTCTTTTTTCTCCTTTGATCTCACATTTTCATTCTATTTTGCTCACAGAATTTTATGATAATATAAACTTCTTAGTAAGAAAATATCACTATATTACAAATCTTGATGAAAAATCATTAAACACAAAATTCAAATTTTATTAAAAATGTATCTTTCAGCAAGAGAGATGAAGCTTCTTTTGTCAATTAGCTGATGCTCCATGAAGGAACATTACTTTTTGCTAGAATGAGATGGCTTCAGCAGCAATTCTATTTCTACTGACTCTTGTTTTCAGTGATTCTGATATACCTTGCACACGTAAATACACAGATAGGCATGCATGGAAGGCAAATAAGGCTGTTTTAGAAGTACTACACATTTCTTTGAAATCTTTCTGATTCCCACATCAGAAATAACAAAGTCAACTATCACCACAAATTATTTTTAATATCTGAGAGCTGACAACTCTATTAGGTCCTCCTTAATTTTACTGAAAGCAAAGACTTGGACCCACCCAACTGGCAAAAATTTTGTCACCCAGGCAACCATTCCCTTTATGAAATACTTAGAAGTATATTTTTAAAAAGTCTCTATTCAAATTTTAAGCAAATTTACAAACCATCATTTGTACATTTTACTCTTTCACTTAAGGGCACCTTGTTTAACCTGATATACACACAAAAGGTTGGGAATTATTGCTTCTTTCCCTAGACTTTTTCCAATATACTATTTTTTTATTAAATGCTTTGATATTATCACACACCTTAAATATGTTTTAAAACAACTTTGGAGCTATTCCTTTAACTCATTTATTAGTGGAAAATGTCTGCCGTATAAATAATCCTTGATATCAAGCCAGTGAGCAAAATCAGGCTTACTTTCTGTGCCTGTACATATCTGACTTTGCTTATTAAATCAAATAAACAGGTTGAGAGATGTCTCTATGACAACCATGCACTGGAGATAGATAATATTCCTAGCCTTCCTATGAAATAAGACTCTGCCTTTGTTGGGCCTTATCAAAAGTCACAGGGATCTCCTCCAGAATAGAATGTTCCTTTGGCAATCTCTGGAGTATGGAAAAGACAAGATCCTTTAGAAAGATACTGTATTTCTAACTGTCCCTTTGTTTGGCACCACAGAGGTTTTTACATCCTGGGCAATGCGTCATAGTATGACTTGGGATGGGTAGGAAGTAAATACTTCCCTAAAGTGGGTGAAGGAAAACTATGAAAGGGAATGTGGTAGAGAGAAATAGTGTTGTTTTCAGACCACCCCAACTCAATTTTAGAAAGGGCACATATTAAAGATGAGGACTGGAAATGAGTTCCCTTTAAATCTAGGCACGCCTCCGTACCCCTTGGAAAGTCTTCATGTGCCCCAGATTTGAAAAACAGTTACTCTTGGAAGAAGTGTGCCATGGGCTGCAGACTGAGCCAAGATCCTCCCCCATGATGGATCCATATGGCCAGGTCATGACGAAGGACCACTAAGCATTGCCCCATCTAACCCACTTAGGACCTGCCTCTGAACTTATATCTAGAATGTGAGCCATGGCCATAGGAGTGGGAAGTGCTCTGGAAGCACTTACTACAGTTTGGGAGGAGTTATTCTGGTCACTGGGAGACTACTCCGTTTTCTTGGAGTAGGTACAAGGGGGAATATGCTTACCTCTTGGCACCTGTTATCTCATCTCAGTATCACCCCAAGGGACTTTCTGATTTTATTTTCAAAGACTTAGTCGAAATGAGTCAAGTTTGTTCAGTAAATGTAAGCTTTACCCAGAAACTGACCCAAAGTGTATATAAAATGGAACAAGATTTTTCATTTGTTTATTAACTAATTTATAACAATGTAGTTTTGATGTGCCAAACACTTTGCATAATAATGCTTAACCCTTGCAACAGCCTTGCAAGGAAACTATTTTTGCCCTCATCTTAGAGTTGTGGAAACCGAGGCTTAGTGTGGTCCCGTGGCTGCAAGAGGAAGACTGGGACTCAGAGACCTTTTGCAGTTTTCACCAGGCCACCCTGCCTCTGATTCCTTCGCCTACCATGCCCACTGCACACAGGAGATGCAGCCCCAACAGTAATAAGCAGCTGATACATCTTTCTTTTCTGTGTCCTATGCTGGCTATTCAAGATTATGAGTCGTATCCTAATTAACCATAGAAATTGGAGAGCATGAAGAAATTAAAATTCACATGTAATCCCCAAATCTCATTTTAGCCAATAATCTCAGCCTCTTCTTCCATAAGGACTTTTTAAAGAGTTCCTAACAAGTGACAATATTTGACAGGTTCTATTTCCACCACCTTGCTTTTTCTACCCTACCCTTCAGTAGAAATAATAGCATACAGAAGAGAAATTTGAAAGTTAAACAGCAGGAAAAGAGAGAAAAAAATCCAAGGGTTTAAATTTTACCTGTATATGAGTCATATGCTACTATAATGTTAGTCTTCACTTTATAACTTAGGGTTCTTGCTGACTTGAAACTGCATCTTCAACTAAAATCAATGACCAAATGCCTTCATTACAACCATGCAGTCTAAATATCAAACTGCTAAACATTAACTCAGTTCCAGTGCACAATCAGGGACTCCAGCAGATACTTCCTGCACACACACCCCTCCCCCCTACCATCACTCCCCCTCAGTCTACCTCTGACTTCAGCTGCAGGCACAGTCGACAGTTCCGAGTAATCTCAGACTCACATTGCTCTGCCGGTATCACTTTCATGGACTTTTCTGATGGGCAGTATAGATTGGGTTGTCTTATGTCATGGGGTACCCAGCCCACACAAGTGCAACCCAGGAGTGGTGGGAGAGTGAAGTATGTTAATGTCCCTCAATCAACTTGCAACCCATAGGAATGGAAGCTAATGGATAAGAGCTACAATCTTCCATCCTTCAGGGGGACAATTCTGACATATCTTTACTTTTCTGGAAGGTCTGATAGAACCAAGTCTTTATTGCCCATAGTGTAACCTCACCAACAAACTCATTTATTGGCTTTTTCTTACCCCTCCATTTTCATATCCCTGCTTCCTAGCCACCTTCCAAATAAAATACATGTTCCCAAGACTTTTAGACTCTGTTTTTGGGAGCACCCAAATTAAGATGTGGAATTTCCAGATGTTACATATAAATGACCATTCTCCATGAAAATAGCTAAATAAAACAAAACTTAAAAGGCAAGCAGGTCATTCCAACTAGGCAGTAATTGTTGACTTCACAGGTATGAAAGTAAGGAGAAAGAGGCACATGCACCCCAGGAAAAGTGCATAAGAGTATTCAAGGAGGGGCTTTTCAAGTGACATCCTTGAAATTCTGATTTCTCTTTCCAGAGTATTGCATAGTTCCCTCCTTCTGAAAGAATCGCAGCCACATCAAGTCACTGCCTTGTCACCATTACTGATGAGGAAACGAGTTGTGCAGGGTAGAAAAAGAAGATTGCTGAGGTGACAGCTTTTTAAAGACAAACTTTTTTAGATGCAGTTTGGTACATTACTCAACAGTCTTAGCTATTTTTAATTGCAGCTTAATTTAACTCTGGTCCTCTTGTCCTCATGCTTAGATTGTTGGAGCTAAATAAAGAGAAGGCCTAAGCTTCTCTTTCTAGCATTTGTGTAGAACTTGGAAAGTCCTTATCGCTTCTCCAGTCCCCTCCTGCCTTCTCAAGGAATCAGAAGGGGAACATGCCACAGCCTTGCACCTCTGCTCTCAC
>NW_027531018.1:629490-645502 GCF_008692635.1 Crocuta crocuta | reverse complement strand
CTGCGACCTGTTTTTTAAAGAACAGCAAAAATCCCCTTTTCCCAGCAACTTTCTAGTTAGAATCTGCCAACTAAGTAACCTGGAATTTGCATATAATTCCTTTAGCGACTCTCTGGAAACCTGAAAAATTTACAACTGCACAAGACAGCCCCACATAAGGGGGAAAATGTTGCAGAGACTACTCCAATCTCCACTCAGAATGAAACATTTTAAACAACAAATTTACATGAGGCCTATTGGCATATAGATTTAGTCTGGCTTCTCAGTAGGCACACATTGCATATTTTAGTTGAAAGCGAGGGGTTGGAGGGAGTGCCTTAAGCCTGGGCCTTTCTGACTGGCCACCGCAGACATTCTTAGTCGAACACAGCACTCTTTCTGGCCACATCTGGTCGTGGTTCCTGCATTCTTCTCCACACAGCGCTCTAATTGACCCAGGTTCCTAATCTCATGAAAGAAAATTAGGAAAGACAAATACAGAAGGATACAATCATGAACAAAAATAAAGCCCTTGCCCTCACAGAGCTAGCTTCCTGTGGGGGAAAGCACACAATAAATCAGTGACCAACTGTGTATGTAAATATTTGGAGCAGAGTTTGACAGTTGCCTTCTAGGTTCCTATTTTATGCTTCTCTCTCAAATTAACAGAGTAATGATTTTTATCTAGATCCATGGCCTCCCAGCTAAAAGGCCATATTTCCCAGCCTCCCTCATAGTTAGTGTAGCATAGGAATGAGTTCTGATCAATGTTCTATGAGTAGACATACTTTGTGGGACTTCCAGGAAGTTTCCTTAAAGGAGAGAGGGCAAATCCCACTTCCTCTTTTCCTCCATCCTGCTGCTGGAAAACTGGATATGATGGCTAGGGACCTGGAAGCCATACTGAACCCTACAGGATTAGAGTCACATCCTAGGCGCTGTGTTTTAAAAAGCTGGAAAAAATCTTTTTTTTTAATAAAGAATTTGCTTTTTTAAAAAAATTTTTTAATGTTTATTTATTTTTGAGAAAGAGACATAGTGTGAGTAGGGGAAGGACAGAGAGAGAGGGAGACACAGAATCCGAAGCAGGCTCCAAGCTCTGAGCTGTCAGCACAGAGCCCGACGCTGGGCTCAAACCCACAGACCACAAGATCATGACCTGAGCTGAAGTCAGATGCTTAACCAGCTGAGCCACCCAGGCACCCCAACTGGAAAAAAATCTTTAGTCCTCAGTAATCATGGAGAGACCACACCAGCTCTGGAATATCCACCTCCAGACTCATCCTGCTTAAGAAGGAAAGAAATTTCCATTTTATTTGAGCTATTGCTTTCCAAGTTGCTGTCATTCCTCATTTAACCTAATCCTAACTGATAATTCTAAAATACATACACAGTCATCCTAAATAATATTGGGCTATATGCATAAAGTGAAATCTTTGCCCAAAAAGAGAGGCGTAGAAGAGGTTATAGAAGAGGGGCAGACCTCAGTGTTTCACCTGGAAGGAACAATTATAGATTAAAATGTTGACACTTGGCAAGAGTAAAAGTACATATTTTCTTTTGTGGTTATAGTTTATCTTTATGAGTGGCATCGTTTCTGAGAAGTTGTGGTATTGGCAGCAAGTAAATTAATGAATGATTAAATTGCTATATTAAATTGAGGGATTGTTTTCTGTTTTAAAACAGTTTCCAGAGCCGTGAATTTCCCATTTGCATTGGGTATTCCAAGGGCACATATTTCATCTGCATCCCAGCCTTCTTTGTCTTCTTTCATCAAAGCATCAGCACCATTGAAACACCAGTGCTGCAATCCTATCCTCTTGTTTTTGAAAGCACCAAAGCTATGCTTATTTGCATATTAGTTGGCATAAATTTGAATATTAATTTCAGTAGGCATTGCCTCTAAATCTGGAAAATAAATTCAGCCTGCTGCAATTATACAGATAACCAGTATTTAGGACACATGAGTGCCTAAAAGTTTTAAACCTTCTACATTTAATTATACTCAGATTATACTTAAACACACGTGTTCACACTAATGTCAGTTTATAGGCTGTGAACTTTGCAATGAATTTGTTCCCTTAGCCAAGTGTAAAAGTTTCCATTTTGGAAAAACTGGTAATCCAGCTGCAAAAACGTATTGGTCAGGACCACCCTTTTAGTTACAAATGACCAAAAACCCACATACAACTTCTCTAAACTATGAATTTATTGGCTCATACGACTCAGAACTCCAAGAGGTTGACTGACTGTGTGTGTAACTGAACAACTGAACATTCATGTTCAAATGATTCTCCCCTCCATCTTTCTGCTCTGCCTGACTCCCCTGGCTTCATTCTCAAGCAAATTCCCTCTACATGTGGTAACAAGATACCCCTACCAGTCTCAAGCAATATTATCCTTGCACCTTGTGGTCTCAGTAGAACAAATGCCCTCCCTCTATGTATCAATCCCCAGAAAGAAATTGTTCCTGGCCAGCTTCAGTCAGGTGCCTAGTCTTCCTGGTACGGCCTTACCAGAATCCCATGCAGTTAGGAAGGAATACTTAACTAAAGGCAATAATGGGAGCAGGCAAAAAAGAGACAGGTGGGGAGAGAGAAAGAGAGGGACGGAGGAAGAAGAAGGAATGTGTATTCATGAAGGGAAAATAATCATTCGTTGTCTTTTGCTGACATGAAAATGAGATCAACTTCCCACTGGGCTGGAAAAGTTGTGTCCCTTCTTAGCTAGTCCAGGCCCTGACTGTAGAAAACCACTAGGGAGCTGGTGGCATATACTAGTGCTTCTCAAACTTTAACTTACTTATAAATCACCTGGCATTTTGTTAAAATACAGATTCTGATTCAGGGCACCTGGGAGGCTCAGGCAGTTAAGCGTTCAACTTTGGTTCAGATCATGATCTCCTGGCACCTGATTTCAAGCCCTGTGTCTGACTGTGCTGAATCCATGCTTCCCTCTCTCTCTGCTCCTCCCCGCTCCACTCTGTGTGTGTGTTTGTGTGTGTCTGTCTGTCTGTCTTAAAAATAAACATTAAAAAAATACAGATTCTGATTCAGTAGGTCTGGGGTGGGGCCCAGGACTCTGTAGGCACAACAAATTCCCAAGTCCTCCTGATTCTGCTGGTCTCTGGACCACACTGAGTAGCAAGGCTAGATGCTCCATCACTACTGAAAGTCTGTTTGTGGGGCACCTGGGTGGCTCAGTCAGTTGAGGGGCCGACTGTAGCTCAGGTCCTGATCTCATGGTTCATGGGTTCGAGTCCTGTGTCAGGCTCTGTGCTGACAGCTAGCTCCAAGCCTGGAGCCTGTTTCAGATTCTTTCTGTGTCTCCCTCTCTCTGACCCTCCCCTGTTCACGCTGTCTCTCTCTCAGAAATAAATAAAAAACGATAAAAAAAAAAGAGTTTCTTTCTTTAAAAAAAAAAAAAAAGAAGGAAAGAAAGTCTCTTTGACCCCAAAAGCACAGCTCCCCGTCTCTCTTTCTTCAGAGTTGTGTTGCTATCGCTTTTGGATAAAGCTGTCTTTTCTGCTGCCGTCCAGGGGTCAACATAGCTAAGGTCTCTGCCTTTTTTAATCCCCTGGAACAGTTTTACTGGCTTCTGCTCTGGCTATAAAAGTGTCCCCAGTGGGCAAGCATCCTTCTATGTGACTGGCACCTGTTGAAGCAGATACACTGGGCTGAGCAATTAGGCCCTGTTGCTACTTGACTGCCATTCGGTTTGCATTCTCCTAAATTATGGAGGGTTTAGGAAAACTGTACCACTGATAGCACTACTTTCTGGACATGCAAAATTACTTGTTTGCATAATTTACCATGAATTCAAAAGTCTTACTCAGCACCTGGGTGTTCTTGCTCATGTAGCATGCAGGTGTATAAAAGATGTATAAGACCTTCTCTGGGATGCTCTCCAGACATAATACTCATCAGCTGCATCCTGAACAAACAAGAATTTCATCTGGGCTTTTGAACAGGGACATGCGAACGTGAACAACAAGTGGAACTAGGCATTATTTAGCCGAATGCTACATTTCTGTATCTTCTTCTCTGCCCCTTTCCACACATAGCCTGATTCCCCTGCTCCCTCACTCTTCAATTTAGCCCACATCCAACACTCCACTTGCTACCTCCAATAAGGAGCTAAAGGTAAAGGGAAAACCTAGCAGGACTGAAAAAAAAACACTTTGTGCACTTTTCTCCATCTTTAATAAATGCATTCAGGTGAAAATGAACTTCAAAGATGGCCTTAAAGGGGAAGAGAACTCCTGAAAGTTATGTGTTGAAGCAGAAAGAAGCAATCACACCCTGGGAGTGACCTGGGAGACCCCAAGAGTTTATAGGTTGATGGTATTATATGTAAAGTTTGCCTGGTAAAGCCACCTTCTTCTTCTCTACTTTTTCCCTCTCTGAGTCACTGAGAGGAAGAATGCGTAGAGTTTGTGTGACACCAGCTCACTCACTGGCTACACGCCGCCCCAGACCCCTAGTTCAGAGTTCCATTTGCTCCCTTGCAAGGGTCTCTCTAAGAGTTACAGCTTAGTACACACTGCCCACCAAGAAGAAAATGTCAGCCTAACCAAGTGCTTGTGGCACTTGCAAGCACTTGCTTGAGGTACAGGGCTCAATTTCCTGTGTGAAAAATAAGCCATTCTTGGCAATCAAAAATTCATACCACATTTTGTAGAAATCTGATGGGAAACTATGTCTGGGGAAATTTCCACAACTTAAGATATGCAAATTCACTATTTGATTGTAATGCCAACCCATGATCTGGTGCTACTGCCCTGCCTCTTATAAGATGAGAAGCTATAAAAACTAGTATATTAAAAACGTATCCACCAAAGTAAAATTAGTGCTCAGCAAATGCTTATTTTTCTAGAATTTTATTTCTCAGATGGATTGATATAATTTTTCATGGTACATATTGCCAACCTATAATAAATATATAAACCTATCAAAACCTGATAGAAAAATGTATCAGATAATACACTGTGAACTAGGGATCAGTTCTATACTAGCCTCGTGGGATGTATCTAGTGACCTAATAGAACGTTTCCAATTCTAATTTCTCGGATTCTGTAAAATCAATTTTTCTATAAACTATAACCAGTACATGAGCGTTTTACAAAAACTAATCATATTGGCATAATAGGCATGTCAAGTTACAGTGTAATGGACATTCTGTTGTCCTTTTATTGAAACTAATAGACTAGCATTAAAAGGAATAAAATACTGAAAATGATAACAGTTTATGGTTTTGATTTTTTTTTCTAGCCTCTTAAATTTGATGGTATAGCATATTGGCTCTCAATCTCCCTTTATGGGTATTTGAGCTTGACCCTGTTAAAAATGACAAAGAAACGGCTAAGAAGAAGCATTTTCCCACTATCTGACCCTCAGCAGTGTGGTCGAGAAATAGCTGTGCTATAGCATCTTCATCTGCGAGGTTCATATGTCAGCTGCTGCTGCTGGGAAGGTTCAGTGAGAGGGAAGAGTTACGACGATAGGCTCCTGCTTTGTAATGTTGACAAATTAGCCGATCTCAGCTCTTCATTTCAAAAATACTTCCACCCAAGGAGAATGGAATGAAATTGAAGTTGGTCATGCCAACCAGGATGACCTTGAATGAAATAGATCTCTCTGTTTGCCAAGCATAAAGATTACAGTGGACTCATCAATCTGGAGGCTAACGGTATCATAGACTTGTGCCACTAATTTGAACTTTACTGGCTTTGGAAACTAAAGTTTATTGCTAATTATTATTGTTGTGGTTGTTGTTTAATGGGATTTGGAAGCCTCTCCCAAAACAGATGGACTTTCCTCTTTGATATTTATCACAAGTGTGGCTGATAATTAGTTTTGTGATTATATATTTAATGGTTAACTCCCCATTTATAACTAGGCTATAAATGCTATGAAATCAGGAACTGTATTCTTCCTCTAACTTTAAGGCCCCAGTTGCAAGCACAGTTTCTTAGTATAGGGACCAATTTGCTCAGTGTCAGTTTTTACCTATTGTCCTCTATTAATTATTAAGATATACTGTAATTCTTTCGTTAAGTATGTGTTAGATGGATGAATGGATGAGTGAATGCCTGGCCATATGTCAGAACTTGGAAATGGGGCTTGGAGTCAAGAGATATTGGTGAGAGTCCTAACTCTGCTCTGTATGCATTGTGACTTGATTAAGTGATTGAGCTCTCTGAGGTTAAGCTTCTTTGCTGTGAAATGAGAAAAATACAGATCAAATATGATGCTTATCTCATTGTAACTTTTCAATAAATATTTCTTTACTCCTTTATTTAAAACCTCACCATCTGATATAGTTTTCTGCAATGATGAAAATGTTCTATATCTGAGTTTCCAATATGGTAGCCACCAGCCCCGCATGGATACTGAGCACTTGAAATGAGACTAGTACAAGCTGAGGAACTGAATTTTTAATTTTGTATAATTTTAATTAAATTTAAATAGTCATATGTTGGTGCACCTGGGTGGCTCAGTTGGTTAAGCATCTGACTCTTGATTTCAGCTCAGGTCATGATCTCGCAGTTCATGAGTTCAAGCCCCACACTGGGCTTTGCGATGACCGTAAGGAGCCAGTTTAGGATTCTCTCTGTCTCTCTGTGTGTGTGTTTCTCTCTCTAAATAAAAAAATAAACTAAAAAAAATTAAATAGCCATATGTTGCCAGTGGCTACTATATTTGTGAGCACAGATCTAAGGGGCTCTATAGCTTTCAGGAGACTCAAATGGGGGGATTCAGTAAAGAGAAAATTTTAATACAGCTCTTCATAACTATTATGGGGTCTTCAGCAGTTAGGATTAATGAGTGCATTCCATTTTCTCAGAATATGAATCACATATTCTGAGGCTAACCAGTTTGCATTGTTTTGGTAAATTGTCCACATTTAGATGTTACTTAACTTTTTTTTAGGACCCAGACTAGTTCTCTTAATTATAACACACATTTGATATGAAATGACTTTTCCTTCTTTTCATATGAGAGACAGACATGTCTCACCATGCTAGGAGAACCCCATCATTTTGTAACTACCTTTGGCTCCCCTCAAAATTGGAAGTCACCAAGTGTGTTTTACCTATAGAATAAATAACTTAGGGCCTCTTGGACTTTTTTTTAGTTTTGGTGAGTAATATTTTAAGCAATTTTGATTGTCAATTTTTGGGGGGGGATTTAAATTTAAATTTTCAGGGGCGCCTGGGTGGCTCAGTCAGTTAAGCATCCGACTTTGGCTCAGGTCATGATCTTGCAGTTCGTGAGTTCAAGTCCCATATCAGGCTCTGTGCTGACAGCTCTGAGCCTGGAGCCTGTTTCGGATTCTGTGTCTCCCTTTCTCCCCGTCCCTCCCCAGTTCATGCTCTGTCTCTTTCTGTCTCAAAAATAAATAAACATTAAAATTTTTTTTAAATAAATAAAAAATAAAGTTTCAGACTGCTGCATTAGTCCTTGAGCAATGGCTAATTGTTCACTGGTGGGAAGAGGAAAAGTGAGGTGATAAATTTTCATTGGATTCCAGAAAACTTAAATGGGAGAATGATTCTGACACTTAACCTGGAAAAGGTACATCATTAAAAAACTCAGATGACTTTTCTCTGAAGCTACCATTTAAACTTGTAGTCATGAGTCATTCATTCAAAACACAATAGCAGATTGCACTGTGAGCTGATTTTTAAGGAACTGTATATACATATTAATACCAGAGCTTATGATCACTAGAGGAATCAAATGTGTCCTGGTTACAAAATATTCAGTATTGAAACTTCAAAAAGCCGAAAGGAGATCAAATATGCATTTTTTAAAATATTTTTTATTTATTTCTAGGAGAGAGAGAGAGACAGCATGAGCAGGGGAGGGTCAGAGAGAGAGGGAGTCACAGACTCTGAAATTGGCTCCAGGCTCTGAGCTGGCAGTCAGCACAGAGCCCAACGCGGGGCTCGAACCCACGAACCGCGAGATCATGACCCAAGCGAAAGTCGGACGCTTAACCGACTAAGCCACCCAGGCGCCCCCAAATATGCATTTTTAATTTGTTTGAATTAATAGTAAAACCAGGTTCATCTGAAGCTAAAACAAGTTCTCTTTTTACCTCAATAGGGTGAGAAAGGACTATTAACACCTAATTGTGCAGGCTTACCGGCTCTTCAGGGACAGCAGTATTACAGTAACTATCATGTTGTCCCTTTATTTTGTTCACTTGTGAGCTTTTTTCTTTGTGGATGCCCAGAACTGACCTTTCAGAAGGTGCCTCGATGAGAAATTCGTGTTGAGTCATTGTCACTACAACTTCAGCTAGAAAAACAGCTCTGCTCCAAATCGGGACAAATGAAAAGTATTGGTTTTTAAGAGGCAAATCCAGCTTCTTAACGGGTTCTCCTCAGAAGCCATTCTGTCTAGTTGCCGAGATCTTGCTGATGGAAAGCCAAACCAGAGAACTTTACCAGCTAGCTCCATGCACACCAACCGTTAATTCTTACTCCAGTGGACAGTGGTTCAAGAGATTATACACATTTACAACATGATTAACTCTGTGCTCATCAATTCCATTTTTTTTTAATCAGAAATGTTGCCGCAAATGTGGCATAAATTTCCTGGGGACAGCATTCAGTTCCACCTTATTATGCAGCACAGCTAGCTTTCAGAGATATGAGGTACGACAGCTAATCCTAATTTAATTTCAGAAGAAGAAGTTAGCTCTCTGGCTTGCTACAAACCGAATTCTATTTCTGATATTATCCACAACTCTTACCGAGACAGGCAAGAAATACCTGTGTGAATTGTAGTACCAAAGCATAACCCTGAATCTGGAATAAAAGCACAGAGTCTCCGAGATTCCCTGACACTGTCGGGTCTGTGCCTGTAACAAAGGCAGCTGGGTCCCGCAGCACAGTTTGCACGAAGCTATCAGCATTCGTACACCCTCAGAATCCACTATGAAGAGCATCAGGCCTATCTTCCAGAGCTCACAATTCCCAGAACCAAGCCACTGGCCTTTCAGGAGAGAACTCAGTGTTCAGAGAAGTCCCTCTCTATTAGAGGAAATAAATAAGTTGATGCCTTTTTAATCTGAGCAGATGCATGGAGTGTCCTATGGGGAATTCTCACAGGGATGTTTTTACTTGAATGTTTTTCTGCAAGAGAAAAGGAAGAGCTTGGTGTCCTCCTGGATTGAAAGCACAAGCTTTTTATTAACTTGTGATGGTTATATATGTATATATATATGTATATATATGCATCAAATCCACATCCACTTAAAGAGGTGGAAATTACCCTGTTGGTTCATTGGACCAAGAAGGGACTCTCAGTATCATCGGTTCTTAACAGAGCCTCAACAACTCTATAATTGAAGAAATTCTTCCAGTTCCATGGACATTATTTAGCCTTTCTATTACCTAGGATCCACTTCAGGCAAATTGTGTGCAAACACAAATCAGATATTCTTCTGGGATTTGTTTGCTAGATGTCATTCAGCAAGAATTCCCAGAGCATCAAAATCATGCTTTGGAGGGAAAAAAATGGAAAACTCAAAGTGAGCCATGCTGCTATTTGAAGGAACAAAGCAATATAAAAAATAAAGTCCATGACAAACTCTTCTCCTTCTCACTGCTACTTTTTTATCATGGGCATCTTCCTTCAGCTTGTTGGCTAGCCTGAACGTGAAAGAACTTCCTGGGCCAAGACTGCTACTGTTTCTGCTTCTGGAAAATGTTTAAATGTGCTGAAGCTAACAAACAAAAAATCTTTATATAGGTACATATTTGTGAGTGTGTGCACACATGCGTATGTGGAAGCTATGAATATCTCACATAACCTTAAGTGAAAATAACATGAGGATTGAGGCATCTTAAATTAAAGCTGCTAATTTGTCCCTCTATGACTTTGGAAAACTTTGAGAAATTGTCTAGTTCCTCGTCTAGAAAAAGAAACATTCAAGGGGCGCCTGGGTGGCTTAGTCAGTTAAGCGTCCGACTTTCGCTTAGGTCATGATCTCGCGGTTAGTCGGTTCGAGCCCCGCGTCAGGCTCTGTGCTGACTGCCAGCTCAGAGCCTGGAGCCTGTTTCAGAGTCTGTATCTCCCTCTCTCTCTGACCCTCCCCTGCTCATGCTGTCTCTCTCTCTCTCTCTCTCCTAGAAATAAATAAAAATATTAAAAAAAAAAGAAAAAGAAACATTCAAGAAGGAGTTTGAAAACAAAAAAGATTTAAAAGAATAAAAGAAAGAAAACTTGCTATACCAGATTTTTTAACTCATTATAAAACTACAATAAAAAGTGTGGTGCCAGCACCAGAATAAATGACCAGACCAACAGAGCACAATCATGGACAGAGAAACTACTCGTGTGTGTGCAAGTGTGTAATGTGTTTTATGATAACGTTGGCATTGCGTGACAGAGTAGAAGAGTGATGAACGTTAGAATCAGGCAAATTCAAACCCGGGTTTGAATTCCAGTCCTCCCACTGCCTCATTAGCTTAATGCTCTTACTAAATACTAATCATCTAAATCTAGTGAAAGGTGTGAGGGTTTGAGAACCAAATGATACATTATGTGTATCAATCTAGGCTTTTAGTTACAGAAACATACTCTGGCTAATTTGGGCAGAAGAGGAATTTATTCAAGGTTATCGTGTTGCTTACAAAATGTCTGAGAAGGTTGGAGAACCTTCCCCAGGCTTGTGAAAAGGACCAAAGAAGGCAGGGCAGCAGGTAGGACGGCAGAAAGCCATGGCAGCAGAAAGCAAGTGCAGACTCCACCCCACCTCTGAACACCTACCTGGCTGTCACAGCTGGTCCTGCCCCATTTACTCTTGCGAAGTGGGAATTGTTGACATCACACATCAAATGGCCTTTGTTTGGTCCACCTCCTGTGAATGAATAGGTCCGGTTGTGAAATCTGAGTGGATTCATTGATTAATTGGGCCTTGATCACATGCTTCTAACCAAAGTGCAGAGGAGGCTGGGAAAATAAGTGCTTGGCATTTTCAAGTTTTATAGTCAAGGCAAGCTCCATTTCACATCAAGGTGCCTTAGGTGGAGAATTTACCAAACAGAGGAAGGAATTTCAGACTCTGAGTTGTCTAGAAGATGCACAAGTTCATTACAAAATGTAGCAAATCTCCCGTCACATAACATTCAACAAATGGTGACTGAATATTTGCAAGTCATTGGGAGAAAGGAACAATTCAACAAATGGTGCTGAGATCATTACTTATTTGGAAAAAGAAATCTACAATTCAACAAAATAAATTCCAATTAGAGCAAAGATTTTAAAAAGAATCCAATCTGTAAAAAATTACATGTCACACTCTATCCATAGGTGCCTCCTCCTGATCTACCTTGAAAGCAGGTTCATTTGAATGCAGTGGGTTTTCTAATTGTGTTTCTTCCGGTTCTAGGAACACAAGAAAGGCTAACCTCCTAAATACTTAGAACCAGACCCATATGCCCTGCTCTGAATTTTGCATTTGACCCCCAATGAGAAACAGTTCTTTTTCATTTTCTGAAAATAAAATGTTAAAATAAGTTCTCATGTGTTTAACATCCACAACTCTTTTTTTTTTTTTAAGACTTTTTTTGTTTTTAAGTAATCTCTACACCCAACATAGGACTCAAACTCACAATTTCGAGATCAAAAGTCACATGCTCCAATGACTGAGCCAGTGAGGTACCACTTCCATAAGTCTTTCTTAGAATCATTCAGCCAGAATTGCAGACGATATTATCAAGAATGCTCTGGTGGCTTGGCGTCTGTTTCCACAAAATTGTAGGTCCCAGGTAGGCGAGAGCCTTGTGTCCCACTGTACCTGCCTCGATGCTTTGAACAGAAGAGGCTAGTGATTCGTGATGGAAGAAGAAAACTGAGCTGCTGGTTGACTGTTTTGAAATGTCTGGTGATTGTTGCAGTTTTGAGCACTAACTCAGATAAAGGCATCTCTCCGTTCCCCCATTTCCTTTCCTTTAGAAGATCAAGTACACTTACATTGCCTGCTCCTCCAGAACCTCACATATATCACATCATTGATGAAACGATTCATAGGTGACAGCTCTTAAGTTCACAGATGGACAGCTTTCCAGATGAGGACTACTCTTTTTCCTCTCTTATCTATAATCCGTACCGTTCCCAGTTTTCATCTGCCACTCCTATATCCAGTTCTGAAAGGCTAGTCAAAGACGAGTGAAGCTGGTCAGAAATTTTTCTTTTCAAGTTGTATTACTTGTTGGTTACATTTTTCTTCTTAATTTACTGCTTCTTACTATTGCGAGAATAGATGTGTGATCTGAAACGTTAATTTCCTCATGACAGACGTGATCCTTGCTTTTCCTTTGGCTTTCTCAAAGATTCCAATGATATTTAGGTTGAGAGATTACTTTGAGACCCTTGGAGGCAAATAGCTGTAAATACATATATTACTACTGTTGCTATTGGAAAAAAGGGGGGAAATCCCATTTCTTATTTATACAATGTTTTAATGTTTAAATGTTAGAAGCAAAACCACTGTTAACTGTGATATATCCTTAAGTAATACACATGTAAGGATTCACTATCTCTGAAAAATTTGACGCAGTTCCAGACCTGAAGAAAGGCCTGTTGCTGCCCTCTCTGATTCACCTCTGAGAATGAAAAGAACTAAAAGTCAGTTCCCTTTAGTATGAACTCCCTTTCACATTTTATTTGCTAATGTACAGCTAATTTCTAAATTAAGAACATGCTTACAAGAAAGGTTAGGAACTTCTTCACTCTAATCCATTAGTAAGTCTGATTTTGATTGAAATTTTAAATAACTTTTGATAATTAATGCATCTTGGCTTTTGGATTTCAAATAAGATGAAAGAATCTGTTTTCAGTCTGATTTAGAGTTACAGTAGATTGAGCCCAGTCAGAAGGCTCCAGAGTTCCTCCCAATGAAACACTTTGGGGAATTCCCTTATTCTCACAAGATAAATATGTATTGATCATACATTCCTGTCACCAAAGTTTAAATGATCAAAGTGTTAAGCTATATTAATATTGGGCCGAGGGCAGCAAACTTTTTCTGTAAAAATCCAGATAATAAATACTTTAGGCTCTACCTCTCAAATCTGCCATTGTAGTTAGTACAAGAGTAGCCACAAACAACACATAGGTGACTAAAGGGAGCTATATTCAAATAAAACTTTATTTATAAACACTAAAATTGGAATTTTGTATAAGTTTCATGTGACATGAAATATTATTTTTTTTTATTGTTTTTCAAGATGTAAATGCCACTCTTAGCTCATGGATAACATAAAAATAGTTATCAGATCACATTTAATCAGTGGGCCATACTTTGCTGACTCTTAACTGAATTGGGGATGAATTTCTTGAGAACTTTTCACTACATATCATATAATATTGAAGTCCAAGTTTTGCCATATCTTCCATAATACAGGCCCAAATTCTTTCAATTTATGCTATGTATTCATTAAAAAGAAGGGTTGGCTTTAGATTAACTGATACTGAATGCTCCTCAAGGCACACATATAGAGTAGGCTCACATTTGTGTTTTAAAAGGAAAACTATACAGTAGTTACTCCATAGGGAGAATTGAAGGATAAGGGGGGGGGACAAGACTGAGCAGGTGACTTAATTTTTACTCTATACCATTTTGACCTTTCGGCTTTCACACCCTTTAAATGAACCTATGTTTAAAATAATAAGTTAATCTTTAAAAATTTAAAAACGCTGAAAGGAATCACTAGAGGGATCCTGAAGTCAGTACTTAATATTCTCCAAATTAAAGACAGGGGCCCAGAGCAAGAGTACAAATGAATGTCCCAGCCCAGATGATTCAAATTCACATTCTCTGAAATCTAATTTCACTGTCTCTTGTCATTTGTTTTCCATCCCAGCTTTGCATCAACTGCTAATCATTGAGAATTTGAATTTCTGTCATTCTGCTCCTTCCAATCTCTAATTGAACTGAACAGAAATACAGTGATGCTCAGAGCTCCTTTCATCAGCTAGAAGACCTCTTATATGCATGGGAAGGATGGAAGGGAGGAAGGAAGGGGGAGGGAGGGAGGAAGGAGGGAGGGAAGAAGGGAGGAAGGAGGGAGGGAGGGAAGAAGGGAGGAAGGAAGGGGGAGGGAGGAAAGAGGGAGGGAGGGAGGGAAGAAGGAAGGAAGGGGGAGGGAGGAAAGGAAGATGGGAAGGAAGGGAGGAAGGAAGGAAAGGGGAGGAAGAAAGTATGCCACAGAAACCCTATGTGGGCCTGCAAAGCCTAGAGCAGTTACCACTTGAGCCTTTATGGACAAGTTTGCCAACCTCTGGTCTTGAAACAACCATGATGATAAATAATTCCTTAGAGGTTCAGACCCTAAAAGAAATTAGGTGGCCCAAGGAGAGGGTTTCGCTTCACCGTTTTCACAGTAACACTGCATAACGAACCTTCCCAGATCTCTTTGGCTGAAAATAACAGTATAGTTTACACATCAGTAGGTGGGCTGAGCTCACTAGAGCACTTCTCCCCATCTTGGCTGATCTCAACTCAGGCATCTGTGGGTAGGTTGAACGAGCCACCGTAGGTGAGGCAAGGCTAGCACAGTCTGCTCTACACTGCAGGTCAGCAGCTTGGAACTCGGCCACAGCCTCTCACTCTCCTTAGGCCAGTGGGCTAGCCAAGACTGCTCTTCTCATGGCAGTGACAGAGGCCAAAAGTAAATGGAAATGTGCATCAGCTCTTAGGGGCCTCTTGGAACTTATGGGACTTCCACTGACTTCCTGCTGCAGGCCACAGGTCAAAGCAAGCCACGTGGCCCAGCCCAGAGTAAAGCAGCGGGGAGATGCTCTCTTACCCCCAGGGGGCTGCCTAGTCACATGGCAAGGATGGGAATAAGGGAGGATGGGGAACCAGGGCCAATCATGCAAACTGAAATTCAGCTCAATACTTTGTACCAATGCGTGCCAGGCACTCTTCTAGGTGCTGGGGATTTATGGGCAAAAAAAGACTAGCGATCGTGTCTGCTGTGGGGCTTTGATTCTAGTGGGATGTGGAAGGGCCTTCATGCTCAAGGCAACCCCCTTGTCATCCGTTTCATTCTGTTTCACTGGGGGATGAGTTCACTGGCAGGAATCAAATAGCCTTGGCCAGCTTTGTGTCCTCTAGTGCCCAGGAGTGGGCTTCAGGCAAGGTAAGTGCTCAATAAAAAGGGAGGGAGGGAGTGAATGAAGCATCTTCTGGGCATCGCTGATTCTCCATCAGTTCATCTATGAATTGGAAGGAGCAAAATGACAGAAATTCATATCTCCTGATTAGCAGAAAATGCAAAGCTGGGACACAGAACAAATGACAAGTGACAGTGAAACTGGATTTAAGAGAATTTGAATCACTTAAGGGAGAGAATCCACAGATAGCACATGCTACTCAGTATAGGAAAATGGGTCATCATCTCTCCCAGACCAATTACTATAGAGCCTAAGAGACCTGGGAGAGAAGCAGAACCTTCGTGCTGTGCGTGGGCCAATCAGGAAGAATTTGGGTGGATTTATGGAGACTCCAGCACTGTTGGGTAGCACCTAGATGCTGACACTTGTGGCCTGTGTCCACAATAGGATGGCAGAACCAAGCTCATGTGCTGTGTTATGCTCAGTGGGGTTCTCGACTTTGGTCCTCTATGGGTAGACCAACAGTGGTCCCATCACACAGCAGAGAGGACTTGGCTGGCCGGTGGCACAGTGCTGCTGTCACCAGAGTGCCTGGTAGCTAGAGCCTGCAGAGGACCCCAGACCACCATGAAGAGGCAGTCCAGGTGGCCATGACTGCCCTGAACAGGGAGCCAGATGTCTTCACCCCAGCCCAGCTACGCTTCCTGAAAAAGGCTCCCTGATCTTGGTTTCTTCATCTGTGAAGTAGGCATTACAATACTCGCCCTATTTACAGTAATCACAGGAGTTTAATGGGATTGGAAGAAATAGCAAGTATAAAAATAAACCAAAATAAGGCCAACTCAGGGAAGATGAGTGGGATTTGGTCTTGTCTTTTTTTTTTTTTTTTTTTTTTT
>NW_027531018.1:576001-629034 GCF_008692635.1 Crocuta crocuta | reverse complement strand
GGGAAAGGGGGGGGGTTTTGTTTTTTTTTTTTTTTTTTTTTTTTTTTTTTTGTCTTGAACAAGCCATTGATGCTCTGTGTTTGAGGAGGGGATGGAATGCATGGGGTACAGAAAATGTCAGGACCATGAATGAAATTGTTTTCGAAGTTGAAAGACATCCTTCACTTAGGGAAAAAAATAACTGTGAGGAATGATTTTTGAAAGTTTGAAGAGTAAAAGTTTCAGAGGCCCAGCTCCTCTTGGGAGGGTAATAAATATGGGAAATATATTACTGTTGGTGATAACTGAAGCAGAGGGTGAATAACTACAAAATCTCCCTTTTCAAATAAAAGAGAACAGAGATTAAAGTAAAGAGTGGGGCGAGGTGGGGGGAATGGGAAACAGAGGGCAGAGGGCAAGGAGGCCAAAGATTAAAAGAAGACAAACCTGTTCTTTTGCTCAAATGGTTGTGACCCTAGACATGGGGTGGGCACAGACAGGCTAGTCCTCAGCCCAGTGATTCCCTTGCCCTTCTAACCCATCAGTGGTGTCTGCACAGGCGCCTGTCCTCAGAAAGGCTCCACGGCTCTCCTCTGATTGGGCCGCAGCTCTTCACAAGCCATCGCCTGTCTCTACTTTTATCTCAAGCCTGCCTCTTCCAACCCCCTGAGCTGTGAGGCACTACAAGGAGGAGGGGCGGGGTGTCCTAGTGATGTGGAAACAACTTCATACACCCACTGGGCTGAAGGCGACAACAACAGAATTTATGCAATCCATGAAAGCACAGAATTGGGTAGTAAAACTGGATAAATCTTTTCTCTTTATAAAGCAAATTCTCACCAACTGCTACCTGGATCATAACACACGGGGAGCGATGCTCTTCACCTGGATGTACTTGTCCCCCTAAAACTGGAGTGCCTGGCTGCCTCTGAGATTTATGCAAATGCAGGCAGTATTTATGCATCGGGGTGATACATCAAAGATCAGAAGGTGTCTGCAGGCATGAGTTACAAGGCCACTAAAAGCAATGACTCTTTTATAGGGTTTTAGATTGTGGTGATTTTCCGTAAATCCTGCCTGAGTCACACAATAGGCCAAGAGCAATTAACATTAATTAAACAATCCCCATAAAAAGGTTGCTGTGCTGACACATTGATAACCTCTAAATGTACTTACCCTGCTAACATTCTTGAGGGTGTTCCTTCAACTGCACCAGGGGCACTGGGCGGCTGGGGCACCATCCCGGCTGACTGCGCACATGAACATAACACCCCTCAGCTAGAGCACACTCCCAGGTCCTCTGTATTTTGTTCCTGCTTGGTAGAAGAATCACTGAGGGAAAGCCACAGCCCACCATAATGAGGGGCTTCAAGAGGGGGCTTTTTCGGGGATGGAAGTGTCGGGAACCAGAATGCGAGCTTCTCAGTGGAACTGAGAACCTCTGTCTCTGGACACAGCCACACTGCTCTGTCTTTATTTACACTGTAGGGCACAAGGAAGGAACTGGATGTAAAAGCTGGCGTGTGACAATAAGGAGGGCCTGGGTGGGGAGGGGGTGCAGTACAGACAGGAAGTGAGTGTGTGTGTGGAGAGAAGGAGCAGGAAGAATGAGTAGTGGGTACAATAGAGATGAGCAAAGACCAAACAATTTTTTTTTAATAGCCCAAGAAGCTTTGGTGGGAACTGACCGACTCGAGTGGTGACAGCCAGGAAGAACCCCCACGAGTGGGGCAGCCACAGGAGGAAAGAGCACCCGACAGTGTTGGGACAGAGAAGTTAGAGAAAATAGTACAGAGGACAGGAGAGAGAAGTTAGGATGCTCTCAGGGCCCTTCTTTGGGAGCAGATGTGAGGTTTGTAGCAGCCCTATAAAACCGTAGGCCAACCAGTCATAAAATTATATTATGATATTATAATGATGTGGCTGCAGAAAGCATCAGTAACAATGTGTTGCCTGTGGACAGTTTCCATTTTAATTCAGTAATGATGTGATTGAAATTAGAAGTGTGCCATGAGGCCACAGAAAGTGTGTCCTTTTCTTAAAGTAACCTTGTAGCAGTTTCCTGATCCAAAGCAATCTCAAGCATGAAAAGAATTGNGGTAAGCTCTCAGAACAGGAAGTCAAGGGAGACAAGAGAAGTGAGAGAGAGGCCCAGGGTGTCTCCTTTGCACAGAGAACTCTGGGGATTCTCAGAGACTGAAATCATCTGACCAAGAAATTTACCCTTGAGTCTTTGGCCTTTCTTTTTCTTCTTTCTGCCACCCTTTCTCTGGTTAACATTTTCAGTGTGACTCAAGCCAAGTCAGCTATTTATAGAGCAAGAACAATTTTACCACAGGGTATGGTGTTTAATTTGGAGACGTCAAAGAGTGAGGGGCAGATGGTTGAGCAGGCAGTGCCTCTCAGTGACCTTGATGGGGGCACCCAAGTCCATGGCCTCATTCTGAGTTTTGCAGATCCTGAAATGTCATCTGATGAATGAAATCCTGAACTGATCAAGCTTTAGGGGGAAAAGGATAAATTGATAAGGCAGGTAGGTGCTTGCTTATTAATTCCTAATGGATCTATGGTGTGCCTTATAAAATGAGACCAGTTGCCAACTCAGATGATTCTTTCTGGAAGGCTGTTCAATTCCAGAGACTCAATTATATATCACAAGATCACTTAAATTCAGAGGATCTCAAATCTTAAAGCTTGAAAGAAAAAGAAAGCAGTTCTCAAAACACTCCTTCCTCAACCACACCGAAAGAAACTGATTCTTGTTTACCCCACTCTTCTGTCCCATAAATTTAGGAGACCATTCTCCTAATGTGTCTTTTTGTTAACTGGTTATTGTATGGGTTTCCTTGATCTTCCATAATAAGGTACCACAAACTCGGTGACTTAACTCAGTGACTTAAAACAGAAATGTATTGTCTCAAAGTTTTGGAAAGTAGAAGTCAGAAGTCAAGGTGTTGACAGAACCATGCTTCCTCAAACCTGTAAGGCAATTCTTCCTTGCCTACTGGTGGCTTCTCCCTGCTGGCTTTCTGGCAAACTCCAGGGTCCTTGGCTTACAACTGCATCATTTGAACCTTTGCCTCTGTCTTCACATGGTGTTTTCCCTGTGTGTCTGCCTCTGTGTCTCTTCCCTTCAAGAGTACCAGTTGTATTAGATTAGAAGCCTACTCCAGTATCTACAGCAACCCTAAAACCAAATAAGGTCGCACTCTGAGGTACTGGGGATTAAGACTTCAACATATCTTTTGTGGGGGGGGACATAATTCAACCCATAATAGTTATGCTCAAGTCTGGTTCAATTAAGCATTATGCATTAGTTCAGCATCTGATGTTAGCTAACATATAGGCAGGTGGTGAGGTAACTATGGATAAAGCCAGTCCCTGCTCTCAAGGATCCTACAGTCTGTTAGAGGGGGAAAACTTACTTGGTTTTCTCCCCATAGCCTGCAGGAGAAAGTTTAAAATATATTGATGCCCAGATTCTACCCCTAACCAATAAAATCAAAACCTCTGGAATGAGGCACAGCAGTGTTAGTATATTTTAACAGTTCCCCAGGTGTGATGGCAAATTTTATGTCAACTCAACTAGGCCACAGGGTACCTAGACATTTGGTCAAACAATATGCTGGGTTTTTGTGAGGGTGGGTCTCATCCTAGCAACTCAAGGCCTAAATAGAACAAAAAGTCCAACCCTTCCCCAGTTAAGAAGGAATTTTTCCTGCCTGACTGCCTTCATGACGAGACATCATTTTTTTTCCGCTACCTTTGAACTTGAACTGAAACATTGGCTCTATCTGCATCTCCAGTCTCTGGTCTTCAAAATGGACTACACAATGGGCCCTCCTGGGTCTCCAGCTTGCTGACTGCAGATCTTGGGACTTATCAGCCTCTACAACCATGTAAGTCAATTCCTAACTTTGTATGTGTGTGTGTGTGTGTGTGTGTGTGTGTTAAATGTTACTCATATTTTGGTTCTGATTATCTGAGGAAGCCTAATATACCAGGTGATTCAAATATGCTATAGGAGTTAAGAACAACTGACATATAAAACCCAGGCAAGGAAATGATTAATTCTGCCTGGAGACGAGACTTCATAAAAGCCATTATATTTCAGCTGGGCCAGAAAGAATGAGCAGTTTTTGCCTTGCCAAGCAGATAGGTCTAGAGGAAAGAGTATCAGCAAGGTGAGCAAAGGGGAGAGGGTGGGAAGACAGAAGGAGTCATTGGAGATAAATCTACTGCAAATGCCATGGCTAAATAACACAGGAACCTATTCAAAAGTTTTACCCCAAGGAGTAATGTGTTTTAGGAAGACAAATCTGAAAGTTGTGTGGAAAGACTAAAAGTAAGGAGGACCAATTAGACATCCTCATAAAAGCCTATATGGACTGAATGTTTGTGTCCCCTCCAAATTCATATGTTGAATCTCTAAACACCAATGTGGTGGTATTAGGAGGTGGCATCTTTGGGAAATGATTAAGTTTAGATGAGGGTAGAGCCCTAATGGTGAGATTTGTGTCCTTATAAAAAGAACAGATATCAGAGTTCTCTCTGTCTCTTGGTCTCTGTCTCTGTCTCTCGCTCTCACTCTCTCCACCATGTGAGGGCACAGCAAGGTGACCGTCTGCAAGCCAGAAAGAAGGCCCTCACCAAGAACCAAATCTGATGCCACCACAATCTTGGACTTCCCAGCCTCTAGAACTATGAGAAATCAATGTCTGTTATTTAAGTCTACGGTTACAGAAGCCCAAGCTAACTAGAAGACCAAGCAAAAGATGGTATGTTCCTGGACTAGGGAAAAAAGATAGGTGTGGGTGTGGGTGTATGTGTGTGTGTGTTGCTTTATTTGTTTTTATTTTTTAGAGCGAGAATCACCAGAATTTTGGTGTTTGAGCTTGGGAAACGAGGAGGAGACATCAAATGTAACTTCAAAGTTCCCAATTTAGGGTAGGAACTAAGAGAAGGGTGGTGTTTCGATTGGGAGTGCAAGAGGGGAAGCAGATTTTGTGGAGGACATAATGAGTTCACTTCGAGATGCCACAGGCATTTGCATGAAAATACTCAGTGAGCTGATAAAATTAGGTTTCCAGCCTTCAAAAAAATATAGATGATCCTCTTTATACATAAAAATTGAAGAATAATCAGAATGTAAGTGATAACAGAATTCACAGGGGTATGTAAGACGAGCTAGGAAGAATATGAAGAGGGCTAAAAACAGAAGCTAGAATAAGTATTTAAGGGACAATGAGGTGGAGGAAGTCTTTTCATCAAGTCATTCTAGTGACTCTTTGATCAGTAGTGACCTGGTAGAATTTGTTTAAAAATATAGCCTACCTTCATTGTCTGAAGCCTGCTCATTGAAAACTGGCCCCTATCTTTCCAAGACCATTTTTCTCTATGAAGCAAGTATGGTTTCCCAACCTGTCACTTTTTTTTTAAGATTATTTTTTTAAATATTTTATTTATTTTTGAGATACAGATAGAGACAGCATGAGCAGGGGAGGGTCAGAGAGAGAGGGAGACACAGAATCTGAAGCAGGCTCCAGGCTCTGAGCTAGCTGTCAGCACAGAGCCTGACGTGGGGCTCAAACTCATCAACTGTGAGATCATGCCCTGAGCCGAAGTCAGACGCTTAACTGACTGAGCCACCCAGGCGCCCCTTTTAAGTTTATTTTTGAAAGACAGAGAGACAAAGCATGAGCAGAGGTAGGGCAGAGAGAGAAGGAGATACAGAATCTGAAGCAGGCTCCAGGCTCTGAGCTGTCAGCACAGAGCCTGATGTGGGGCTCAAACTCATCAACTGTGAGATCATGACTTGAGCCAGAGTCGGCCGCTTAACCAACGAAGGCACCCAGGCTCCCCCAACCTGTCACTTTTTAAAGAGAAAGCCCAGAACATTCACACAGCCTCTACAGTCAGTCATCTTTAGGATCACACGTTCCTCACTGGTTTGGGTTAGATGACTTCTAAGGTTCTCTGTCTCTCCAAGCGTCTCAGAATCTCTAGAAGGGTTGCTCAAATGACTGCCCTGTCCCACCTATCACGATAGTTCATTACACTGATGGCCCCAGTGAAACTCTTCTCCTGAGAAACACGTGCTGGAATTCATGTACTCATATACTCATATTCATTCATATACTCCCCTCCCATTAAGTGTGGGCTAGGCCTGTGATTTGCTTTAATAAAGCATGCCTTTAATAAAGGTGCCTGGGTGGCTTGGTGGGTTAAGTGTCCAATTCTTGACTTTGGCTCAAGTCATGATCTCACAGTTCATGGGATTGAGCCACATGTCAGGCTCTGTGCTGATGATGTGAAGCCTGCTTGGGATTCTCTCTCTCCTCTCCCTCTGCTTCTGTCTCATTCTCTCTTTCTCACTCAAAAATAAATGAATAAGCATTTAAAAATGTGGCAGAAGTGATGGTGTGCCTAGTAGAGTTCTAAGCCTTAAGGAGTCAAGGAAACTTCTACTTCTGCATTCTTGGGAGCTCTGAGGTACTACTAAGATGTCCATCTTCAAAAAAAAAAAAAAAAGATGTCCGTCTTCTCTACTGGAGAGGACATTCAGAAAAGGTGCTCGAGAAAGAAAGAGTGGGAGAGAGAAAGAGAGAAGAGACCAGCCATGCCAGCACCCCAGCTGAGCCCAGCCCATAGTTGATAGCCAGCTAAATGCAATCACATGAGTGACCATTGGCAAGGCTAACAAAAAACCACTCCATTGGCTCAGCCCTAATTGTAGAATCATGAGCAAATTAAGTGGTTGTTGTTTTAGGCCACTAAGTTTGTGGGATGGTTTGTTACACAGCAAAAGAGAGCCAAAAAGTAAATGATTCTGCAAAACTGAGGTTGGCAAGGGCTGTCTGATATGCCAAGGATCTGGCCCTTTTCCTTATGAATCTGATAAAAGATAGAATTGTTCATTTGTCCCAGCCAATAACTGTATTAATCATGCATTTTTATTTTGTACTTTTGGTGCTTTGACATCTTGGGGTCTTGCTGACCCTGGAGAAACTGTCCCTCCCTGGGACAGCCAATTCCTAGAACTAATACAGAGTTCCACATATTTCATACACAAACCAACCAGTCCAGAGCTCATACCCCAACTACCTCTTTGTAATGTTCTCACACTCCAGGCTGCCCTCCACCTGCCCTAATCATCAGTGCTGGGTACCAGACAACTAGAGAGTCCACTGCCTTGCCTTTCATTACACAGTAATCACAGTAAAGTTTCTTGCCCAGACTTTCCCTGATCCATCTGCCTCTTGACTAACCCTAGTATCTCCCTGTATGCCCCCCGCCCCATAGCATGGCAGACTCTCCTCTTGGGGTCTGTGAATATAGCAAGCCATAGTTTCAATGGCAGTCATCTTCTAAGCTGTTGGCCTCACTACACCTAAATAATAAAACCTGTAAAACAAAACAATAAACTATGAACTTAAATGGGTAGGCAAATCCCACGGCTTCTGCGACTCTCACAGATTACTAAGATGGACGACACAGTGGGGCAGACATGGTTATGTAGGACCATCTTGTAACTCTGTGCCACTAAAAATAATAGCTACCAGTTTTGAATGTTCCTCATACATCTTCAGGATAACTCCAGAGGGTGGATTCTTAAAAAAAATTTTTGATGTTTTTATTTATTTTTGAGAGAGAGAGAGAGAGAGAGAGTAAGCAGGGGAGGGTTAGAGAGAGGGAGACACAGAATCTGAAGACAGGCTCCAGGCTCTGAGCTGGCTGTCAGCACAGAGCCCAACTTGGGGCTCAAACCCACGAACTGTGAGATCATGACCTGATCCAAAGCTGGACGCTCAACCAACTGAGCCACCCAGGAGCTCCTCCAGAGGGTAGATTTTATTGGCCCCATTATCCAGAAATGAACATTAAGGCTTAGAATAAATACTATTCCATTAGTAAGTGGAAGAACTAGGATCCCGAATCAGTTTCGCTGGAATCCAAAATCAGAACTTTTCTTGCAAGCTGCCCGGATGACCCTTGTTAGGCTCACTATAGTTTGCCGAGCTTTCCAATATGGCATATAATACCTTGATGAATTTTTGAACAAATGAGTTTTATCTTCTTTAACCATCCTTTTATGATTATAAAAGTAATCATTCTCATTGACAATTTGAAATACAAAGAAAAAATTTAAAATCACTCAAACAAGCACTCAAATAACCATTGTTAACATTTTGGTATATGTCCTTGTAGTCTTTTTTCCATATCTATGTCATATATGTATATTTCACAAAACTTAGATTAAATGCACTATCCTTTATAATCTACTTTTTTAACCCAAAAAAATATATTGTGAGCATTTCATCATGCCATTAAATATTCCCCTATGACAGGGATTTTAATGGCTATTTTTTTTGTTTCTTAGTTCATAAATACTACAGCCATTTATTAATCTTCCATTGTTATGTGAATTATTCCTAATATTTTGCAACTAAAAGTGCTCTGATTCTGGGGATACCCAGAGGGAGAGATTAATAAAAGCATGTAGAATGAATGAATGAACTATCCTATTGGGGGATTTTGAATGGGACATTCAGGGATTGGCCAGGGAAAAGATAACCCAACAGGAGGCTCATTTATTAAGCCTTAGACCCCTCAACAGCTCTGTGGGGTCAATATTATCATCACCTTCATTTTACAGGGGAGGAGACTGAGGCTCCTCCCTCAGAATGCTTAGAGATCCCCTTCTTTTCTCCACACCTAGATCCTCTGAGCCTGAACACCCTGCAGGCTAGCACTTGACTCCCCATCAAGTAGTCCTGGGACAGGACATTCAGGTAAGGGTCCTAGGGTCAGCATGAGTCCCCTTTGGGTCCCCTTTCAGTCTTTCCCAACCCCAAACAAGCCATTCCTTTCTCCATGTCATGGCAGGCCCATCTGTAGCAGGAAAAAAAAAAAAAAGACTCTCATTAATATCCTCCTGTGTCCTTATACATAATTCTTTGTGAGCATCTCTGACTAATATCTTAGGATAAATCCCTAGATTTAGAATCACTGAGTCTAAGAATACGCACATTTTTAAGACTTTTGAAATTTGTTTGTCAGATTTCCCTCCAAAAATGTTGCATCGATTCCCACCTATGCCAGAGTCCTTGGTTTTGATTTAGTTTTTTTATTATTATTATTATTATTATTTACTTTTGAGGAAGAGAGTGGCAGAGGCAGGGAGGGAGACAGAGAATCCCAAGCAGGCTCCATGCTGTCAGTGCAGAGCCTGACATTGGGCTCAAACTCACAAACTGTGAGGTCATAACCTGAGCAGAAATCAAGAGTTAGACACTCAACTGACTGAGCCACCCAGGTGCCCCCAGGATCCTTTGTTTCTAACATAAAGTAACTCTCTACTAAGGACTGCTTTGTGGGTGTGTGCGTGCGTGCGCACGCACATGTGACTCAACCACATCAACCGTCCTTTCCATGCTACGTACAAGCAAAGTTTAGCTTGTAATTAGTAAAGTAATTAATAGTTGGTAAGTAGTGAGATTCTCTAGCCTGAAATCTTTATTCCAAAAGAGCAACACCAGTTCTCAAAGGGACTTGCCAACCAAATAATGGAGTGACAATTGTTTTTTATCCATGAAGAACTATGACTCATGATTACCTATACTGCTTAAATGACAGGTTTCTGTGCATCCCCCCTAATATATTCACATTGTGAAGAGCCTGTGTACAGTAAGTCACAAAGAGAAGGCCAGCAAGCCGTGCGTACCATTCCAGTAAAGGAAGCATGGCTGGAAAGGTGGTGTTTTGTCTGATTCTGAAGAACTAAAGAGAGGTGGAATCCCAGGATGCAAATACACAAAGTAATAGCTACTCACCTGGTGTGCTCTCAAGCGTCTCCCATATAGACTCATGCTCCCAAAAGTCATCCCCCCCACCAGCCTTTTGTTGTGTGCCCTAAATTCTAAGTAGTAACACCTTTGCTTCAGGCTGAAAGGTCCTGTTAAGACACAAATAGATGAGCTAGAAGACTCAACACCCCAAACCATTAGCAACATTAACAACTGAGCTCAAATGAGTTTATCAAGTAGCTGGAGTTACCTCAGAAGGTGCAAGGAAATGAGACCAGAGTATGTAATATTACGCAGAGGCCAAAGTCAGGGCGGGGTGAGTAACAAAGACATGTCCCAGATGATCTGGGGACAGAAAGATGGTTCCGGTGGCAAAAAGGACAACATGGGGTCTTTTTGAGGGCCAGGAGGTGAGAGGCTTTAAGGGACGTGTCTAATGGGATTCAGGCAATTCACCAGGCTTGTTGGACTGAAACTTGAGAGACCCATTCCCTGCTGGTCTCTTAAACATGCTGGTTTGGAGCAAAGATCACGTCACTTCTATTCCTGTCACCAGCATAACCCCCAACAAACAAATTGCTGGCTGCACCTTGCACCTCCTCCTCCCCCAGGTGCACCCATAGTGAGTGTCTGAGGTGAGGCAAGCCCTGCACAGACCTGGTCGCTTCCATTAACAAGGCACTGGTTATATCAATGGCAACCCTGAGGAGATTTCTCTGTGCTGAAGTAAGGCACTAAATATAATAGCCTCTTAACTGGCACATTGTTATCAGTATTATTATGGCTTTCTCTTCATGCCTGTCACTGGATTATGGTAATTTTTTTTAGTCATGGGTTTTAATCAGAGTCGAAGTCTCTGAGTTACTGACAGCTCAGGAGAGCAGTCACTGCTCTAAGATTGACTTCACACTGTCACAAAATCATAACACCGGCAGAAAGCTAGAGGCTCTCACAGGCCTCCTCCCGCTAATTAAAAACAAAACAACTTTCCAAACAGCAGGCTCCTTTGCCAGGCATCACACAAAAGGCAGGGAGGCAGGGGAGGGAGGCAGAGGGCACCTACTTCCCCTCCTTCTCCCAAAGTTCAAAGCAAGAGACAAGGATCCTGGCAAAGGCGGTACTAGAGGCAGATATTGCAATTTAGCTAATGGTATCTACAGGAAGCTAGAAATCATTCCTTTGACATGTTGAGGTACTTCAACTGCATCAGGCCCTTGTTGGGTTCTCCTGACCTTGCAGCCCCTCCTCACAGGCACTGTCCACATGTGACCACTCATTTGAATAAACGTGATAGACATGGGCAGATGGGTCATGGTAACTATCCTCTCTGGAGGTTATGAGACAGAGGTAGTCACACCTCTGGCCTTGCCTTCCCGTCATCACGTGTAATGAAATTTCCCTCCTCATCAAATGGGACCCCAGCTGCAAGGCATCTAGCAATTGGCCAGGTGTTAGGCAGAGATCACTAAATATTTTTCTTCTATCACCATGGAGAAGCCATAGCAGACCACAGTACTAACCGGAGACAAACCCTAGATAGTTCTCCATGTTGCTTCCAGGGTCTTTCCGCTTTCCTCTATTTGCAACACTGTTCTTTCTAGAACCATCGTCCTTAGAAACCCTGTGGCCAGCATAGGCCATTCTGGCATCTCACTTAGCTTTGTCTTTTATGTCCATCCACACCCTTGTTTGCCTGAGGTCCTGTTGACAGGTAGTTCTCACAGGGAAATGACCTGAATATATCCCGTAGGAGAGACTGTTACATTGCAGTGATACACAAATCTAAAATCTCTGTTCAAAATAAGGGTTTCTCGTTCATGTTGCATACCCATCCTAGGTTGCCAAGCATCTACACCTCAGAACCATGCAGTGACCCAGGCCATCACCCTAGAAGTTGCATTCATCAAGGCACCTGGGTGGCTCAGTCATTTAAGCACCCAACTCTTGATTTTGGCTCAGGTCATGATCTCATGT
Source organism: Crocuta crocuta (assembly GCF_008692635.1). Lineage (NCBI taxonomy): Eukaryota > Metazoa > Chordata > Mammalia > Carnivora > Hyaenidae > Crocuta > Crocuta crocuta. The sequence goes on along the minus strand of NW_027531018.1, from coordinate 617,275 downwards.
TCATGAGTATGAGCCCCATATCTGGTTCTGCACTGACAGTGCAGAACCTGCTTGGGGTTCTCTCTCTCTCTCTCTCTCTCTCTCTCTGCCCTTCCCCTGCTTGTGTGTGTGTTTTCTCTCAGAATAAACAAACATTAAAAAAATAAAATAAAAGAAGTTGCAGTCATTATCCTCAAAGGAAAGCAGTCTAGAGTCTTTTCCTGGCTGTTGAAAGCGCTGGCTCAGAAAAGATAAGTATTATTTCCACTTTCAAGTCATTGGCCAGAATTAGTCACATTGCTCCATCCAAAAAAAAAAAAGGACATACAATCCTCTTTTGTGCGTTGGAAGAACAGAAATATTTGGTGAATTGCATAAATAATTAGCACACCAGTTAATTAATTTACACCAAGAAGAAAAATGAAGATTCAGAGAGTAAAGAGTTACCCCTCCCTGTGGTATTCACTAGCATAATGAAGCTTATTATGTCCCATTCTCTGGTGCTGTACAGAAACGAGCAGATGCTGGAAACGAGGGGGGACCTCTTGCCAGTTCAGAGCCTGCGTTTGCTTTATTCACTTGTAGCTCTCCAAGTGGTTTGCCACTGTGAATCCAAAATTACACAAATACGTGCTGAAGATGAAAAGAATGTTTACCAAAGGGTCAGCTAAACGATGTAAACGGCAGATGAAGGGATTGGAAGCCAAGGCAGGGATCCGAAAGGAATCATTGGATGATGAAGACAGGCTGGGTGAGGATCACTGTTGCTGCTAGCTTTCTGCAAAAGGGAAGACAAAAAGGCCAACATGACGATTATAACGTCAGTCTAACATGAAGCAGTTAAGGCTTGGAGCAGAGTTTGAAGGAAAGAGACATTGGGCCTCAGAGTCGGAGACTCCGTGGAGGAACACGGTGATGAGATGATGGTGCGGGAAAGATGGAGATGCTTGTTGTTCTTGAATCCGGGAGAACTCCCAAGCTTTAGCAAGAACTTTGCAGTGGCGGCAAGAAGCTGAGTTTCAGAAAATAGAAGGGCAGCAAACTCGTGTTCTTGTACCCTAGCAAATGCCACATATGTGCCCAGGGCAAAAACCAGCAAAGAAGCAAGCCCCAAGTACGACCAATGGTGCAGTGCTGAGAGTCTGTCTGAGCCTAAAGCAGGAGGGCGGAGGAATCTTGAAGATCACCGGGCACCTTGGCACCAATTCCAGGGAAATAGGCCTGCGGGGAGATACCAAATCCAGTCCATCAGCAAATTCTATTGGCCCCACTAGCAAGATGTGACTTAAAGGGGACCACACCTTACCACCTTTACCTGCCAGCTTCCTCTGAACACTCTCCTCCTCATGCCTGCATTTCTGCAGTCACCTTCCAACTGGTCTCCTATTTAAAGCCCTGCCTCCCAATTGTCTGTTTTCTGTGAAGCAGCCAGAATGAATCTTGAAATATAGCCATTTTTTTTGCTCAGCGCTTTCCAATGGCTTCCCATTCCACGCAGAGGATCCTAAGGCCTTCCTTTGACCTAGAAAGCCCTCTAGGATACCATCCTCTGATCCTCCTGGAACCTCATCCCCTCATAACCCCTTCCTCCTGCACTTGGCTTTGGTCACACTAGCATCGCTGCTCCCTCTGTCAAGCCTCTGTCTCGGGGCATTTGCACAGGCTGTCCTCTCTGCCCAGAAGGCTCTTCCCTTGGAGACCTTCATCGGGCCTTGCTCTCATGCCTCCTTCAGGTCACTACTCAAATACCACGACATCAGTAAAGTCTTTCTTAACCATTTGGTTTCAAAGAACAACCCCTGTTCCCAGCCCTGAAAGCCCAATCTCCCATCACCTATCTCTCCTTGACCAATTTTGTGTGAAATGAGTTGTCACATGTAACATATTTTATGTTCCACTTGTTTGGTTCTAGTATAAGATCCGAGAGGGCATGAGGGTTTGGGGCTTGATTTGTTCACTGCTATAACCCCAGCACCTAGAATAGGATTTGCCAGCAGTAGGAGCTCAATACATACACGTTAACTGAATAGACTGCAATTGACCACAACCTAACCACACACCGATTAAAGAGATATTCAAGGGACCAGGCATTTCTTCTTCCTGAAATACCCTGTGAGGATTCAGGGCTGCCGCCTCCTCCTACTTGATATCAGCTGCCATGGATACAGGTTTCTTAAAGGGGTCAAGGATGCGACAGATGCTTTACATTAGCTTTTATGTCCTCCATAAAATTAACAACAAGCAAACCTTGAGTAACGGAGCTATAATTCTGTCTTGCAATTCTGATCTGACACAGAGTGTAAGAGCTTGGCTCTTGCGGCTAAAAGCTGTTTCCAGGATCCTCAATGGAATTATACCTCTGTAATTCATTTACTGTTATTCATTTTATATATGTTTATAGATAAAGCTAAAAAAAAAAATCACACAGCCAGCAAAACCGAAGCAAAGAAGAAAAGATAACCTAGTGGTTTTCATTTTTAAATTACAATCATTATGTAAGAGACAGTATTTTGCCACACTATAGCACTTCTAGGCTAAATAAGAAATACACTTAACAACAGGTAAACCTAATAAGATAGCTTTTTTAAAAAATGAATATTACCTTGCTCTGTCTTCAGAGATGTTATTTTAGATGGCAATATCAATTCACAAAGAAAAGTCAAGAGAATAATTACGGCTTTTTAGCCAATAGGACTGATTTATGTAAACAGGATCAGTGAAAGTGTTGGATAATATCCTTGAAAGGCTCTAAAGTTATTGTCCCTCTCCAGCTATCTGCAATACATGACCAAAAACAATCCAATAAGCCTTCATCATTTACATCCAAGTTTCTAATGAAACAAGCCTCATGAAAAATAAACTAGCATACAGATGGGCTTGGAGAGATCTGGCAGCCTATCTACCTTTTATATTTATTTTATTTTATTTTAAAGCCATTTATGGTAACCAAAGGAACATTGCAGGGGAAATGGCATTTTCCATGCACCAGACACAACCTAGATAAAGATATAATATAGACGCTTTCTTCAGCCAATGAACTACAACTTCATTTGTGAAGGAACTGCAGGATGTAGCCGGTTTTCTTGGTGTGGATTTCTATCCACAGGACATTTGGCTGCCACTTACAACCCATTGCATGTATAGGCTGCTGAACAGCCTCCAGATAGTGTGTATAAGATTTTACAAATGTTTTTCTTGTTCCAATCAGACATGACCTTTCAAATATATAAAGCTGTACACGCAAAAACTGCCACAAGACTTCTAGAAAAACTGAGCAAGTTCAATTCGCAAATATTTTTGAGCACCTACTACGTGTAAAACATCATTCTAGGTACTAAGGGATCCAGTTGTGAACAAAATAGATTTTTAAAGCCCTGACTCTATTCTGGTGGGAGATGTGGTACACACGGTGAACAAAATATATAAATTATATATTTTTAAGGTGATAACTGCTATGTGCTATAGAGAAAAACCAAATGGGGAAAATAAGGTGGGGTGGGGGAGCAATTGTAAATAGAATTAAGGTAGGCTTTACCAAGGAGACATCTAAGCAAACAAAGTTGATGGATGCCAATATTTAGAAGAGCTTTCCAAGCAGAGAACACCGCCAAGTCCAAAGATCCTGAGGTCAAAGCATGCCTGGCATGTGACTGGAGCAGAGTGAGAGGAGAGCAGTGGATGAGTCGAGGGAGGTTGTAGAGACCATATTCTGTAATGACTCAGGCTTTCCCCCCAGATATGACAATCATGGAGCAGGGTAGTAACGTAATAGGACCAGTGTCTTCAGAGCATCGCTCTGGCTTTGTCCAGAATAGCTGCTGGGCTGGGGAGTGGGGAAGTGGATGGGAGGTGAGGGCAGAATGAAAACAGGGGACCAGTTAGAAAGCCACCGCATTGCTATCAGTAGGAGAGGAGGGTTAACACCCTTGGACCAAGGTGGTAGCCACGTGGATGATACAACGTGGTCGGATCCTGGATATACTTTGAAGATCCATAAAGTAGGATGGGGACAACAGGATTGGGCCAGTCCCAGAGATTTCATGCGGCCACTCTAAGTATCTACGATCCTCTCCCAACTATGTCCTGGGCAGTGTTATTTACCACCTCACTCACCCACAAAAAAACTTGCTGCATCAATGACAGTTTTGAAGGATGGTTCAGAAATGTGGATTCTTTGGGAAGTTTAAGAGCCATGTTAGAATTACAGGGTTCCTGGGTCAACAGAAGTGTCATGTCTCTGCTGCTCAGTCTGTGCATGGGATGGTGACGGGGTTCAATCTGTCTCTTCTCTGGTTACCGGTTCTCTCCCTGCCTCATTGCTGTGCTGGGAGCTGAGAGCGACAGAGCCACGGGGTGCTATTTGTGCACTCCACGATTCCCAGACTACTCGGGGAGATATGTGGAGCAACCTCTTCCCTTCTCGTTCTGCTCTTCCTCTTCTTGGTTTCTCTCCTCTTGCTCTGCCGCTGATAGATCTCCTTGGGGCTCTCAAGGCACCAAGCACCAAAGAGAGGCTGAATCACGCTCCTGACAATAGTGAACTCCATAGAGACTGCCCTTGTTTACTTCTATGTTCTCGTCTGCAGTCTGATGCCTGTTTATGCACAGCTTCCCTCTCGGGAGTGGCGTGGCCCTGTCTCCGACTTTCTTCTGTGTTGTTGTTGTTGTTGTTGTTGTTGTTAGCTCCAAGTTAAGGTAAAGCCCCCATAGCAAACGGGATCCAATCCTATCAACTCAAGAATCAACCTAAGATTATTGACAGTGCGACCCTCCATGGAGCCTTTAACTAAGATGCTCAGAGGTCTGCTCCTACCAGGTTAAAGTGAGAATAGGGCATTCCTCTCTGAATAGCTGTGTTCCATCTTCCCAGTTACTTACTTGGACCTTTTAATAAATGAGCTCTCTCAGCTACAGACCTGTAGAAGGTCATTGTTGTTTCGGTTCCTGAGGCCTTTGAAAATATTGCTAATGTTTTGTACTAGAGATGATGTGGCCTAGAAAACCAGAGTTTTACTGTCTATTTAATTTGTAAACCATGTCTTTTAAGCATATGCTATGGCAGATGGTAGGTGATACCACGGTGTGTTTAGTTAGATGGGATCCTTGCTAAAGTTCACGTGTCCCATCTGCATACTCCAGAGGCCAGGACATTCTAGTACCTGTGCTAGAAATCCATCAAAACCAAGAAGACTTTTTTAGTGGTAAGTAATAGTAATGGGCATGTGCTAATGAAAATTCAGAGCTTCTTCACCCAGAGTGGAAAAAAACGAACTGAACCCAGTATCAGCGATTTTCCAGCAAGGCTGTCACTGTGATCTGTGATGTGCTATCAAGATGAAACTGGAACCAAGTGTACTTTATTCAGGACATCTGCGAGATAAAAAATATAATGCTCCTTTTCTATCTTTGTGACATTGTTCGCAAAGATGTGATTTGGCTGTTAAAACCACTTGCGCTGTATCTCAAGGCTAAGGCTGACAATTCAAATAAAAGCCTCTCTCTCTCTTTGGTTTGTTATCTGAACCACAGTTAGCTGTCACTGCAATTCTATACACTGGGGCACTTGGGGTGGGGGTGAGGCATTTGACTGACCTGCCACAGTTTCCCATCTGACTCTATGCTTCCGAGCTCCATTTAATTTCCTGGAGTTCTAGGAAGTTATTGTTTTTTTGTTTTTTAATGTCTTCAAAACCAGGTGCAGTGTTAAAAGACAAATAATGATGTTTAATTTTTAATCATTTTATTGTATGCACTTTGTAGAAAATTCATAATATACATATTCGCACTAAAAAGAAAATAGGATGCCACCATTTTAGATTAGTTCTGTGAATATTCCAATACATTCCTTCTGGTCTTTTTTCTGTGTGTGTTTGTGTGTGAGGGGGGGAGGGGTGTGTGTGTGTGTGTGTGTGTGTGTGTGTGTGTGGTGTTGGTTTCTTTTGTTTAAAAAATAACAAAAGAGGGGAGAGAATTTAATGAACAATTTTGCGAACTCCTCATTAACAACTAACTTATGACAAACATTTTTCCACTAACCCTTCATTCTTCACAGGTATGGCACACAATTTTTGGCTCTCATCATTAGTGTGCAAGGAACGCCATTCAGATGAGTGTCTCTCTAAATTGTCATAAATCACTTTAGCGTTTTTAACAAAAGAAACATTGTGAAATGGCTCTCTGTTCTACAGGGATGCAATATTGCAAACACGATCTTACCCAAAACACCAAGATTTACTGGCCTTTCTACCTCCAGCTGGAGCAAGCTCTATATTCTTATTTGCTTAACCTCAAGCCTGCTCAAAACCTTGAGTCTACCTGATATGTGGGACCATCCCGGCCTACAGAGTCCCCTCAAGATGACTGACTTACTTACTACCCCTTCTCCTGCAGGGGTGCCTCTGGCTTTCTACAGAACCAGTCATTCTTACAACTAAATCCAAAGCTCTGTAAGAAGGCAACTTTCAGATAAATATATTTGTATATTTTCACTGGAGACACTAAGTTATTGAATTGGTATTGGAAGTCCATTAAAGCCTTAAAGTACCAAGGGAAAGAAAGTTGCACAGTTTAAATTTGAGAGAAAGAACACTAAAAAGCTATTCATCAGGATCTAGAGTTGGCTGACAGTTATTCATGCAGCCCTAATATTTGGTATTCATTAGTTTGTGACTCTATGACACACTCCTATTAAGGAATCCTCAGGGAAAACTGTAGTGGTTGAGGAGAATCAGGGTGGCTTCCTTAAAAGAAATTTCACTTTTGGAACAAGAAAATGGTTTGCAGTGCACTCACTTGTCTTCTGTCCTCTGAGGTGACTTTGCATCAAATTCAGGCCAACCAGAGTTTGGCCAAAATTTCCATCTTTCAGGCACAGAGGTTAGGACTAGTCAGAGGTTCCCATGTCAGTGGTGGGTGCCAGAGACCCAACATTCACATTGAAACTTTCTTCCTTATTTTCTTTTTTGTTTTGTATTTTTTCATTCAATGTAGACATCAATTTTCAATCATATTCAAATTTTTTACTCTTTTGACAGATGAAAGTAGAGGAATTGGAGACATAATCATTGTTTGTTTCTTGAAAGTTAGAAAGCATAGTGTACTGTGGAGCACATCTGAAATCTCATTGTCATCAGCAGAGAATGAATAAAATCTGTTGTATTAAACTGTTATTCCTGGGTATTGGAAGATGAAGAGAAGGGAGAGACAGTCAAACTTCATTAGCACATTTAGTAAAAGTTCGGCTAACTGTGATTTGATGGTTGCTCTTAGAAGAAGCTGCATATATATTCAAGTCTATACTAGTCTTCTTATTTAAGGGCAATCATGAGCCTGCAGTGGGTGTTCCATCTCTACCCCTAATAATTTTCCCCTTATTCCTATCACCATTTTAAGGTCTTTTTAAATAATGACTTCTATCCAATAGGCAAATTCCAGGCTTCTAAGCAATAAGTTAATCTTTCACATTAGAACACACAACCTGAAGCAAACTCATTGATTGTCTAGTTAAAAATTCACAGCACTAGTGGCAATCTCTTAGCCAATTGATTTCACTTTGTTATGCTAGTTTTCATGATAAAATTAACCAAAGATTCCATTGAAAACGGTCAATATGAGTCAGAAAGGAAAAAGCTAGAAAGCATAGCTTTCAACTATAAAAATATTGGATTCAAGACCCAGACACAAAAATGAGAGAAAATGAAGCAAAATTTCATTTTTACAGAACAGGTCAGGGTCAAAGGCACTTCCATTAAAAATAATATTCTATAAATATGGAAATCAGCCCATTCTCAGGAAATGTTTGGAGACCTAAGAAGAAACTTGCAGGTGTTCACATTTTCACTGCATAACAAATGCTGACTGCCAAGAAAATACATCATCAAATGTCTAACCTAGCAAAGAAGAAAAAGGGAACTCTAAAAGAGAAAGACTCATGTCCAGAGAAAAACCTGAGCAGTTCTTGGAAACTGAGGAAGGGAGCAATTGCTGGGGAACTTGAGTAGAGAAGGAAATTGCAGAGTGATCATACCTAGCTGGGTGTGAAAGGAAAAAGAAACCAAGAATAGAAAACTACATGAAATGGACAAGCTCGCAGAACAGAAATCCCAACGAATGCCTGTAATCGCAGGTGTTTAAAGGACAATTCACTGAAGGGAATTACATGAGACACGAATACAGGCGCCTCTGCCATCACCTTGAGTGGAAGGCAGATTTTACACTATGGATTGGAATAGTCATTTTCATTTCATAAAGCCTACATCCCTGGAAAATTGCATTCCATAAATTGAGATTTTTGTTACATTAAGCTTTACTACTAACTTTCCAGTAGTTTTAGAGGTATAATTTATTTGAACCATTCAGAAGTATAGAACAGGCTTGTAAGATAAAAATGAGTCAAAAGCTTAAAAATTCATTGAATAAATCAGTTGGACAAATGGTCAAACAATACTGATTTTTCAGGAAAAACAAATTGTAAATAAATTAATACACTTGAAATTAAACAGTCAATTTTCAATTATCAGTGCTTATAGAGAAAAGGCAGAAATGAGAAAGAAGGTCCCCAGAGAACTCTGCAGTTTCATTTCCATTTCAATCTTTTCCCCCATTTCCATTTCAATCTTTCTATTGAATTAACTTGGGTTTTAAGAAGACTGTTTCCCTTCTAGTCATTAAATAAATACTTATTAGTGGCCTATTCTATGCCCAACCTTCAACAGGGCATCTCAGAGAAAGGGACCAGGACCAAGGGGCCGACCAGGACCCTAATAATAACAGAGGTGATTTCAACTGTCTTCTGTTATCATCTCAGCAAGATGCATAATATAAACTAAAATTAATTTTAAAATGCCCATAATAAATATCGGTATCCTTATCACAATAATCTCAAATAATTTTTTACTAGCTCTCATTCTTAATTCCGATCTATGTATGGACAAGAAAATGGTAGCATCTTGGGAAAAATGGAGAAAGAATAGAAACTAGGAAAAAGCAAAAGTATATAAAAATTAAGACACAAATAGAAAAGCAGACTGTAATTCACAAACAATATTGAAATTAATCTACTTTTCCTGATAGATGAAAAGTTGCAAAAATGGATTTATAAATGTGAATGTCATGACTGACAAGCCAAAGACTTACGTGGAGAGGATGTGGGAGTGAGACAGAAATGGTGTCTATTCCAACAAATAGCTAGGCAGAAAAAGGTAGCTGCAGAAATCAGTAAGCAGGAGCATTTGATCCACATTCATTACAGAAATGACCACTCAGGAAGTCTAGGACACAAGGAGCTGGTCAAGGCCATTCAGGGGGAGCTCCTTCTACAAACCATTTTCTCACCTACTCATTCCACAAACATTTGAGGGGCCTCTCATAGATACTTTTTGAGCCAATAAACAAAATAAAAAAATAATGAATGATCAAGCCAACCCTTCAGAAAATCCACACATCTTTTAGCACCCACAACTTTCTGCTATGTACTTCCTTAACCTTGGCTCCTGTTGGGCTCTTTCTCACCTACCTATAAATAAGGATTCTTAAATCACAGTTACCATGACTTCCGACTTTCATGGGCCACACTAACTAAATGATCTGGTCTATTAATTTTGAGGAATATGAATAAAGGTAGGCTGTAGAATTCCAAAAGATAAGATTAATGGTCTTCTTCCTAATTCTATCACTCATAGGCAAAATGGAAATATAGGCATTATGTTGCCAAATACCATAGAGATGGCAGATATCTTCATTAAGATAAAGAGATGCAACCCCAACTTGAACCCTCACACTCAACACCGTACTTCTCTGCTGTAATAAGACCTATACTATACATGATGTGATCTTGGCAGTGTTTACTCAGGCATCGATGATGCTGGGTGGGATGACATTGCAGGGCTTGACACAACCGCCTCCAACTGTCTAACGGTGGAGCACAGACTCATGCTAAAGTTAAGTATGTGATGCCACAGGTTGAGAAGAGAAGATAGGGAGCACTAGGAGTTGAAAAATGTCATTCGAACACAAGCCAATGCCAACACCTGGAATAGAAGTAGCATGGATCCAGCTTAACTACAGAAATCCAAAAGGAATTCTTCAGGAACCTGGTGCTTGATCATGCTGTCCCAGAAACCAGGGCTTGAGTAATAAGAGTAGAGTCTTATATACTGACAACCTGCACCTATTTGTCTTTTATCTATTTATTTATTTATTTACTTGTTTTTAATTCCAATATAATTAACACACACTGTTATGTTAGTTTCAGGTATACAATATAGTGATTCAACAGTTCTATACTTTACTCACTGTTCATTACAATAAATGAACTCCTAATCCCCTTCACCTATTACCTCTATCCCCTCACCAACCTCCTTTCTGGTAACCACCAGTTTGCTCTCTATATTTTTGTTTTCTTGTTTGTCTCTTTTTTCTTTGTTCATTTGCCTGTTTCTTAAATTCCATGTGAGTGAAATCATATATTTGTCTTTCTGTGACTTACTTATTTCACTTAGCATTAGATCCATCCATGTTGTTGCAAATGGCAAAATTTCATTCTTTTTTATGGCTGAGTAGTATTCCATTGTGTAATGGTATCTTTATCCATTAATCAATCAATGGATGATTGGGTTGTTTCCATATTCTGGCTATTGTAAATAATGTTGCAATAAACATAGGGGTGCCTGTACCTTTTCAAATTAATGTTTTCATATTCTTTGGGTAAATATCCAGTAGTGGAATTATTGGATCATATGGTGATTCTATTTTTAAGTTTTTGAGAAACCTCCATACTGTTTTCTGCCTTGACTGTACTACTGACACATGTTTTAAAGCTCCATAGGTGATTCTAATAAACAGCCAAGGTTAAGCACCATTGCCATAGCATCACAAAAGCTTCTAATTCTTCCTCTTGCCCTCCTCCATGTTCCATCATGAAAATGACAGGTTCTTAAAACATAAAAAAGTCACTAGATAAGGGTATTTGAGAGTGTCACGAGACTTGGCCAAGACCAAATCCTTAGAGACATATTTATCAATCTGAAATAAATGGGTGAATTTTCAGAGTAAAATCAAGTGGTTGACTGGCCAAGGCAGTGGGGAAATATGGTCAATGCCTTAATGAAGAGAATACTATGATCTCTTTGTGGCCCTTCTCCCAAGTGTTTTTCCCCCTTGTAGGGGAATAAAAACCTTTTCCCTTTATCCATCTTATTAGGTTCATTGGCTAGCGCCCTACAAATTAGACCGAGGGAAGAAAAACAGATTAAGAAGAGAAGACCAAGCAGAAGTTTTTTTATTTTTTTAATGTTTATTTATTTTTGAGAGAGACAGAGAGAGAATCAAAAGCAGGCTCCAGGCTCTGAGCTGTCAGCACAGAGCCTGATGCAGGGCTCAAACCCACGAACCGCAAGATCATGACCTGAGATAAAACTGAACACTTAAACCAACTGAGCCACCCAGGGGCCCTCCCCACCCCGCAAGCAGAAGTTCATTAACATGTGCACTGCACATACACATGGGAGTACTCAGCAATAAGTAACTCAATGGGGTGGTTAGAGCTTGGGCTATACTTAAGAAAAGAACAGTAAGTTTTGTAGAGAAGTGATAAGACAAAGGAAAGAGGCTTCAGGCTTTTAAGGGTGGCCAACTGTGGGAAGGCAAATATATGGAGAAACTAACGGAAGATAAGCATTGTTCTGGCAAGGTTTGTTGTAAAGATTCCTCTGGTGCCTGTCATCTCTGGATTTAGGATTTAAGAGAGTCTCGAATTGTGTCCAGTGATTCAGAATCATCTTACCCTTCCTGGCAGAGAGGCAGAGGGCAGAGAGATTTTCTGCGCCTGCTTTTTTTTTTTTCTTTTTTAATGCCTTCAGCTCAAAATAATCCTAATGCCAAAGTGGCATATTCCAGGATGGCATACTCTGAACTCCTAAACCCGCTTTCAAAGCTATTTGATGGGCTGGAAAGCCCTCTGTGAACTCCCCACCAAGTTACTCTCACTGTATCATCACCCAGTTGATTTCTTCTTTGGCACTTGTCACTGAATAACTTGTAATTACTTAGTATATTAAAAGTGATATTTTGAAAATTATTTAATTAGCTTTTCCTGTTTGCTTTTGTACTAGCAGACCCAAGGTGTCCATCTGCCATTGGGGAGATCAGAATTTCGTATAGGGTGGTATTCTCTTCTAACATGCAAAGTAAGATTGTGCAGTAAAACAATAGCTTTACTAGCCAGGCATTTGTGCTGAAAGGATTCTTAAAAGTCCTCTAATATCTACTATATTAAGGGCCAGTAGTGGAGCTCTTCTGTTGTGGTGAGAAGCTATCCCTTTCTCCCCATGACAGGAAAGCTGTGGTAGGCTTGTTGCTCAATATGAGGAGGATGCAGTGTAAGGGAAGTAAAGAACAAGAACAAAAAACCAAAAGCCTGAGGAAGACTCCGTAAGTGGAGAGAAAGAGAGAAAAGGAGAGAGAATCAAGAGACCAGTTTTAAACCAGCAGAGGGTAGTTACTGTAGATAAATGAGGATAATAAGAATAACACCAAGGGCAAATAAAAGCTCTTGCTCCCACCTTCTCTTTGGGGCTCTAGAAAAGCTCGCCCAAGTTAGCCTTGTCCTTCTGCAAATTAACCCTGCAGTGTCATTAGGCACAGAAGGCACTTTGGTTAGTGTGCACAGCCTTTCTGTGGATCCATGTACCATTTCTGTCAGGTTTATTGAAATATTTTTACAAAGTGAACTGTTGTGTTTGTACCTACTCCAGTCAATATTTTGCAGGATAATGAATTCTAGACACCCAAGCAGGAATCAGGGGCCCTTTTCTATCAAGTACCAACACTTCCCCAATCCTCAACACAGTAATTGTGAATCCGTAAGTTTGCTTACTTATTAATCCGTCATTATTTATTGAGCACCACGATGCATCAGGTGCTGGGATAGAGGCAGCCGACACGGAACTGTCTTCAATGAGCTCACGATGGAGTAGGAAAAGGTGGTCATGTAAACACAAATTATAATACTGCTGTAGGTTGAATTGTGTACCCCAGAAAGATAAATTCTCAACCTCCAGTGCCTCAGGATAAAACCTTATTTGAAAATAAGGTCTTTGCAAATGTAATCAGGTGAAGGGTGGCAGAATATGCCACCCCAAAAGATGACTATAGGAGCTCAAGACATTCCACTTCAAAGAATGCCACTTTGGCTTGTTATATTGATTGATTATTTTGAGCTATAGGCATTTGAAAAAAGCAAATGCAGGAAGAGGCTTCCTCTGAATTCCCTTTATCTACCTAAAGACAAATCCTCCAAAAGAAACTCAATTGCCATAAATCCCCTCCCTGGGAGTTGCATGAACCAGGGAAAATTTACTCTCATCACAGAAGAAGACACAAAAAGGGGACATCAAACCCAGACAAACTGTGTCACCAACTACCGTACCTCCCATCTATGCCTCTAAGGGCTCATTTACTAAAAATCCCTTACACTCCCCTAAAAGATCAACATCAGCCTTCTCTTTTATTCTATTAAGATGGTATTTAATCCTGCATTCTAAGCCACCTCATGGAGTTACTCTCTTCTCTAGCTATCTCCCATGTATACCTGAAGTCCGTATGATAATAAACTTCTGTTTGCCTTCCTCCTGTGAATCTGTCTTTTATTAAGGGATTTCTGCTAAGAACTCAGAACAGTGAGGAAAGATCATTTTTTCCTTCTGATGCCCTAATCCAATGGGACTGGTGTTCTTTTACAAAGAAGAGCACATGTGAAAGGATGCCATGTAAAGAATTAAACAAAGGTTGGAGTTTTGGTGCCACAAGCCAAGGAAGACCAAGGATTGCTGGAAACCGCCAGAACCTAGGAGACAGACATGGAACCGATTCTCCTTCAGAACACCCAGTGGTTCTGAACCAACTCTGCCGACACTTTGATTTGGGACTTCCAGCCTTCAGGACTGTATAAGTTTCTGCGGTTCTAAACACCCAGTTTGTTGTGATTTTTGAGAGTGGCCCCAGAAAACAATCATAAGTACTGTGTGAAGAGTGCTCCAATAGGGCATTTATACGGTACTAGGAAGCACAGTGGACTCTCACACAAAGAGTAGGATGTTCTGACTCACTGGAGTGGCACACAAGTGGTTGGAGGCAGCCGCCGCCTGAAGTTTCCAGCTCAGCCAGAACAATGAAGGAGACCTAGAAAAGAGACTCCTCCATACTCAAAAACCATTCAGTGGTTCTGAGAAGAAACTAAGCCGATGGTGGACCAAAGTGGAATTCAGTCTTAAAGTCTAAGTTTTCCAATTGCATGGGTAAAGGAAATGAGGAATTCATGACAAAGCTTGAAAGCAGGCGATGGAACAATGCCTCTCTGATGTGTGTGGTGTAGGGCCTTAAGTAAAGGAGCCCTAGGAAATGAGGCATCAGGGAGCAATGTAAATTGCTCATAATCTGTAGATGCAGTACAGCCGGCCACTGGTGCTCAGTGGATAAAAGGAGATGAAATGTTGCTCAATCTGTTTCTCAATGAGATATTATCATCTTTATTATTATTACTTCCACCAAGTTGACACTTTATCTACCAAAGCTGATATTTCAAGAAGGGCTTTCTTAGCTGAAATGGGTTCCTATCTTTTTCTATCAGACTCCAAAAATAAATCCATACCCCCAAGACTATGTATTTTGAATTCCAAGGGGTTTTCTAGGTAAAACTCTACTCTGCCATCTTTTTAAACAAATGAGTTCAGTTGCACAAATACATTCGTGCCAAACCATTTCTAAAAGAAATGCACTTCGAGCTCCATAGATCATGTAGAGTTTTTATTCTAGTATTAGATGTCATTGTAAATCACAGAAAGAGTAGAGGTAAAAAGGCTCGAGCTGCCATTTCACGTAGCAGGAAATGTTATTTTCTCTTAATTCCAATTTAATTGAAATTATTTACCAAGGTAAATATATTTACCTTACAGGTAAATGCAGGAAAAATGTTTCAGGATACAGGTAGGAGGAAAATACACATATTTTTCTCAATCAGACTATTGAGCAGAATCTTGGGCAAGTCTTCTGGGGGAAAACATATTAACCTTCTATTTTGAGGGGACTGATTATCCAGGGGTATCTTCTTTCTCCCACTATTGACTGACCAAAGTTGGGGAGAAATGATGGGTGAATCAGGAGCTTTCCATTTCCTTTTAAGTCCTTCCTTTTAGTACGTTTGCATTTTAAGCTTTACCTACCGTGTGAAGAGTAGGTAAATTCACAAATTACTTTAATTTGTTATTTTATGTGTCATAGCCTACCACCTCAGCACCCAGTAAGCAACATTCTCATTCTCTTATGGATAAGGCCAGTTCTACAAATCCAAAAATAAAGCGGCATTAGAAAGAAAGGGAGAAGTGAAACAGAAAATGTACGTGCAATTAAGAACCCAAAGTCCAAATGGCTGGTTTTGATTAACATGCACCCTTTTCCTAATGCTAATTCATTTGTTCATTTATTGGATTTCAAAACTGCACCCTATGCCCTCCAGCCTCAGCAAACAAAGACATAATTTAAAATACCAAGACACAAATGTGCTATTCATTACAGCGTAAAAGAGCCACTATTACAGTGACTTATTTTTTTTCTTCAGGAAACTAGCTCTTTTCAAGTTATTTACCCTGTTGTCAATTATTACCATCATTAATAATGATAATGATAATCACTGAGAACTGGCAATGTGTTGGGGGATAAATAGAGCACAGAGTTAGGCCTGGTCCCAACCTAGTGAAACAACGGGGATTTTGTTTCACATCAGATTTCACAAAGTGAGGATGGCAGGTATCAGGAAAGTCTTTACCCATAATCTTCCCTCATCTTTTTAGTTTCAAAGCTCCCCTTTTATAATTCCCTGTGAACACAGAGGGTGTGAATTCCCAGTTGCCCTCTCATGCATGACCTGGCACGTGTGCACCCCTACACTTACAATTCTTCAGGCCGGCACTGATGCCAGATTCCCCCAGCGGAGAGGGACTGCATGTTAGTACCACTGGATGTGCTATTAATGGAATCTGTTATCAAGTCACAAGACAAGATGCCAGTCTGGCACTATTCTACAAACTGGAAGTGCATGGGGGAAAACACAGACACCCTGTCTGTCGATGAATAGCTAAGCTGTGAAACCCATTGACGGGGCACCTACTAGAAATTAGCTTGTCAAAAGTGATGCACTGTATGAGATGGAGCATCATGTGTTCATGTGTCTGTCTGTCTATTTGTATGCATGTGTTTCCTTTGAAAATGCGTGTGTAGTTATAGGAGGAGAGTAAATAATAACTGAAATTCCTGGGCAGTATCCTGCTTGGATTAATGTGTTCTGATCACATTCTGAATATAAATCTAAGTGAAATATTAGGGCAAGAGTAGAAGTTGTATAATAGCTCTTTTCTAAGGAGTAATCTCTTCAGAATAATTTATTCTCACTTTTTTCGTGTATGCCTAGGATGAAATATGTAATTTATTTTTATCATGTTATAGATCTGACTTAATACAAACTTAAAGGTACACTCCTTCCCACTAATGTCAATGCTGTTCATTCCAAGGTTTTGAAGCTTTAGTTTAAACACGATGAATATGACTGGAAGAAAAGTCATAGATCTTATTTTCCCCTCTGCCCGCTCCTTGGCTTTATAGAACCACTCCTTGTTCTGTAGCTGTCTATAGAACAGGGATCAGAAAGAAAACCAGGCAATGCTGGTGAAGGGAAGGACTGGTGGAATGTATCCTGGTTGGTGACATTTCTGATTCATGGCCCCACTTCCTGTTTATCCCACCCCTTGGACACCTACAGATTACTAACTCTGTAATCAGAGTATCAGAAGAGGACCTCCACCTGCGCGTGCACACACACAAACCCCTAAAACATAACCTTTTCTGAAAGCCACAGTAGAGATCATTTAACAAAAAGGAAGGTGAGTACTCATCCTTTTAGCTTTAATTTCTACCCAGTTCTCGAGACATTTCACAGGCAGTGGATAGAGACACAGCAACACGACACACATAAACATACACTACATGTGGATACAGAACCATTCAGACATGCTGAAGACCAACTTCTTCTCTTGGGAAAACACATATTATTCTGAGATCCAAGTACAGCCCTGGCTTTTGTATAATCATCTCAGCCAGTTATCTGTGTGTATCAAAGGGTGAAATTTGGTCTAGACTATTTCTTTGTTCTCCTTTATCACTTAGATGCACAGAATCATATTTCCAAAATATATTTATCGTGTTTTTAAGAAAGAATTTTTCTTATATATGCTTATAAGTTAAAATTCCTATGGGTAAGGACTTAGTAGTCAATAGTCATCCATTTTCCTTCATTTGGAGTTGTAGACCACTATCAGATTATTTCTGACAGAGAAGTTTCCTTCAATTTTTTGAAGAGGGAGAAGGTGGGAGGAATAGTGAGCTTTTTTATTTAAATGACCTGAGATTTTGCCTTTAAACTTCCAATTACAGGCCCAGATTTGCTGCTGAACTTCTGTAAACCTATCAGTTAAAAGCCTGTGTAGTTTTACAGCACGTCACCTCTAGCCTCTGATTAGCAAAATGCAGGCCAAGCTAAAACGCTTAAGCAGTACTGCAGCTTGTCTCATTTTGGAGGACCAGATCATTATAGTTTAGTAATTTAGATAAATCTTTGCAGTCTATATGCCCTCCCTCTGTAGAGATCTGATGCACAGAGAAGGCACTCAGGGCCAAATTACACACTACGTTTTCCTTATAAAAAAATACCAAAGAAATTTGCATTGGTGGAATTTATGAGGGGTTTATTGCATTCACTTTCTGAAATTACCTTGTTCATTTCTTCATTCATGAGTTGTCTCCTCCTCCAAAATGTAAGTTCCATGAGATGACAGGCCTCTTCTGTCTTGAGCACTGCTATATGTCCAGATTATTGTTCAGGGCTCAACAGATACTTGCTGAATGGATAGATTCATTCATTCATCCATTCCTCAAATATTATAGATGAGAAAAAATAAGTCCCCCATCTCCGAGAGATTCACAGTCTTTTAGAGGAGTCACAAACACTAAACCACTACAAAGCAAGTACATGAGCCTAGGGAAGGGCATCAAACACTAGACATCACCTTTAAAAATATAAGCTACATATATGTTAGTTAACTGGGATTTAAATAAAATTTTGAAAAAATATGTAAGCTCATATTGCCTTTATATTTCACCTGTATGCTATGATGCAGACACAGACATATTCACTCTATTAGCCCCTACTGCTTAGTTATTCATTCAGCAAATATTCTTTGAGCACTTGGGCAAGGCTGCCATCCTTATAATTTGGAACCATGCCAGGGTATGAAGCTGGCAGTCACAGGCCAAGAGGAAGCCTGGAGTCAAAAGCAAGCCAGGGTAAAGTTGGGGCTGGTGAGTGACTTAAGGGATCTCCACAGTCAATCTAATCACTGGTTGGAGTAGGCAACTAGCATTGGAATATTTGAAGTCAAGAGGGCAAAGTTAAATAAGTCCTATTATGTTCTCAGGTTTTGCATCGGATGGAAAGACCCTGATGTCTGAATCTCCCCAGGGATGTCTGAGAAGGAAGGCCATTCAGGAGATAATTCACCCATCTTCAACTTGTTATTTCTCAATTTAGGGCTTCTACTTTTCAGGAAAAAATTAGGACTTGGCCCAGAGCCCTGACATCAGAATGTCTTCAAGTCACCCCTGGCTTAAGTACCTATGGGACCAGAGTCACAAGACTGGAGGTCCTTAGATAATGAGCCACCTGGTACCAGAACAAGTAATCTCTATTTATTTATTATGTGCAAATTTATTTTAGCACACAAATTAAATTACATCTGTGACTTTATTTGGACTCCAAATGATGACTCAATACATGGTTGAAATAGTTGCTTTGTTGTTCAGGGCTAATAATAAGAATAATAATACCTATACTTATTGAGTGGTGATTATGTGGCAGAGCTCTAGACATTTTCCATTGACTAACTTATTTAATATTTATAACCACCCTATAAGGTGGCTACTGTTACTATCCTATTTTAAAGATAATGAAATAGGCCCAGAGTTGTTGAGTAATTTGGCCCAAATCACATAACTCATAGATGGTAAGATTAGACAAAACCCAGACAACCTGGCTCCAGGACGAGCAAGTCCATAATCACTAACTAATTTCTATTACTTATTAAACGCCAGCTATGTTCCAGAGGCTTTACATTTATTTTTATCTCTATATATTTGTTTCATACAGCAACACTACCAGGTAGATATTATCTTCCTCATTTTGCCGACAAAGACACTTATGGTTGGCCCAAGTAAGTTCTGAAATCAGGATATGAACCCTGTCTGTCTGTCTCAAAGGTCTCTGCTTCATCCACTGTCCAGAGCTTCCTCTGTGATCTTGAATAGTCTCTACCTGATTCTTGCTTCTTCTATTCTTGCTTTATTTCATTTTCTCTGGTCAAAAACATCAACAAGTTCTAATCAAGTGTTCATTAGGAGGTTCTGTGCTCCTTTCTGAGAGTTATAATCTTTCACATTAATATACCACTATGTATCTTTCCAATAATCTTCATTTGCATGCCCTCATTCAATCATCACAACAACTCTGAGCTATAAAATGGGGGCATTTTTGTCCCTGATTTCTGAAATGAATAAGCCTTACGCGCGAGAGAGTGAATAACATGCCCAAGGGGCTTGCACCTGGTCCTGCTCTACTTTCATTCACTTGCCTTTGTTTCTACTTAGAGTAAACATCCTGAAGCAAGCTTGATAGGTGGGAGGATCAGACTAACAAAAGGAAGTCTGGCTGTCATCTCAGAGAGACCATATGGATTTTTACAAAACTGTTCCTACCTACAATAAAAGTGTCTGAAAAACAGTCAGAAGGTTCCAGTTAAATACAGAGAACTGGACACATGCATTTATTACTACATCTTGAAATTGTATAAAAATGTCAGAAAATGCATTAAAAGAGAATAACTTCACAATAACAAAGATATAGAGAGAAGATCAATTTAGGACATATAACATCTGAATACAAGGAGCCCTGAAAAGAGAGAACAGAGGGGGATTACAAGAAAAATAGTTCAAAATTTTTATCCATAACTGCAAGATATAAATTTTCAGATTGAGATAGTCAATGGAATACCACGCTGAATAGACAAAAAAAGGCCCATATATAGAGACATTGTCATGAAATTTAAGAATACTAGGAATAAAGAGAAGATCCAAAAAGCATCAAAAGAGAAAAAAAATGGGTGACATAAAAGAACTGAGAAACAGAATGCATAGATCTCAATGTTTGCATTGAAAACGAGAATGGAACAATGTCTTAAAAAGTCTAAGTGAAGAAGAAAAAAAAATTCTAAAGAAATTATTTCCAACCTGGAATTTTAAGTCCATCCAAATTATCAATCAAGTATGAGGTTGGAACAAATGTGCTATCAGATATTCATCGCAAGTATTTACTGCTAATATATCCTTTCTCAAGAAACTACTAGAAAATGTGCCTTACCAAAACAGGGAAATAAACCAAGAAAGAAGACACATCAGGGAGTAAGGAAATAGAGCTCCTGCACATTTATAAGGTAGAAGGAATCCCCAGGGTGATGATAATAGGAGTGATCAGGAAGACAGTTGTGCATCAGAACTAGGGAGCAACCAGCCCAGATCAGAACAGGCAACAGTATGTTCCAGAAGCAAGTCTCTAAAACAAAGATGAAATTGATAAAACAAATATATGTTTGGCTGTATTGAGATGCAAATCTGAGGAATAAATTAAGGACATATAAAACTAAACAAGGAAAAAATAATTCAGTGACAATTCAAAATTTTAAAAAGGATATGTAACTATAATATACTACAAAACACAGTTTTGAATCATATTTACATGGCCCTAATAATATAAACATTGAGCATAGAGTAAACAAAATTATGACATAATTATGTTGGAAGAATGAATGAAGAGAGGTAGTAGTGGTGTAGACATAAGTGTACAAGAGAGGTACATTTCTCATTTTCCATAATAAAATAAATAGATAGTATTATAAACAAGAAAATAATTAGCAGCACAATGTTGTTTTCCCTGAATGTGAATGTTTGCCTAAATTCTAGGGAAAACAGATAAAACAGCTGAAAAGAGTTGCCTCTAGGAAGTGGGAATTGGGGTCAGAAGGAAGATGGCACAGAGGATATAGTTCTTCTTAGAAACTTGGACAAAAATGTTGTTGCCTACAATTTCCCCCTTTTTTCTTGGTAACAGAATACAAAATTTATTCAGGAGAGTAGTATGCCCAGATAAAATGCCTCAATGACTCTTACAGCTAGATGTAGCAATGAGACTTCATCCTGGCCAATGAGATGTAAGCAGAAGTTGTTGAGTATGACATGCGTTTTATCCTTCCTTTTTTTTTTTTTTTCCTTTCTGTTGCCTGGAATGCAGACATGAAATCCTGGAGCTTACTGTGACTGAGGACAGAGAAGCAGAAAGCTAGAAGGAGATTATGTTTCTGATAACTTCAGAAACTGTCAAACAAGCTCTGCACTATCAAGCACTAAATAGCTTTTACTATGAGGGAATAAACCTTACAATTTTAGACATTGTCATTTTGGGTTTTTGCTAAATGCAGCTGAAACTAATTCTAACTAACACATATACTTTTATTATCTATTTTGTATATTAAACCATGTATGTGTACCCTGGATAAAAATTAGAAATGAAAGAAGAGAAGGTCAGCAAATGCATAAAGAATTGCCAAATACACATTTTGGAAAAGTTCTTTAGGACACTGATGTCCACCTGATAAGTAATGTTCCTTCCCTCATAGGCTTCATTGCCAGAGACATAGCTGAGATGAAAAATAACTAGGTGGAGCCTATGGCAGAAGAGACATTACCAAAAAAAGACTAATGATTAAAAGATATAGTAATATGAATGATCCAAATAAAAATGTGCAGAGAAAAAGAAAAGTTAAAAAATACAAAGGTCTTCTTTAGGAAGCCTAATGTTATAAAATTGGAGTCCCTGAAGGAGAGAAGTGGAAAAAGAGAAGGTGGACAAAAAAATATTTTAAGTTGAAAATGGCTGAAAATTTTGCATTATCTGGCAAAACTTATAAAGCCACAGATTGTAGAACAAATTTCAAGAACAAAGAACATCAAATAAGATTGCTCAAAGCCAGGATAAAGTGAAAATCTTAAATCAGATAGGGGTTGGGGGGAAGAGATGTTAGGTAGAGAAGAATGATGAGGATTACTCATTACTCATAAGCTGATTTCTTATAAGAAACAATGGAAGTGATAAGACGTTGGGAAAACACTTTTAAAGTAAAGGGATAAGAAAACATAATAATAAAGTAAAGGGATAAAAAACAAGTGGAACCTAGAATTCTGAACTCGGGAAAAAAATCATTGCACAATGAAGGCAAAACAAAGATTCTTTTGTTTACATACAAATGCTGCAGTAATTCTGCAGCAGCAGATGAAGACTGTAAAGAAGTTCTTCATGCAGAAGAAAAATGATAACAGGTAGAAATATATATCTACACAAAGGAGCAAGGAGTGCTGGAATTGGTAAGCAATGGCTAAATATATAAAAACATATCTCCTCCTAAGAACAAAACAAGTATGTGCATTCTCACAACCTGTATTCAAATTTGTCCTAGAAGTTCTAATTGATGCAGTAGAGCAAAAAATAAATAAATAAATAAACAAAGCATCTGGATTTAAAAGGAAAAAGTAAAACTAATTTTATTTGAGACAATATAATTGTCCATGTAGAAAATTTGATTCAATCTGCAACAAAGCCAATAAACTAATAAGTGATTTTTCAGAGAAGTAGCAGCATACAATACACAAAAAGTCAGTTGTATTTCTATATACTGGTGACAACCAAAAGTTAACTTTAAAAACAAAACCATTCATAACAGCACCAAAAAAAAAAAAAATAACATACATAAGGGTAAATCTGACAAAACTATGCCAGGCATGAATACAGAAAACTGTAAAATGTTGCTGAGAAAAATTAAAGAACTAAATAATAAGATTCAATGCAATCTGAATCAAAATCCCAGCAATATTTTTATAGAAATGACAAGCTGATTCTAAAAGTTACATGGAAAATGCAAAGGACTTAGAGTAGACAAAACGACTTTGGGAGAGAAGAACAAAGTTGTATAACTGACCCTAGTCAATTTCAAGTTTTATCATAAAGCTACAATAATGTAGTATGGTACTGGTAAAAAGATAAACCTATAAATCAATAGAAAAGAATAGAGAATCCAGAAATAGATCCATATATATATAACAACTAAGTTCTTCATAATGGTGCAAAGGCAATTCAGTAGAGAAACTATAGCCTTTTCCACAAATGGTGCTGAAACAATTGAATGTCCACTTAAAAAGAAAAGAAATTTGATCTACACCTTACACCAAACTCCAAAATTAACTCAAAGTGTATCATAGACCTGTAGGTGACATGTAGGTGACATCTGGCTTTCATTACTTTGCCCTGAAAGGGGAGCATGCAATGTGAAGAACCCATGCAGTTATAACAACTCTGCTTCTGACTCGGAAACCACATGTTTGCTCTCAGGACAAAAGAGACAGTGTGAGCAGTGGAGGGGCAGAGAGAGAGAGGGAGACACAGAATGCAAAGCAGGCTCCAGGCTCTGAGCTGTCAGTGCAGAGTCCAATGCAGGACTCAAACTCATGAACCATGAGATCATGACCTGAGCTGAAGTCAGGCGCTTAACTGACTGAGCCACTCAGGTACCCCTACATTTAAAACTTTTAAATCATACTATACACCCCAGTTCAGGTAATTTCATCACTTTCATGGTCCTAACCACCATTTACCTTCTTATGACTCCCAAAATTATGTTTTTCAGCCGAGAGTTGTTTTTCGGACTGCTATTTTCCACTAGCCCTGCATGTATCCACTAAGATGTCTCACTGACATCTCAAACCCAGTGTGTCTGAAACCACACTCAGTATCCTCTTCCCCACAACTGCTCATTTTCCTGTGGAGGCATCATCTCCCCGGAGTCACCCATGCCAGAAACCAGGCAATCACCAAACACACACGACAGTACAGGAGAGACAACATTCACGTGTCATTTCAGTGTTTGTGGCCAGAATGGCTGAGAGCACATTTTTGATTAGCAGAAAGAAAGCCCAAAGAAGGAGCATGATGTTCAGAGGGGAGATGCTGTGGACGTGTGGGTTTCAAGGTGCCAGCAGGGCCTCCAGGTGGAGATTTCCAGCAGTCGGTTGGAAACGCCACTGTACATGACAGACTGCTGATCTTGGTTGCAGAAATGAAAGCTCAAGAGCTTTTCTGAAAAGTTTAAGCTGTGGTTTGACAGGATTCATACTGTTTCTAAGAGTGAAAACATTCAGAAGCATTCGGCTATGGAGGACAGACCACAGGGAGACAGAGAAATGGAAGTACACTGAGGAAAAGGGGAGCAGCATTTGAAGCATGCTTTCTAGCCAGCTAACGGACAGGCAGCACCAGTCAATATATTTGTGGTAGGTCCTTTCCTAGAGAGTTCTAGAATATATGACTTCTTTCTCCTTTTCTACCTGACAAAGTCTCTTTCCTCTGTTTCCTGCTTCCTTTCTTACTCTTTTTTTTTTTTTCTGGTCTAGGAATGCCTGCCTGGGAGAGTGCAGTGTGGAGGACAAGGGCCTGGCTGTAGGCTTCTCACTCCACTGCATTAGGAAAGCAGGCAGTAAGGAACAGGTTTGCAAGAAAAGTCTTAAGGCTCTGGCTGCCCTTTTTGATTTGTGCATTAATGCTGGAGTTGACAGCTTGCCTGAGAGAGGCTGAAGGGATGTGTGTTCTGCATGTCTGGAATTTATTCCTTTGGCTCTGTAAGATGTGACACTGCATAATGGGCATGAAGAAGTAATTTTGATCCTGTGACTATCTTGGCAAAGGTTCGAGAAAGACATATGGACATAATCTTCTGGACATTTGTAGAAGAGCTCTCCCTTAGGGATTGTCTTTGCAGGCTTGCATTCACTTCCAGTCCTATGGCTTTCACCTCAGCTTTATTCTGTTTTCACTTAAGAGATAAAAAGCCAAATCACATTCAATTGAAAGAACTAAAAATATTAATGTAGGAGCAAGTCATCATTATGACACATATCAATTTCTCACCTCTAAGGCAGT
The DNA here is from genome assembly GCF_008692635.1 of Crocuta crocuta. Taxonomy (NCBI): domain Eukaryota; kingdom Metazoa; phylum Chordata; class Mammalia; order Carnivora; family Hyaenidae; genus Crocuta; species Crocuta crocuta. The sequence continues at coordinate 592,119 of NW_027531018.1, read as the reverse complement.
GCACAGAAGCAGGGTTCTGGTTATTAACCAGCCATGATTAGGGGAAAAAGAGGCCTGGGTAGATCTTGGTAGACACTGTGAAAATACGAGTTTTCATCATGCTGGGATCTAATATCTTCACCTACAAATTTGCAAAGGGTGACATAAACAGAAAAGTCTTCCTAAGAATGACAACCTGCTTAAATATTATTCTGCAACAAGCTGTTCTGTATCTAGGGCCCTACATTCTGGAATGTTTCAGAAATGACTTATTTCTCTTTGGAACAGATTTCAATCTATACACATTTCTATTTTAAAATAGTTGAGATAGCACAGTAAATCCAGCTAAGTGTTCTCTAAGTTTCTGTGTGAGCGTGTTTGTGAAAGTAACTACTTGTTCAATTTAAACTTCATCTACAGCCTTCATTTAATATTGATCATTGTTTCTTTCCTTGAAGAGACTAATACAGTGATAGAAAAAATTCAGAAAAACTAAAGCCCATACCCTAGTACTTGGAAGATAAGTGTGCCCTGGCCCTATAGATACTCTTTAAAACTAGCTCTCAGAAGAATGTCAGTGAAGAGGTCTTCCAGGAGCCAATATTTATTCATTTGTTAGTGTTTTGTGGATTCTCTTTGAGAAAATTCTTTGGAGTTGTACTACTGGGAAAAGGAGAAAGAGACTGAAATTGTGGAGACAGACTTTCCCTGGGGAATGAGGTCTTCTTTGCCTAGACCTAAGTTATTTCCCCCCAAGGGAGCACTCAAAATCACCTTGCTACAAAATTGCCTTGGCTGATGGCCAGCCTTAAGGGAAAGGGTTTTTCCATCTCAAGTGGTCACCATACTGTCAAGGTCTAAACAAATGGCTGTTCTATAAACCTCGACTGAGAAAAATGAGTAATCAGGAAATTTTCTATATTTCTACTCATTATGGTTATAGATGAAATCAGTCTGACAGAATCCGATTAGAGACCCAGAGAATTCTAGATCTTGAAAATGCTCAAGGTCATGTGATCCAGCCTCCTGAGCCTCAAAGCAGGCTAGTGGATAGTAAGTTGCAGGGGTGCAGGGACACTATCAGGCCATCAGGACACTAGATGATATTTGGGTATTTACAAAATTCCCTTGCACATGTCTGAGATAGAATGGAGGAATGTGTGTTCAGCACATCAATGACTTTCTTCGCATGGCTAGAAACAAGACTTCTGATAGGTCCTCTGTTTTACCCAGTCAGGACAAACTTCTTCTCTTAGTTCTCTTAGTTACAAAGAAAGAAGTAAACCAGCAAAGGGCTCTGATTGGACTTACTTGGGTCAGATATTCCCTTTCCCCAGGTCCAATAAGCCAAAGCTGTGTGTGTGTGTGTGTGTGTGTGTGTAGTAGGCCCAGCTTAATGGGCATACAGACTCTGCAGTGACACAGGGTTCTGTGCTTAGAAGGATCCCATGCTTGGCTTAATGCTTTGCTGTTTCCATCTAGAAATTCATAATAAGTTTTAAATAATGAATTTTACATTTTAATTTTGCACTGGATGCCAAAAATTATGTAGCCAGCCCTGGAATTCTAGCTCAGCTTGGCAATTCCTAACAGAGTCATATGAATGGTGTGGGTGGGAAAATAACCCTAGGATCAATGGGTAGATGGTGAGATGGTGGCCGGTACAGCTAGCAGAGTTCTGAGAACTGAAAGGGCATGAAGTGTGAAAGATATTGTCCTTGTACTCAAAAATCTCAGTCTAGTAGGACAGGTATGGAAATAACTTAAGTGTCCATGAATGGATAAAGGAAATGCAGTTTGTATACACACACACACACACACACACACACACACACACACACACTGAAATATTACTCAACCATAAAAAGAAAAGAATGAAATCTCGCCATTTGCAACAACATGAATGAAACTGGAGGGCATTCAGCAATAGCACTCCTAGGAATTTACCCAAGGGATACAGGAGTGCTGATACATAGGGCCACTTGTACCCCAATGTTCATAGCAGCACTCTCAATGATAGCCAAAACATGGAAAGAGCTTAAGTGTCCATCAACTGACGAATGGATCAAGAAGATGTGGTTTATCTATACAATGGAATACTACATGACAATGAGAAAGAATGAAATCTGGCCATGTGTAGTAACATGGATGGAACTTGAGGGAGTTATGCTGAGTGAAATACGTCAGGCAGAGAAGGACAGATACCATCTGTTTGCACGTATAGGAGGATTAGGAGGAACTTAACGGAAGACCATGGGGGAGAAGAAGGGGGAAAATAGCGGGGGAGAAGGAGGGAGGCAAACCATGAGAGACTCTTGAATGCTGAGAACAAACTGAGGGCTGACGGGGGTGAGAGGGAGGTGAAGGGAGGAGATGGGCATGGAGAAGGGCACTTGTGGGGATGAGCACTGGGTGTTATATGGAAACCAACTTGACAATAAACTATTAAAAAAAGAAATAAAATTTTAAAAAAATATTAAAATAAAAATAAAAAAAAGAAACTGGAGGGCATTATGCTAAGTGTAATAAGCCAGGCAAAGAAAGACAAATGCTACGTGATATCACTTAAATGTGGAATCTTAAAAAAAAAAAAAAAAAAAAAAAAAAAAAGATGACCTCAGAGCTGCAGAGATAGAAAAGGGATTCCCAGGGGCTGGGGTAGGATTGGAAACTGGGATATGATGGTAAAAGGCTACCAACTTTCAGTTATAAGATGAACAAAATCTGAGGATCTAAAATGTAACATGGTGTATTGTAGAATTTAAATTTTCTAAGAGTTTAGAACTTAAATGTTCTCACCAAAAAAAGAAAAAAGGGATAAATATGTGAGGTGATGGGATGTGTTAATGAACTCAATTGTGGAAATCCTTTCACAGTGTATGTGTGTATCAAATCATCATGTTGTACACTTTAAACATCTTACAATATTTTTGTTAATTAAACCTCAGTAAAGCTGAAAATAATTTTAAAGAAAAAATGCAGGGAGAATGTCCATCTTTGCTTTCATTTCATAAAGACTAGTTTTTATAAAACTGTGAGTTCATGTATACGATTACAGGTGGAATTAAGAGTCTCTTGTTCAACAAGAGTGACACCATTCTAGCAGCAGTGACTTGCTACTACAGACTGTTAAAAAATATTCTTTCTACAGGATCCATAAAGAATAGGACAAAGGAGGCCCTGGAATGATGCCTGTAGTCTTGTAAGGACTCAGTGAATACATGGAGAATAAATGGGAGAAGGAAGCTGAATAAAGAATAAGAGAAAGGAAGGGAAGAGAAGGAGGGATGTAAGTTGTCCATGCTCAGGTTTTCTAGGTAGTCAGGCTGTCCAGGAAGACAGTGGATGGAAACCATAATAAATAAAGGCTAAGCCATCTAGAGCAATAAATTTTATGAAATGTTAATTGGGTTTACTCTCAGCACTCTTCCTTTCATTATTATGTTTAACACCAAACACTAAAACATTAATCAGGAAATTCCATCTGGCCAACAATTTTAATTTATGAAATTCCTTTTGCTTCTGAAGATTAAAAGCAATCCTCTGCGTGAGTTAGGCATTCTAAGAGAGCCCCAAACAGCCCTGAACAAAGGCTCTAGAGTATCATTTCCTTTTATATTGTAACATCTTTGAATCACTTGCTATCTATAAATAAACTTGCATTTTACAGAAATGGCCCCACAAAAAGCAGTGCCATGCTGGAATTCAATATACAAGGCTATTTTTAAAAGAATTTTGATTTTTAAAAATTAATTGTAGGCCCTAGATAACACAGGAGTTCTAACTTGGCTTACTACAAGTTTTATGTTGTGTAACAACTCTTTAAAAACACTTCTCCTACATCTGTGGGTTTTTTTTAAGTGCGAGTCCATGCTAATTGAAGACTGCTGATTATGGCTGCCCTGTTCTACAGTGGGGAAAATGGAAGCACTGGTATTCTGAGATCAGTAATTAATGTTCTTTACCTTTAAACAACATCTTTGGTGCTGTGGTGCTCCTGTTTTTAAAGCTACTTAGTTTCCCCAGGTGGAATATAATAAGTTATCTGACATCAAAATAAATCTTTGAAACAAAAGCCGTCCTCTTAAAACATGAAAGAAAAGGAAGGGGAATTTGGGGGCAACTTTTATCTCGGTAGAAAGGCATGTTCAACTGTAAATCTATGAAAAAATAACATAATGAAATAATGAAAACTTAAGGCCTAGATATGTTTGTCCAACTGAGCTTGTTAGTTTATTTTATATCAGAGGATAACAGAGAAGAAAGAATTCTTGACGTGATGAGGCATATACGAAACCACAAGCCTGGGGAACATTATAGCCTTTATCTTCTATCAAAAGGCATAGATAGTGGGATACAGCGGTTGTAGTATTTGGAAATTTTAGGCCTTGGAAAGTAAATGCAACTTCTTTCAAGAGTCTGTGGTTTTAAAGTATAGGAAGAGGAGTAATTATTTCTGCCTCGATCTTAATTAACCAAGATTAAATGCCTGGGTCTTATCTGGCTTTTTTGCTCTAGAAAAAAGAAATCTTGGGTGGTTTTCTCCTAAAAATTACTTTGGGAAGGATCAGACATTAGTTATGGTATCTAGAGACAGAATAGGGCCTCGGGTACAGGATTCTTGTAATAAAAACTAATTGATTTTCCGTAATTTGACCTGTCTCACAACATTATATTTCAGAGTGAAAATTATCACCTCCACACTTGCTGTTTTTTTGACAATTGAAAGTAAGTCACAGCACTTTTGAAAGAAGAAAGAGTAAACACAGCATTTGAGTCAATGGTGCCATAGAAATCTAACACAAGATATATAAATACTCAATTCTACTTTTCAACTCCATGGACAACAACTATTAACTTACACAGTAAGGAGCACAGTTCATGTGATCCACTGTACAACAGAACCAATGCAAAGGGATATTATCACTTTGAAATAAGTGACACGTTAGATCTCTGTTGGGTAAAGAGAACGTAGGAGCATAAGGATAAGTCTAGTTGAAGTTTCTAAAAAAGCAACCAAAAAAAACCCCAATAAACAATGTAGGCCAACAGCAAAATATTGGGTTTTCCTTGGGGAAGTAAGCTACTATTCTAGAAAACAAAATTGCTCTAAGGGAGGTTGTTACATAGCAGCTAATGTCCTCTTGTCATAGATCCCAAGAGAAAGGCCCCAGGCACCTAAAATGGTTGCTAGTCTAGAGAACTAAGCAAGACGAATTATTTTCTTTCCTAAACTCAAGATTCTTCATTTTGGCATCTGCTAAGGACACTAAACTCTGAGAGACTGTAAAATGTCAAACTGACCCTCATAAATTGTTAGAACATTTCATCAGATTATGTGAGTTTCAGTGTGGCAAATACAAGGTAATGCATTTATTGAATAAATCTATATAAATTTTTAAAATCACAGGCTCTGAATCACTGCAAAGTGTTTCCCAGAGATACCGTACCAACGTCCTATGGCAGTCAAAATAAAGATAACAGCTTAGAGAATGAACACAGAATATTAGGTTGGTTATTTGCTAGAGTGGCATTTTATATAATCTTGATTTCTTTTGCCTTTTGAAAAACGTGGTATCCAGTCCCATTCTTAGTATCATTTCTTTTCACTTTTACTACATTTGAAAGGGGTGTAAATAAATGCCTTTTAGTAACAAGCTGGTCTAAGTGTGGAATCAACATCAAACTGAAATTACTGTTGGGTCAAATTATCAAATCTTAGTGGTGAATTAGAATCTAGAGTCAGACTCCAAGGAGACAAGAATAATGGCTATGCTGGTCTTTCCCTCTTTAATTAGTATTCATGAATCACTGGATTTTTTTTTCTGTCTCTCTCTTTGCATTTATCTCAGTAGTTGTATCATTTGATTGCTAATGTGTTTGAATTGAACTGCTTGATTTTAATTCCATCTGGCACTTCTTCATGGAGCACTAAATCTCCTCTCAATGATCATATATTAAGTGGTGGTGAGCCCTGAAGGCTCTGCCACCAACAAGATTTCAGTCTTTATTGCTTTGTGCAGCCCATCCATTCTTGGCTCAAGGGCAGCCTAGATATAGAGATTCCAGTCCAGATACTCACAGGTAATGACACCGATTACCTGGCAGGATGTGTAAGATAAGCCTTTCTGTTCCCTTCTGTCCCACTCCGGTGGAGTCTGATACATCTTCCCTTCAATTAGCAAGTAGGATTTCATTCACTCCGGGAAAAGTCTCATCAGAGCTCTTGTGTCTTTGGTGGAGTAGTTCTTTAAATTCATACTTTTACTCCTTAAAATCTTTAGACTTGAAATCAAGAGAACCATCTGCCATACCAAAAAAATCATCTGTTTTGAAGTTTAAAAGCTGTTGATCATTATATGTACATGATCTGGAAAGACACTACTTAGAATGTGTGTGTGTGTGTGTGTGTGTGTGTGTGTGTGTGTGTGTAAGCTCTGTAACTCTGCAAGGTAAATACCCAAGTCCAAAACATAAAAGAGAGAGCTTCTTAGTGCATAGCAGGAATCTGACCACATGCTAAACAGAGCTTACAGGGACACAAAGTTTAACATGTTCTACTACTCATTACGTGTAGGCTCAGGAGTCTCTTCTTTCAAGTAAATGGTGAGTCATGGAGACGTGCAGAGGGGAAGCTTCTTTCTTACACATAATTTCACTTTGCTTCCAGGATGAGTCAGATTTCTAGAAAAGAAAAGGCCTGGGGAAACAGCAAACCATCCCTTGAGACCAGAAAGAAGGGACGTCAGTGGGGAGATTACAGTTTATGGGCCAGGCGAGCCTAATAGCAGCAATGCACTACCCTCATCTTCCCCAGATGGCACTTCGTCTCCACAAAGACATTGGACAGGGTGTTCTATTTCTTTGCCTTAGAAAGGAAGAGAAAGTTATAGATTTCTTTGCCCCAAAGCAATCTTCTCGAGAAAGCAATTGTTCCCCTCACATCAGTATTTTATCAGAATCAAGACTTAATGGTAAAATAAAAGGAAATGAATCCTGTTCTCCCAATTGTCCAGCATGCACCTATTCCCTGTCTTTCTTCTTCCCCTAATGACACTTAACTGGATCTTAAAATGTGTTTTTTCTAAGAGGGAAACTTATGTTTTCATAATGCTTTGTCAGAAACAGGACTTCCTTCCTGTATCAATTTCTTCTTACGTGAAGATGATGCTGTCATTTTCTATCATATGTACATCATTCTAAGTTGACTTTTTTTTCCTTAGAGAATTTATACCTACCCAGCTACCCTTCCTCCCTACCACACAGCACAAAATTTAAGACAGCAGGCTGGGCACTATAGCCATAGAACAGATAGAAACTAATAGTCCCAAGAGGAACTAAATTCACAACTGTGTTAAGAAACACTGCATCCAGCTCCATTAGACAACAAAGGACATTCTGTTTATCAGTCTGCTAAACGTCTTTAAAGCACTATTTTGTTTCCACAGGAAAGAGTAGTTATCAAAGAATAGACTGGTTAACACAATTTTAAGTTTCAAAATTACATATAAAGACATTTTGAGGTACATTGCTGTGATAAATTATTAAATTGAATAGTGGAAACTATCTCCTTAAAATTTTACTTGGAATTTTAATGTTTCCATTAAAATCGTTTACTTCATTATGAAAAATGATACAAGTGGTTCTAAAAAATTAGAACCACTTGCACAATTCTCTCACATTGTACCCATATTAGTGATGAAGTCATAAATCCTGGGATACCATGTTTTTACATCATTTCCCCTATCCCAAGCCAATAAAAGGATGAGAAAGGGAGTGATTACAATCAAACACAACTTAGATTTGGGGGTGATGATTTGTGTTTAAAAGTCAATGTGTTTATATAGATACATGGAGATTTTGAGTCAAACTCAGGGGTAAGCCAGTCTGATCCAACGCTGACATTCAAAGACTCTCTGAAGAATACTAAACAAAACCAAGCATGCTATTTTAGACATACTTTCTAACTATTCCCACTTATAAGTAACAACTCAAAATCCTGCTCTGGCTTACATATCTTTTTAAAAACTTGTTCTAAATTTATTTGTACTGTGTCAATTATGTGAATAAAATAAGAGCTGAGAAACTCTCCCTAAGAAGATGTTTTTGCTAGAAACCCTGTCCTGCTACCTTCGGAGCTTCTTGAAAATGAAAATCTCTGTCTTCCAGATGACAGCCACCTTTTTGGTGGAACCAAAATAGCTCTCTCTGCTAGAGCGCTGTCAGTAAGAGTTCTGACAGATATCAGACTTGGCGTGCAGGAGGAAGGTGAGAAATGGTCCCATGGAAGGAGGTTGGGTGGGAGTACCTACTAACTTAGGAGCACCTGACTAACAGGAGGGGTGCTTGGAAAACAGTGCCCTCCTAGACATTAGATGGATGAGGAAACCAATGGGCCTTTCAGGAAATGACAGATAATCTTGGGGGAGAAGGGAACCATTTGCTCTTGTAGGATTTGGAAAGGGCTATGTAACATGCATCAGACTGGAAGGTTTCCATTTGTGAAAGGAATCAAATACACTTACATGCAGAGGATTCTCTCCCTCTAGTGGTAGGGTAGGAGCCTCTGAAGTGATATGCTATCACTGCATAATACTGCTTCCTAAACAAAGATGTGCATTTTGCCCATAAAATGAGGATCTTCACTAGGTGTGCTGCTCTCTATTATGGTAGTTTTTAAAACACCCCCAACACTTCAAGTTAGGAAATGAATTGCCTACGTATGGTAAGGTAGCAAGGATCTCCCTCTCCTTTTGGCTAAAAGATGTCCATGCTTACTTCTTTTTTTCCCCTAAAATCTTTATTCTTTTCACCTGGCCTGAGTGCACAGAGCAGTCAAGAAGTGTTTGTGTGAAACCAAAATAAATATTTGAAATGGACTTTTTATTCAGATTAGTTTACTACCCATGTAATTCACAGTCCTTGCCAATTTGCGTAAGGAGACTATTTCCCCAATGACTTAAGGGCATGTTGGCCTTGCGGTGGTACTGGTAAGGGTGGACATAGCATATGCTTACTTCTGAGATACGGGATTCCCCTTCCTCTGCAGTCCTATCAAAAATGGAACCATGCTGTGATCAGAAGCAACTGTTCTGATGCACAGTCTGGGCCAGAAAAATCTGAGGTGCTAAATGAGGAAGAGAAAACAAACTCACCTAAAGAAAAGGTAGGCAATATGGAAATTCAGAGGAGAGATACTAATGAATCTGATGAGTGATCTGAACTTGATAGAAAGGTCAATAATTAGGAAGGAATTTTGGAACAAATCTGCACCTCTACTTTGTAGTCTCTCATTTCTCTCATTTTCATTTTGGTCATGAATAAATACTTCCAGTGTAGCAATTTGGATCAGTGATACTGGATGGAAAAAAACGAAAGATGGAAAAAAGTAAATAATCACATTTTGAGGAGAATGACTAAAATCACCTCCATGAAGGGATTACCCTGCATAAAATATCATCATTGTACAAAAGTACTGATGGAAATAGATCATAGGTTGCAGCTGTCTAATCAATAAGTTATTGATCCATAATTGAAAATCTACCAGTGGGAGGTATGCAGAGTATGCAGCTTTTCCCCTGCTCCATACTCAATGTCAGGCATCCATCCAGAAGTCATCCATGCCTACTTGACTTCTCCTATTGTTTGTCTCCAAGGCAACCAAACTCCTGTTTTCTTGCAAACCTATTTCTTTTCTAGTTTCTTTATCTCAGTGAATAACTCCACCAGCTGTCCATTTTCACAAGCCAGAAATTCAGGAGTTACTTGACCACACCTATTCTATCACCATCATTTCTAATGCATCACCAAGTCCTTCAGTCTTCCCTCCTGAATCCATCTCACATAGGTCAATTTCTCTTTGCCTCCACCACCACACTGCTTCATCATCTCCCTCCTGAACAACTACTACAACAAAGGGCATCCACTCCATTCTTTGTGAAACACATTCTTCACACTGCACTACTTCATTCAACAAATATTTTTAAGGGGCCTACTTTGTACTCTCATAACACTTTGTTGAATAAAACAAATTCCCCATTCTCAAAGAGCTTGTGGAGACAGAAGCATCACATAGTCATAAGCACTATGTGGAAAATTAAAATAGGGTGATATAATAGAGAATGGATGAACGACTTTTCTAAATTGAGTGCTCAAATACAAGAAATCAGCGAGAGTTTCAGAAAGGGTTTGAGTTTCAAAGCAAAAACAAACAAACAAATAAATAAAAGAAGTCCGTTGGGATGATGGTATCTGTTATTAAGGCATTTTCTCGTGTAAGGAAAAGTGTTTCAAATAGCAAGAACAAAACGGAAAACAAAAATGTACCTGAAGGTACAATCCAGGTCTGTTTGTCTCCAAGCACCTCTGCTTAAATACAGTATTTATTACCTACATGAAAGTATCCTAGTTGTGTTAACTTTTCCGTAGATCTCCTCTCCCAATAACCTAAGTCCAACGAGAACAGTGGCCGTAAACGTCTTGTTCACTCCTTTATCCGCAGTGCCTAAGAACCGTGCCTGGCATATAGTAGGCACGCGAGTATTCGTGGCATTAATGCACAAATTAGTGTCTGTATGGGCAGAGTAAACAGAGAAAATAACTGCGTGGATTTGGGACCTCAGGAAATCTTCGCAGAGATGTCAAGTTCATTTACTTCAACTATTATAAGGTCAACTGAGGTATAAAATCCCGGCCAGGATTCTTACCTTAGGATATCTGGCACCACCTGCTCTTAACTCAAACTCATCTACATGCTCCCAGCCACAAACCTCTCCTCTCCGGCTCCCCGCTAGGAGGAGTCACACCTCTCGACCCAGAAACCCTCCCACCCTCTCCTCTGGCTCTCCTTCCCTCCCCTCCCCGTCAGGGTTCCGGCAGCCCTCGAGTAGCAGTGCTCACTGGGAATAGTAGTCTTCCGGTGTGAGCCTATGGAGTTTTATCCACTCCTAGAACTACGCTTCCCAGAGAGCCTCGCGGTAGAAGGAAGCTGTGTCACCTGACAAGGACTCTGGAGGGGCAATGGCGGCGCCCATGCTGCGCGGGTGCTACCTTGGAAGGCGTTGGGCTTTAGCCTGCATTGACGGCGGTTCTCGGCACGGAAGAGTGCCCGCGACTGGGTTCACGTCCAGCGGGAAAAGGGGACAGAGCCTCGTGGCTCAGCAGCCCCTCATCACGGCCCAGAAGTCAAAGAAAGGGTATACTATTTCATTACTACCCACTTAAGTGTGAGGTGGAACTGCCAGACTAGGGAGGTGGTGGCCGCTACAGCCTGGCTTCAGGCTAGATGTTGTGAGTGATGGGCGGGGGTTACTTTACTATAACTTGCAGCCCTGAAGCCTAATTGAAAGCACAAAACTAGCCCTCTGTCAGCCCCGCCTCCACGCTAAATCATCAAGTAGATAGGCGTATTTGAGGAATTCGCGAGTGTAAAATCGCAGGTGTTTTCTTGAATATAACACTGCAGACACAGAAGAGTGGATTCAGTCACCTTGCTAATAGCACTAGTAGTGGGGTCGGTGACAGTAAGCGGGATCTTCCTTAGCTGACATATAGCGCTACTGTGGGAGAGCAGTGTTTTAAAGGTAGAGCGGGATCCTTTACCTACAAGCTCTGGATGGTGGTGGCTTAATATTGTCAAAAAACTCCACCTATCTGTGGAGGTGTTTAATGTTGAACGTGTTTCTAGACCTAGGAGGATGCAGCCAATACAAGAGATCTTCCCTCTGATTAGAGAGTTTTGCTTATTTTGTTAGATAGCCTCTAAGCAGTTGTTTATACTTTATAAGACTTAAGTAGTTTCTTTTTAAATACAGAGACAGAAGGCACGTGTTTAGTAATCACTGCATCCTTTGAGATAGTTAAGTTGGCATTATTTTTGCTTTTCTGTTAGGGCAACAGAAGGAAATGTCCAGAAACATTCAACTTCTATTCCTTTTTATAAATTAGATCGTCTGACTGTAAATGTATTTTTTCTCCCAGGTAATAAAACTGAAGAAAAAAAAAACCCTTCTGAGTAATGTTTTAGCAGAATTCTGATGAGTTTTTCGTTTAATTCCTCTCCATTCAGGCAATGCTTCCAAACTTTAAAAGGAAGGAATTAATCTCGCAGTACTATAGACAACTTGTGTTTAAGCGATTGAAAAAAAAAAAAAAACCCAATAAATGAAAACAAATAAAAACCTAGATAATAAAGGAAATTGCTTGGGAGAAAAGCAGATTAGGAACAAGGCATAGGGGGTGTATGTATAAACATGCATTGTCCAGGATATATGGTTTCAGAAAGGCTAAGCACACTTACAAGAACCTGGAGAGATTTGTGTATGGAATATTCATATAGACCCAGTAGAGTAGGAGTGGCCAGGGATTATTATAGCATTTAACAGCTTCTTAGATTGATAGCAAGCAAGCATAAACAAAAAGGAACCTGAAACTGTATCTGGGGAATTGGAAAAAAAAAAAAAAAAAGCCACATCTTATGGTTTAATGTTTTCATTTGCACAAAATTCCTAGGAAGAGTATGATTTAATGATGATCTATTATATCTGTGTCACTCTGACCATTTTACTTGCAAGCTATTGTTATAAAATGAATTTAAAGCATGATGGAGCATTTCCCTTCCTTTTCTAAATATGATTGATATTTACCATTATTTCTATAGAAGTAGAAGTATGAGGTTTATGTTAATTCTAAAAATGTTTGCAAGATTAGCTTTCATTTACTGAGTTATTAATTGGAAAAGAACAGTTAATGTAGAAAATGCTGCTTTTCACTGAAGTCAGCCAAGCAGATGTCATGTGATACCCATTTCTAAATTGTTTCAGGATGCCAAATTGTTTCTTAATCACCTTGCTCTGTACAATGAACTTTCCTTATGCCATGCTGTAAATACGTTTTATTTTGTAGGTCTTGTAGATGTTCGTTATGGATTGGTTTTGATTGAGTCATCAGTACATAATGACATTTTTAAATGTAAGGATCTAAAATTTAATAAGTAAAAAACATATGAAATTAATATGTGTGATTTAGGGTTGTAGAAATGCAAGCATAGTTGCAGATCCAACTACTTCTTAACCATTTTTTTTTTCTCTTCAGTGAGCAGAAATGGGCAGCAGTGGTAGGTTTGGAAATTCATGCCCAGATCGCCTCCAACTCCAAACTCTTCTCTGGATCTCAGGTCCACTTTGCAGCACCTCCAAATTCTTTGGTATCTTTTTTTGATGCATCTCTGCCTGGAACTCTGCCGGTAAGGTTTTTGTTTAATCATATTTTCATTAGAAAATGCTTATGTTTTATTAGTCATAGATAATGATTTCCTTGTTTTAACATCTTGGCACAATTCTTAGGGAGTATTTGCTTAGGGATTTGGAGTGAAGTAGGGTGAGCTAAATGCTTTCTAAAGACCCATCTTTGTAGTTCTAAGTCTAGAGGTCATCCATTTATTCATACGTGTATTCACTCACTTCACACACATTTAAAAATGTCTACCAAATACCAGACACTATGCTATGAACTGGAACATAAAGATGAGTGGCATTCCTTGCCTTTAGGAATGTAAAGACTAGGTGGGGAAAAGTGTCTTATAAACAAGTAGAGTACTGTGTGATTTTGCCTGTGAAGTTGATATGAAGGGCATGGTTTTGGAACCCATAGTGAGGACACCTAGTTTTGTAAAAGAAGGATTATTGTGAGAAATTGGGGTATGAGTATGATTGGAAAGCTTGTTGGGGGGCGCCTGGGTGGCTCAGTCGGTTAAACGTCCGACTTTGGCTCAGGTCATGATCTCGAATTTTTGGGTTCGGGCCCCACGTCGGGCTCTGTGCTAACAGCCAGCTCAGAGCCTGGAGTCTGTTTCATATTCTGTGTCTCCCTCTCCCTCTGACTCTCCCCTACTCACGCTGCCTCTCTGTCTCTCAGAAATAAATTTTTAAAACATTAAAAAAAAAGAAAAGAAAAGAAAGCTTGTTGGAACAGGTGGTATCTGAGCCATATAAGAAGCCAGATAGGAGTTAGGTAGGTAAATGAAGGAGGAGGAGGAGTCTAGTCACAGGAAACAACATATGTCACATGATATTATAGTGTAAGGCTCATAATGATTGTGATTATTGAAAATTAAGTGGTCGATAATAGAAAAAGTCAGTCACAGTATACATTGAGTTAACTATTTACTCATATTCACTTAAACCCAGGGAATGACTAGGTCCAGTGTACTCAGTCAGCAAGCTTGTTATCCTATAATTTCATACAGTTAACTGGATTTTGAAGGAAAGGATGGAAGGAACAATATGAATATTTGTGGTAATAAAGAAATCATAGTCTGTGCAGGACATACAGTATCGACCGGGTATGGAATTTCCTGCCATCTTCGGAAGGAATGTGTATAGCTAGATGGTGGGGGTGGTGAGAGAGAGGGAAGGATGGGGGAAGTTTGTATTCTCTAACATGTAAATACAAGTGAAAGCTGGTTGACGTGACCATCGGCAGGCTTGCAGAGGTGGAGCTTTACTTTTCTGAGAGTTACTGTCCAGAGCAGAAGGTTATGGGCAGTGCCTCCAATGTGCCTGTTATACCCAGGACTTTGAGTATATTGGGCAGTGTCTCTGTCTTGGAACTTTTTCTTTACTTGTGCTTTTGGTTGTGGAGGACTCCCATCCCTGGAACCCTATCCAGGCTCACCTTTGATTTGCTGTTGGGTCTTTCTGGAGGAAAGATAAAGGGATGTCTGTCCCTTCCTCCCTCTGGCTTAGAGTATCTGTCTGTGGAGTAATCATTTTTGTTTGGAAAGAGACAATTTTTCAGTTACAAATTATGAGTTCCTTTGTGGGCAGAAACACAGATATAGTAGAAATAAAGTAATACCTATTCAAACTAGTGAAATGGAAAGCAATTCATCATCACACTTCTTTTTTCCTTCTGAGCTCAAAACATTTTTCCCCCCACATGGTAGTTCATTATCAAGAGACTACACATAGTGTCTGATTTCTTTCTAGGTTTTCCTCGCTGGAAATATAGAATCCAGCAAAGTATTTGTTATAGTTCACATTTAGAAATAGATCTATTTGCAGACAGGCATGTCTTCTATAAAGTGGCTCTTCGTTTGTGGCTAAATGTGGTCAAATATTAGAGACCATGCAAAATAACTAAAATGTCAACATGCTTTGAAAAACTTCTTGCTATACACCATGAAGAAGCTGCTTGCCCAATGATAAGCATAGCAGTAAAACAGTGAAGGTGTTTGGGACATTTGAGTGGGAAAGGAGACATGGAATCAAGGGGAAAATTTTTATTAGTCCTATTTTTCTTAATACTGGAGAGATTTGAGAATGCTTAAATACCTATGATTTATAGTCAATAAAATATTACACACTTAAAAGCTGTGTAAAGAAGGTAGCTTTCATGCTAAGTATTCTTACTGCAATAAAATAAAATTTTTAAAAATGCTGATGAGGAACCAATGAAGAGGAGCTAAAGACAGTTAAAGAGGTTTGAACATATGCATTGTAATCAGTCTTTCTCCCCACCCCAAAGAAACCCCACTGAAATTACAGTAAAAGAATTTAAAAGTTAAAGTTATAAAAGTTACCAGGTTAAAAGTTATAAACCTATAAGAGAATGGGAGACCAGAGTACATGAGAGATGGTAGATGGAGGAGGCACTGACTTAGCAGAGCTGAATTAACTATAACCCAAGAAAGGGACAGAAAGCCTGCAGAAAGGGCCACTAGTGAGAAGCAAGATGGTGTGCCCTGCATAGCCTCAGAAATGGTCAGGATATGGGATTCTTAATTATTGTGGAAGGCCAGGGAGAGGTGGAAACAAAGGATTGATTCAGAATCTGGATACGAAGCAGTTAGACTTACGGTCCTCTCCCTGAGGAATCTATAGTTTTGGGAGAAATTCAACTGGTAACACATTGTCCCTGGGAACCCCAGGTAGAGAAAAGGCATTGATGTTAGAGATTGTCTGCACTCTAGATCCCAGGGCCTGCCTGGTGCTTTTTTCTACCCTGTTTGAGGAGCTCAGGTGACTGTGTATAGCCATCACTCCGCTTCCCCAAGCAGGAATCTGCAAGAACTTGTTTGGAGATTATATTATGTGTTCCTGGAGAGAAGAGCTTCAGATACTGACACAGGTGGGGGGGGG